>NC_057863.1:161824542-162191417 GCF_019393635.1 Dromiciops gliroides
CAAGTCATTTAATCCTCATTGCTCCACCACCACCACCCCCCCCAAAAGAAAAGAATCAGTTCTCTTCAGTTGTTTTATATTACTTCATGCGGTATGGTATCTTTTGATTTATTTTCTGGGAGACCTATAATCCTTGTTATTCCCTTGTAATTGATTCTTTGTTCAAGTTCAGGTTGCTTTGACAAAATGTGCATTCTTTTCATGTTATTTATTGCCTTTCGATTCCCTTCTAGCTAATAATCCTTCATCTTAATATATTGGTGCTCCCACTCTCTCAGATTTCTTTGGAGAAGAATCAATCCTCTATTTCTTTGAAGAGATTCTCTATTATGTGTTTTATTTTTCTACTCTGGTTTTGGGGTTGTTACTTCTGTATTAATAGCTATGACTTCCACTCCAAATTTATTCCCAATTTCTTTTGTTTAAAGTTATATTTCTATTTTGAATGAGTCTGGAGGTTCTTGTAACTGTTGCTCCTATGATTTCTGAGTTCACATGATTCTCTTATCATTGCATAATTTTGATGAATTTTCCTTCATGTTATAATATTGTTCCATGTGCTCTGACCTCTCTTTAGGATATTACTCATACCTTCCTTCGGCCTTTATCATCTCTGTTTATCTGCTTATAAGGTAGGTTTTGTTGTTTTGTTTTAAATTCAGGTTTTCTCTGGAACTTTAGATCTTTCATAGCAGGCACTTAATTTTTTTATTGATTTCAGCCTCTTATATTCCTAGTCCCTTGCCTCTGGCTTATTTTCTCACTCTGACAATACTGCAGACTACACCACCATGTCCTTTACCCTCTCCACAACCAGTGGTTGAACTCATGAGTTGGCCGGTTCAAGGTTCCTGCCCAGATTAAATTCTGGTAGATGAGTTTCTAGTCACATTTCCCTTGAGACTGAGTGTTCTTCCCCTTCTAACTTGTGTCTCTGAGAGCAGCTTCTATCTTCTACATCTTCTACCCTGCCTCTGTTTCCTTCCTTCAACTGCCAGGGCAGAATTGGCATTAGCCAACTCTTGTGAGGTTAGAAGGTCAGGCTAAAGCAATGTCACAGGGGAAGTAAGAAAAGATTTCTATGATGAGACCCTAAATTTGCTATTCTGTAAATTTACTTTCTCTCACTGATCTGAAAGCAATGATTTTACCTATTTTAGCCCAGCTGTCCTATCCCCATGGCTATATAAAAATAACCAGAGATAAGACAATTTGTGTGTTGTCATGGAAAAAACATTGGAGCTTCAAGAAAGACCTGGATTCAAATCCCACTTTAGACACTTTCTAGTTGTGTGACCATGGGCAAGTCACTGAATCTCTCTAAACTTCTCAGACTCAATTCAATTAAAATCAATAAGGACTTACTTTATTGAAGACACTGTGCTAGATATCAGAGATACAATGACAAAAATAAAACATCATCTAACATTGAGACTATGTTCCAGTGGGGGATGCAAGATAAACATAAATGAGTAAATTCAAAATACAATTTTAAGATGGAGCAGCCAAGACACTCAAAGGGTTCTTGGAAGAGAGATCCCTTGAGCTTAACCTTGAAGTGAGCTATGGATTCTGAGAGAAGGGAGTGAAGAGGAAGAATATTCTAGGGATGGAACAAACTCTGTACAAAGATATGAAGATGGGAGATGGAATGGCATATGGAGGGAACATATCACTTGGGCTGTAAAGAAAAGAGTGTAAGAAAAGTTATGTGGAACAAATCTAGAAATACAGACTGTAAAATGGGGATTTACTCACACCTACTTCCCAAGGTTGTTGTGAGGATCAAATGAGATAATGTTTATAAAGTGATTAGCACACTGCCTGGCATATAAGTAAGCACTAAATAAAAAGTTAACTATTATTATTTCCTAACTCAAAGAGAAATATTTGCCATAGGAAAAATGCATCATTAACTACACACCTGACTTCTGATTTCCAGGTCTCATGATTTCACACATGAAGCTGTTTCACTCCCCCATGCAGATCACAGTCCTAAAAAAGAGTGGCCTTATGCATTTCAGTTGTCAAAAAAAAAAAAAAACCCAAAGCAAACAAACAAAAAACAAAAAAGGAGCCCCTAAACCAGTAGCTAATGTCCAAACTTCTGACGATATTCATTAGCTGGGTATGTTTGATAACAAGGGATACACAATCTGGCTCTACATCTGAACTTGAAGCCCTACCAGCTTGACAGAGCTTTATGTGTGCAACAAATTAAAATAGGTATTGAGTGACTATTGGTCAACATCAGAATAATATATCGGGGCAGCTAGGTGGATAGAGCACCGGCCCTGGAGTCAGGAGGACCTGAGTTCAAATCCGGCCTCAGACACTTAACACTTACAAGCTGTGTGACCCTGGGCAAGTCACTTAATCCCAATTGCCTCACTAACCGCCCCCCCCCCCCAAAAGAAGAATATATCATGGTAGAAGCATTTTCATTTGTACCATATTTTGATCCTTCTCTCTGGTGAACATTCTCCAACACCCCATCTTGCATCCCATTTGGACTGTTGCTTACAAAGTAGAAAACTCATATGTAAGGAATCAAGCAATACCTTTCAAACATGTAAACATTCGTGCAAATATATATAAATCAAATTTTAAAATATGTTTATTTTTAAAAGTAAACACATCTACATGTGTATATTATATGTTTATATGTGTAGATATGCTGAATGTAAACAAACATGTTTTATATAGACTTCCATATTTGTACATGTGGTTACAAATATATGAACATGTATATACATGCATATACACATATGAACCTATTATATATGCATGCATTGTATATACCTAAATTTCATATACCCACAAGTACAAATATATTGTTTATGCATATATAACATATGCATATGTAATAGTGCATAGTTATATATGTAATATATATGCATATATTTGTCTGTATGTGATTTACATGTCTTTAAATATTTGTATTCATTTGGGCTTAGCGTGTATGGTTTTATATGTATGTGTGCATATATACATATATAAATATGTATATATAGATAGGTATATAAATAGCTATATAGATAGATATATTTGTGTGTACATGTATTTTACATTTGTGGCTTAAAGCCCATCTGCTTCTGGAAAACATCCGAGGAAGAAGTGTGAGCCTATAACTTCACTTTGTTTGGCAGCCACTTTCTCTTTGATGTTTTCTAGGGGATTTATTTATAGCCAGCATTACTATTATTCCAGTCTACCTATGTGCCCCACTTAGGTGTCTGACTAGAAACAATAGATATATCCCTTAGTGCTTCCTCTCCCAGGATAGTACAGCAGTAATTGAAAATGAAAAAGTGAAGGAAGTGATAGAGCAATGACTAGAAGAGACAGGAGGGAAAGGGAGTACAGAACTAGGTACATTGGTTAGCCTTGGCAACAAGGAAGGTTACAGCAGTCTTTGGCATTGGAGGAAGGGGAGAGGATGGATGGGTGAGTGAGGAGAGAAAGAAAAGTTTGGAAGATAAGAAGTGCAAAAATTTCAATCTTTTCAGTAAAATAAGAACAGAAGTCATTTTCTGAAAGAGAGGGGTGCACAAAAGTAGAATTAGTCTCGACTGAGAGGGAAAAAAGGTTGGTCCAGCTGTTGAGGGGAAGGTGACAGGAAGTTAATGAGATGAATAAAAGGACTGTGGTGTCACAGTAAAGACCCAAGTGAGGTTAATAATAAGTACCAGAGCCATAATTAGGGAGAGGCTAGGGCAGATTTGCCTTAAGTGACAATCTCCAAGACATGATATCTCTTTGTCTCTATTGCTTCCTGGTCCTAGAACTAAGGCACTCTGAGGGGTCTGACTGGGGATATGCTGGTAAATATTTAACAACTGGCTTTCTAAATAGCATGACACATTTTAAAATTTAATCTGAATTCTTAATATTCTCTCCTTCCACAAAACAATAAATCATGTCCTGATCTGTAGCATTTGCAGAATTCCAAGGTGCAAATGCTCACACTGAAAATTAAGGAATCAGCTACAGTTTTTTGAACTGGCTCCAGCAGACCTTAAGTATTCAACCTTTGTCCCCTTCTTCACCACATTTTCCACCTCCTTGAGTGGCTGCCCAGCACACTAGGAGAATAAGAACCTATCCTGGAACTCCATTCTGGACACATCTTCCATCATGAGAATCCTGCTTCTCTGACTAACCCTTGGCTGCATCTTCCCCCTTTCTGCACCTACCTCTGGGGATTGTCCAGCATAACTGTAGCTGACTAGGGCTGGTTTATCTGTGAACTGCTGCCACCTTTCTCCCCTTCGATTTCTCCAGAAGGCTACCTGGTACAACTGTACCAAATAGTTCACACTCCTCTCACTTAATGACATTGCTACCTTCCCTAATGTCTCTTCACTGTTGAACTGCATCTAACTTAGGCAAATGCTCTCCTGCATCTCCCTTCCTTTTGACTTCTGTTCTGGACAGGACTTTTTGGGAAGATTTTAGGACTGGGGTTGGAGAGGGTTTTTCTATGCCCATGCCCACTTCACCTTTTCCAAGGGGCTGTCTGCTAAAACTGTCTGCTGTATCACCATCACCACCACTACTGCCACCATGTCCCCAACATGGCCCTTGGCAGAAAGAATTGCTAGTTACAGTTTTGAATCACATGGATTGGTAATTTACCTAGTTTGAATAGTTTAATGAATCCCCTCAACATTTCTTGGACACTAGATAATAGAAGAGTTTTTTTAAAAAAAGTAAATGCTCGTTTTATTCCAGAAATTAATAATAAATTTTTTTTAAAGAGTATGAAAGGCTGATAGTGGGGGTGGCATCTAGGTGGGAGATCAGGAGCGTAGAAACAACTGTCAAAGGGGCTAAACATTCAGTGAAAGAGGGAGATATGTGATTAAAAACTGTAGGATTACAGAACTGGAAAAGACCAAAGAACACATCTAGTCCAACAACTTCATTTTATAGAAAAAGGGACTAAAGTACAGAGAAGTTAAATAGTTTGGAGAGATCGCACTGCTAATAAGAGTGATGCAGTTTGAAGTTGGGACCTCTGACTTTAAAGGCAGTGCTCTTTCAATTTTACTAAACTATGTTTTAATTAAACATGGGGTCAAAACAATAGAAGGAAAAGAAGTTACTTAAGTCAAAAGAGTAGATAGGGGAAATGGAGAGAAAGTAAGGGACAGCAGCTCATAGTGAGGGCGAATAAATAATAAGAATAACTAAAACCTACATTTGTACAGAAGAGAAGATTCAGGTGGTTCAGAGAAGGTTCAAGTGGTATAAGGGTGTGAGACATGAGCGTACTGTCAGAGAAGAGAAATTTCAGAGTAAGTGAAGTGAGGCAATTTTGAATGGTAGTGAGGTACAATGGGTAGCTACCCAATGTTGAACTGAAATAGAGTTAACATAGAAGATGCAGGAGACATGAAGAATTTTACAAACCATATAGAGCTATATAAATGTCAGCTGTTATTATTTTTACTTATTCTTTAAAGTTCATCTACAATGTTACTTCCTTCAAGAAGTCTTCCCTGATCTTTTCTACTTCCAATCCCAGTTCCTTGGCAATGGTCTTCTCCTTCACATAGAACTTTGTTTTATATAACATTAATGAATCCTACATATGCATATCATCCTGTTAAAAGTCTAGGGCAAGGAACATATACACATATATACACATATATATGCATACATATACACATACCAATATACACATATACCTATATGTGTACATATATACACATATATGTTTTGAATGAGTGAATAAATGAATGCTCATTTTGGAGGATTGAGAATTAATAGATTTTCCTTTTCTAAAAATGCACACTTTTCAAAGGCATTTAGAGTTTTTGAAACTTTTAATCAGGGATTTTCTCAGTCAAAACAAGCATTGACAGTTGCCAATGATGGTATTTCCCTTTTATAAATAACCTACAGCACTAGTTAATACAAATAAATTGCTTTGAGCTTCCATTAAAAAACATCAAACTAATCCTTATTCTATAGAGAGTTTCCTGCTTATCAAGGCAGTAAATCTCTCTAAAATGTAACTTTCTTTTTGTCACTTTATTATTTCAGCTATTAAAAAGCAGCCACACTCTATAGGAAGCTTGCTTTTCATGACAAAGGTGCCAAGATCCTCCATTACAAGGAATGGCTTATATGGAAGTCTATTTAATCAGGCTTTGGTAACAACAACTTGGACAGAGGTAGAAGTTGAATTGTGAGCAGTGTGGCAAGTAGAGTCAGTATGGGCAGAGTGAGGATATTTAAGGATTTAGGGTGGGGCTGCTGCTAGGGAATCTCATGACAATCCAAATGGTGCTTAGGCCCAAGTTCCAGATATCTTTGATAAAAGATACTCATTGAATTTGTTAGACTCACTCTTGGTTTATGCCAAATCTGCAACTTTTGACATCTAACCTTGTACCTTTTCCTTCTCAGATTTGGAACCTCTCTTCCTTTCCTTCATGGGATTAGTTTCCTCATTTTGAGAACTTCTCATCTCTAGAACTCTATTTCATCTGCTGCTCTGCTGGGGCAACAGGTAACCAACCAGTCACCCTGGGAGAATCAAGAAAGCTTGCCCTCAAGGAAATCTTGCTGCAGGCAGCAATCTGTTTCTGCCTCCTGGCAAAGACAGATATCACCCAGTCTTTATCAGTTTTCACAATCCTATTTTATCTTCTTGAATAACAGCTAACATTTATCTAATGCTTTAAGGTTTGCAAAAGCACCTCCCAGTTATTATCTCATTTGATCCTCCTGATAACCCTGTAAGATAAGTGTTATTAACAACCCTGTTTTACAAATAGGAAACTGAGTCTGTCTCGCCTTGGTTAACTGACTTGACCAGAGTCACACAGATAGCATCTAAACTGAGATTTGACCTCTAGTTGTCCTGAATCTAGGTTCAATTCTTTGTTCACTGTGCCACCTAGCTTTTCTCTGAATCATGGATGCCCATGGTACCACATAATGAATGCTGTGTATGCACACAACTACTAGTTATTTTTATACTCAAGACAGAGTAATATACAATTATGCTCCCATAGTACATTGGAATGGTAGATGTGCATTTTGATTATTTTCTCCATTTCTCAAATTTGGGCATCTTAAATGTCTACATCGAACAAAGTAGACACTCAATGTGTCTAGGTGAATAAATGAATCAAAAAAGAAAAAAAAAGCCAGAAAAATCATGTATTAAGGACCAGTAATGTTCCAGGCACTGTGCTAGTCATGGGGTATGGAAATACAAAAGCAAGACAATCTGTCCTTGAAGAATTTACATTCTATTGGGGGGGACGAAGGTAAAGAAAGAATACTTTGGAATGTTTTCAGGAAAAGGAACTAATTTTGCAAATACATTCCTCTAATGAACTCCTCCCCTCTCTTTCAATGCAGGTCAGTACCTTCTGAGCAATTTACATTCTTAGAGTTGCCTAGAGCCATGGGGGACTAGGACTTTCCCATTGTCACACAGCTGGTGTATATTCTCAGTTGGGACTTGGACCCAGGTTTTCCTGGCTTCAAGGCCAGCAACTATCTATGGCTGACCTCATAGAAGCCACTGTAGCACCCTGAAATGACCAATTATTTTATTTTGTTACAGGAGACTTCTCACAATATGGGAGTTATCAATAATGTATGGAATATCAAAACAAAACATTAGTAAAACTGAAAATAACCAAAAAAATCAAGGAAATATAGGCATGCATTAAAAAAAAAACGACCAGATAAAGAAATGCTCTCAGCCCTTAGAAACATTCATAACCCATGGAATATGTACAGTAAGTTGCTCAAGTATTTGGAACATCAACATATCTGCACTTCAGTGCTTAGAATTCTATGTCTCATATGACAATGGGGTATAACAGCATAGAGAAAGGGGACAGGAAAAAAGTGATACAAGAAGAAAAAATTAAGTTAACTTGTGAATGCCAAACACATGTACCATAAGTCTAAATATTACAAGTCAACCTAGGAAGATAAAACTACAGAAAATAAACAAAGTATATATGCATATATGCATATACATATATGTACATATATTAATGCACACATTGAGATATAGCTAATACATAAAGTAAAATCTCATAAGAACTTTAATAATATAAATGCATCAGAAATAATTTATTACAAATCCCATCTACTTGTTGGATCCATGATCTCATCACATTCCCTCCCGAAAGCATACAACCCATTCATGCCATCTCTTACTGGGAAATTTTTCTCCGTGTCTTTCTATAAGTCTTCCATTGAAGAGCTACTTAATGTACTGGAGTTTTTATAGAAACTCTTTGCTATCCATCTGTTATTCCTCCCTCTCATTATATAACCAGTCCTCCTTTTTTGATCCTATGTTCCCCTAATAATCGTTTATGCCAGTTTCTTGCATACAAATCATCACTGATATATTATGCTTGACTTACACCCACCATACCATTTGTCCTCTTCCTTCATCTGTTTGACCATGGCAACACATGAATTCTCAAATGATAGCAAGTATAAATATAAAGTCAGTGTGATAATAACAAACTCAATATTTGACTTGCACAATTCTTGGGCCTTTACCTTCCCTCTTCACTCTCAGTTGAATGAATCAATAGGCTCTCTGTTTTGCCACCTATGTATGCCTAAAAAATTAATTTCTTATTCATTTAAAAAATTCCAAATCATAACACACAAACTCTCTTCTGCATCCCATACAAAATATATTCTTTTTAGTCTTAGAGTACCTTAGCATTTCTCAACATATTAAGAATTTGTTCAGCTAAAAATGAAGATAGATAATTGGGAAGCCAGAGTAGGATAGGTGTATTTTTAAGCCAAATTATTATATTTATTTAGCATGAAAAATTTTTCTATGGTAATATAAAAGGACAGTCAGTCAACAAAGAGTTATTAAGCACTTATCATATACCATGCCTGGTGCTAAGAGATGAGGATCCTAAAAAAAATGGCAAAAAAATGATTTGTGTTAAGTGAGCTCACTTTCTCATAGTGGAGACAACATGAAAATAACTAATACATGCAAGAGAAATCCAGTGTTAAATTGGAGATCATTGTAGAGAAAAGGTACTAGCAGAGGGTTATTAAGGAAGAGGGAAACCCCAAAATACTTATGCAGAAAGTAGAATCGGAGCTATTTTGAAGGAAGTGATTGAAGCCAGGAGGCAGAGGTGAGGAGGGAAATTATATCAGGCATAGGAAACAGCTACTGAAAAAGCATGGAGCAGGTCAATGGAATAACATATATGAGAAATAGCAAGGTCAGCTCCTAGAGTGCTTGGAGTGAATTAAAGTGCAAAAAGGGAAGGATCATTAAGAGCCAAGTTGTGAAAGCTTTTAAAATCAAATGAAGGTTTTTACATTTGAGCCAGAGGGTAATAGGGAACCACTGGGGTTTACTGAATAAAGGAAAGTCAAGGTCAGATATGCAATTCAGGAAGATCAATTTGGTAGCTAAGTGAAGTATGGACTGGGCTAGGGAGAGACTTGAGAAACAGATTACCCAGAAGGCTATTGAAGTAGTAAGAGTTGTGAGGTGATGAGAGTCTGCACCAGGATGGAAGATGTGAGAGTCAGAAAAGGAATAAAATATAGTGGGAGGGATGTTGTAAAGGCAAAAACAATAAGAGTTGGTAACAGTTTTGATACATGGCATAATAGTTGGGAGTCAAGCATGACACTGAATTTTCAAGTCTGTGTCCCTGAAAAGATGGCAGTTCCCTTAATACAAAAAAAAAAGAAGGAAGGAAGGAAGGAAGGAAGGAAGGAAGGAAGGAAGGAAGGAAGGAAGGAAGGAAGAAGCAGAAAAGAAAGAAGAGCTTGGGAGCAAAGAATTAGTTCTATTTTAGGCATGTTCAATTTAAGGTGTCTATAGAATAGTTAATTTAAGATGTCTAATTGGTAGCTGGAGATTCAAAACTGTAGGTTAGGAGGGAGATTAAGATTGGATAAATAGAGTTGTTCATCATTTACATAGAAATGGAAATTGAGCCTATGGAATTGGCTTTCCAATATAAGACAAAGAATCAACATCAGAGGCCTATCTTTTAATTAGACTAAAGGATGAAGGCTCAATGAGAGGCCAAATAAAATGTAACCTGTACCCTTTTCAGTTTAGTGGAATGATGCAATCTTTTAACTATGTTTTTTTTTTATACTAGGTGAAGAAAATTCACAAATTGTTTCAAACAAATTTAATGTTCATATAAAACTATCTTCGGTCATATTAAATGCAAAGGAACAAAATGATTTAGTTTCCCTCAACCCTAGATCAGCTAGAGGTTGATCTCCCTCTTCCCAGTTTTCTTGTAAAAATGAGATTCTTTGTTTTAAAAAAATAGTCAGTCTTTGATGAAAACTCTGAATTCTCCCCATTTCCTACTGTAAGAATGAGAAAAATGGAAATAAGAAAAAGAATACTTCTTGCAATCAAGGAATTGTGGGAATCTTTTCTAAAATGTCTTATACTTATTTCAACCTATTGTACATTTTTTGCTCAAAACATGCTTCATATCTTCTACTAATAGGTACTGGGTTATCTAAAAACAAACAAAATGGTTTATATAACCCCCAAAAACAACAATATATTTTATTCTTTTTAATAATACTTCAATATAGGTCACAAGTTTCATGAAATAAAATTTATTCCTCTTCAGGTTCCTATTTTCATTGACAGTGTTAACATGTGTATGTTTGATATTATAGTTATTAGTTATTTTCATGCTATGCTATTAAAAACAATTAGACTCTACTTTGCATTTGAGGTTTCTAGCCCCTTCCCCTACAAAAATGCATAGTAACGGACTTGAAAATCTGTTTCTGAACTCAATGTCCGTTCAAATTCCCTTTGGCCCACAGATCTACCATGGTAACTAACCTTCTACTGGTAGAGATGCTAAAAAGTATTCCAACTTTCTCTTCTCACAATTCAGCCAGTCAATACATATTTATTGAGTACCTACTATATGATAAGACATGAACACTGAAAAATTAATTTATAATTTAAAAAATGGTACAAAATAATAAAAAATAATTGCCCAATGAGAAACTCAAGTCCAAAATATAGCATTTGGGTGCAAGTCAGTTAGGGATATGATTACTACCCAAAAGGTCTCCTGCTCCAAGTACATCTTCATTAATCCATAGACTGGGGTGAGTTGAGAATAATATTTGAACAGTTTTGGGGTTAATCAAAGGTCTTGCATTTATTTCACTTTTCAAAATCTCTTCTCAGTCCTGCACCCTTTTTCTTCCCAATTCTTCCTATAAACTTGTAGAAAGCCAGAAAAGCCATTTTGCTCGTCTTCCAGAATGTAATAGCGGTTGGTACACATGCAGAATATTTATTAAAAATTACTTGGATGGCCACATCTCACAGCAAAAGGAAAAGGAGAGCCCATCTTAACTTTCTCTTAGTTCTAAGGCTTATATTCCTTTAGGCCTTGGATGTTCTGGACAATATTGCTAGTTTTTGTTATGAAAATCTTTGTTGTAAAATTATGGAGATTTATATGAGGTTTTGTTTTGTTTTTGCAATTCCTACTGAAAATAGAGCAAGAAGAAATGGGCTTAAACTATAACAGAAGAAATTTAGATGAAATAGTAACCTCCCACTTATCCATACCAGTAGAGGGGGAGACATACGATTATCCTAAAGAAGTGGATTTAAAAAAAAATCATTTATAGTTGACTGTGAAATGGATTAGATTTTCATCAGTACCACTGCCACCATTTGCTTTCCCAATGACATTTTATTTTAACTAATTGGAAAAGTTTGTTTTTGGAAATGGCAGCCAAAAATAGATCAATAGGGAAAATAAATGACAATTTTTCTTCTTTAAATGATTCATCATAATAATTATATGATTATAATAAAACATGCACATAGAAGAATTATTTGAATATAACAAAAATGTTTATATTTAAATATAGCAAACATTTCTTTGAATAAGCTTACAATGATGAAACCAAAGACTTCATTTCTGAATTATGGGATATTTACGAAAAGTCTCACAGATATTAGTTGTGGCCCTTTATGAGGCTTTTTGGAAGTTGTTTTATTTTTATCAATTTCTATGCAAGACTTGAAAAAAAAATTTTGGAAATCACTTTTGGGGGGGGCGGGGCAATGAGGGTTAAGTGACTTGCCCAGGGTCACACAGCTAGTAAGTGTCAAGTATCTGAGGTCAGATTTGAACTCAGGTTCTCCTGAATCCAGGGCCAGTGCTTTATCTACTGTGCCACCTTGCTGCCCCTGGAAATCACTATCAACAACTTAGAAAGGACATCACCACCTATAAGGAAACTTTCTTTTACTTGGACTTGCCTCTTATCTCCTTCTTGACCCTGACAGGCAACTCTATCAAGCATTTTCTTTCTCCTTTTTGTGATCACAGGGTTGCTGAATAGAGTTCTATTATTTTTTCAAGGAATATGGTGTATTTTGCATATGTACGAGATACATCTTTGAAGTAGCATTTGGCTCTACTGAATCAAATGATTTCTTAAAAATAATAATCAATAAGAAATATTTACAGTGGTGGGATTTTGTATAAACAAGGAAACGTGTGTCCTAAGAAGAATGCTTAAGCAAAAAATAAATGGGGTGGTTATGTGTCAAGGCAGGGTGATAACCACTGGACAACCTGTGTCTACCATGGAATTTCACAAAGCATTATGAAAAAGTGAGTAAGGCCTGTAGCATGTTGGATGGATCTCATGTTATAAATCCTTGTGAGGACATGGACAAGAATTACAAGATAAGCAGGCAAAGATGCATTGTGATCAACAATAATGGAATGCCCATATTGATGGGATCAGAAATTCATTTAGGCAACTTTGACAGGCCATAGTAGATCATAAAATTTGAAAGCATTGTATTATGATGATGAATATCTATTTACCTGAAATACAAAAAAGTCCTACATTTCATGGCTCATAAAGTCACAGATTTAGAATTGGAAGGGATTTACTTGAGGGTCCATCTAGTTTAACCCCCTCATTTTATAGATAAGGGAATAAAGTTCAGTGTGGTTGTGTGGATTTCTCATCAAAAGGATTTTACTGATTCTTGTAATTAATAAACTCCTCCTCAATGCCTCCTCAAGTTAATGGAACAGAACATGTTCACATTACAGTGAATTTGGCAGTCCTATGTGAGGGACAGGGGCATCTCTCTGCATTTCTGTTAAATATTCTCCACTGAAGAACTTGAGACAGTATATTCAAGGATGGACTGGGATGCCTAACAGACTTTGCTCTCAGACTGAGTTGGCATTATAATATTGGATGCACTTTTCTCAGTACCTCAATTTGCTAAATGCAAACAGAAAATCTTTGCTTCTCAGTTTCACTGAGGAGGATTTGAGAAATGTTATCACTGTCTGGAAAGTTCTAGTTACTTGTCTAATGAACAGCACTCCACCTTATTGTTATTGTTTCTGTGTCTTAGCTACCAGTTCAGAAACATGCAAAATTTGCCAAGAATATCCTTGAAGCATGTATATATGAAATCTGTAAGGTTTTACATTTTATAAACACTTGTATGCAGAACCTGAGTGATAATAACATGGTTATAAACATGCTAAGGCCCATATTCACTCAAAAGGTATACCCCATTGGGTATTATCCTAGGTAGATCTCATAGTTAAGAACAAAGTAAACAGACATTTTAAGAAAATCCTTGGGTTTGATGCCCAATTAAAATAAGACCATAGAAATAAAATGTAACCACTTCAGGGAGTAGGGAGGGGAGGGAAGGAAAGAGGTATAGAATTTGTAACTCAAAACTTTAAATAAAAATGTTTATTATTAAAAAAAAAGTAAAAGAAATAAAATGTGAAAATTACATGCTATGTCAAACTTACTCTAAAACTTAGGTGTATTCTTGTCATTTGGTGATTTTCCCAGTTCCTTCAACCCTCCTTTTTCCAAAAAGCATACTAGAAATTTAGCTTCCCTGAGATTACTTTGTCAAAAATAAATAAATAAAATTTTAAAAAAAGAAATTACTTTGTCAAACTCCAGCCAGTGTTCCTTGCCCATATAGTTTGGATACCCAAGTGTATAAATCTCTCTAAAAAGAGAAAAGACATTTCCTCAGCCTCTTCCATAACTTATCTAAGCCAAAAACAATTCTCAAAGGATCAACCCTTCTTCTTTTCGTTAATTAGATTGTACTGCCATGCACTCATCTCAGTTTCAGAAGTGAATTTGTATTGATTTGTCTTGCTCCTTATAAGCTCTGTTTTTAATACATCTAACCCAAATCTAGTTAAGCAAACATATCACCACACAATATACCCTTAGTGCCCTATTTCATATAGTTTATTGGGAGTTGAGTGTGGAAGAGATGATGACATGCCTGTCATTTCATCAGTTCAGGGAACTCTCTGTGTGAGAACTCCCTCCATCTATACAGAACAGCAAATTAGAGTTGCTTGGGGAGTTAAAGGTTAAGTGACTTATCCATGATCACAGATCTAGTATGTGTCACAGGCAGGACCCAAATCTGGGTCTTCCTGACTGACACTGATCCTCCAGCCAGTACACCATAGCATCTTTCATCATGTATAAGTAGGGAGGGTTGATGAAGAAAAAATTACACTGTGTGTCATCAGTTTAGAGTGATGAAGTTGCTAAGAAATGAAAATTAGGCCTCTTCAATTGGAGACAGCTGGGGATGGAGACAGTTGATTGTGAAAAGGCTTCTGTCTCTAGCCAACCTTACCACTAAACTTACCACTTAAACTATGGAACTAAAATAACCGGAAATGGTCACTGTATAAAAATTGTTATCTATGGATAATCACTGGCCTAAAGTGAGGCAAACCTAGAATTTATTTTATTATTTGTTCATATTATAAGTAAGAATGCAGAATAATTATTTTACAAATTTAGAAGTCCTTTACATAATTTTATCAATTATTACAAATAATATGTAAGATTCAAGGGAGGGTCCTTGTTTAGTTTCAATTAGATTAAATATATTTGGATTTAAAATAAAGAAATGCATTTTAAGTTTCTGTTGTCAATCATATTACAAATTCAAGTTTCTTTTCAAATCAGCTGTGAATACCTTCACAGTGTGTAAGATGGAAGAAGGGAAGAGAGGTCTGGGTAGAACAAATAATCCTGTCATTTCATAAAATCCAAGATAAATATTTAAGGCAAATACAGTGAACTTTAATAAAATAATAAATTATAACAAGAGCCTGGTTTCTGCAAATCACTTTAGCAATGTGAACCTGGCATCTAGTTGGTGTAGTGGGCAGAGCTCTGGGCCTGAAGTCAAGAATACTCATTTTCCTGAGTTAAAATCTGGCTGCAGGAACTTATTAGCTGTTTGACCCTGGGCAAGTCACTTAACCCTTTTTACCACAGTTTCCTCATCTGTAAAATGAGCTGGAGAAGGAAAAGCAAATCACTCCAGTATTTTTTGGGGGGGAGGGGAAGCAATGAGGATTAAGTGACTTGACCAGGGTCACATAGCTAGTAAGTGTCAAGTGTCTGGGGTCAGATCTGAACTCAGGTCCTCCTGAATCCAGGGCCAGTGCTTTATCCACTGCGCCACCTAGCTGCCCCCCACTCCAAGACTTTTGCCAAGAAAACCCCAAATGGAGTCATGAAGAGTCAAACACAACTGAACAACAAAATTTAAACTATGTCACCTTAGGTAGTTCACTTCAATGCCTGGGGACCTCTGTTTCCTCATTTGTAAAATGGAATTTAGTGACTCTAAATCATATAAACATCTAGGATTTTATAATCCATTTCACTTCGTTATTCAAACCAAAAACGTGTAAATAAAATCTGATGCTACTTTTTGTATTAGCAAAGAACTGGAAACAAGGTAGATGCCAAATGATTGGGGATTGCCTAAACAAACTGTGGTATGTGAATATAATTAAATATCACTGTAAGGAAAAAAAAAAGACTGATACAAATTAAAGGAAGTAGAGCCAGGAAAACTGTATGCACAATGACTATGAGGATATAAATGGAAAAAGGAGCAACAAAACAATTGAATCTGAATGCTCTGAAATTATTGTGATTTAGCTTGGCTCCAAAGAGGAGGTATGAGAAGTCACTTCCCTCCCCCTTCTTTACAGAAGTGGGAGACTGTGGATATGGAATACTATAGATAATATGAAACTTTTGGTGTACTGACTCATTTTTTCTAAACTATTCTTTTTTGCTCTTTTGCAACCTTTGTTCTATGGAATAGATCTTTAGGAAAAGAATGGAGAAAAGACATGAGAATCAAGTGTTTTTTTATTACCTAAAAGATTATAATAAACATTTATTTTAAACATAATACAATTTTTTTAAAAATCTTAATCACCATAAGAAATATTAATTAACAGATTTTGTCATTGTAATTCTATTTCTTCCACTTTTTAATTTTTAAGCATTACAGTCCCAAGGGTTTGGGAATCTTATGAAGATGGTATTAAAGTCGTAACCTTCTAGCCATTTCAGTTCTAACTGATAAAGTGCATGAATTTGGAGTCCTTCTTAATGATCTAATACCTCTGGAGGGACTTGTAGTCAGGAAGGAAAAGAAAAAGGAACTATCTCATCCTTAGCAATTCTCTTTTTTTTTCTATATATTTTTTTGGTTTTGTTTGTTTTTTGGTGGTGAGGCAATTGGGATTAAATGACTTGCCCAGAGTCACACAGCTAGTAAGTGTCAAGTGTCTGAGGCTGGATTTGAACTCAGGTCCTCCTGACTCTAGGGCCGGTGCTTTATCCACTACACCACCTAGCTGCCCCCTTAGCAATTCTCAATAAAGGGTACTGCCACATAACTAACTGATCATCTTTTCCTATGATACATTTATCTAATGATATAGTTTTTATTTCTGCACTTCTAAAGTTTGGTCACTGGTCATATATTGTTGACTACTTATACCTATCATATGGCAGGGGTATGCTGGTAAATATTTAACAACAAACTTTCTGGGGGAAGAAGAACTAACACACTTTTAAATATCATTTGAATTTTTAACATTTTCTCCATCACTTTATTTTTTTGCAGGGCAACGAGTGTTAAATGACTTGCCCAGGGTCACATAGCTAGTAAGTGTCAAGTGTCTGAGGCCAGATTTGAACTCAGGTCCTTCTGAATCCAGGGCCGGTGCTCTATCCACTGCACCACCTAGCCGCCCCTCATCACTTTTTTTTTTTTGCGGGGCAATGGGGGTCAAGTGACTTGCCCAGGGTCACACAGCTAGTATGTGTCAAGTGTCTGAGGCCGGATTTGAACTCAGGTCCTCCTGAATCCAGGGCCGGTGCTTTATCCACTGGGCACCCTAGCTGCCCCCCCGCCCCATCACTTTTTAAAAGTCTAAAAAGTCAGGAAACGGCAAGTCAAGCCCTGACTTGTAGTTTGCCAATTTTCCTGAGTTGTAAATCAGTTATAGAACATGCAGCCTCCAGGCCCCATGCAGCCTAAATGAGATCAAAATGCAATTGGGAAATATTTAACAAAATAAATAAAATACAATAAAATGGATCATATCAAATTTTAAAACTAAATCACTATTCCCACAACAGGGGACATATATATTCAGGTTAGTGGCCCCAGTTCTATGTAAGACAACAGTACTATAAATGTTCACGCAGATAATTAACAATGACTTGGGGGGCAGCTAGGTGTCATAGTGGATAGAGCACTGGCCTTGGAGTCAGGAGGACCTGAGTTCAAATCTGAGCTCAGACACTTAACACTTACTAGCTGTGTGACCCTGGGCAGGTCACTTAACCCCAATTGCCTCACCAAAACAAAAGAAAACAAAACCCAATGACTTGGTAAGAGATAACTCCAGCACATACCTGCATGTGCCCTTCATTGCCCACAGATGAATTTCATTTTCACTTTTTCATGTGTCCCACATCTTGCAGTCAATATCTGTGTGTGCATATTGTGTTTGTAGATAGATAGATGATGATGATAGATAGATAGGTAGGTAGGTAGATAGATAGATAGATTAGATAGATAGATATTACCAACATATAACAAACACAAACTTTTAAAGAAGTCCACCCTGCTTTGGCCTGCTGTGTGGTTCCTCACTAAGCACCTTAATAATGAATTAGATTCTTGGAAATTTGCAAAAAATCATTCACTACCTGAGAACATACAAGCTAATAAAAGAGTCAAGACTTCAAGCAGTTCTATTTTCATTCTGTTGAAAACCATTAATTTGGTGTAACTTTTGAGCTGAGGACAACAGATCTTGGCTCCATTTAACTATAAATCTGATACTAGCTAGTTGAGAATGTTACAGCCCCAGAATGAACTTAAGTGGTAATGCATTAATATCAAGTTATATTGGCTTAAAATATACCCTGGCTTTAAGCAGGGGGTTATTACTATATTATAAAGCCATACTAATTAGCATGCTAGAAAGCCTAGAATTTAAATTATGAAGCTGGTCATAACAGAAATTTTTGTTTTTTGTTTTTTCAAGCTATACTGAGTTTGAAGTCGAATACGTGTCTTATACCACAGGCAAAGTCCTTTTTTTTCCCATTGTTACCCAAGCATGTTTCTTTTTTAAAAGCTAATGTTCTTCTTGGCATCTCATTTGCATAGAGCTCTGGATTTTCAACAGGAAACCAATTAGGGACTCAAAAATAGATGAACCAGTAACATTGCGTTATCAAAAATAATGTCATTTTACTAAATGACAGGGAACAGTGTTGAAACAGGAAAAGCCAGTGTTTCTGCATTCTGCTTTACTCTCATATTCATTTGGCTTCCCTAAATGAATATACAAAATAAACAACACCCTTAATAAGGCCTAGTGGACTGGATAAATCATTGAATATTCAGTCAAGTACTTTCATTAGCCCTGAAAATATTCAAGCAATAAGTTGCAAGTGCCTCCAGAATCACTTCTTGCCTAACAAAATAGTGTGGTGTCCCTGCCTAATTCCCAACCTTCTCTGGCTTTATGCCTCTTTCCCTCTTCTTTCCAATTCTAAATTAATGAATCAGTGAGAAAAAACAAAGAGAAAAGAAGGCAAGGAAAAGAGTGCCTTATGAATGTTAATAACATTTTACCGTGAAAATTGCTTGTGACTATAAACCACAGCTATTCGGGCAAATGCACATTCCATATAAATAACATGCAAATATATTCACGGTCTCTCTATTTCATGAAAATATATCCATCGTGAGCTTCTATACTTGGATGGGGACATGGGTATCATCACAATGGTAGCCACTATGTTCAGGAATTGGATCTAAAGTATTGAATGGATTAATTGGTGTCTATTTTGAGAGGGAATGTGATCTGGATAGAGGTAATGAAGAATGCTGACCGTCCCCATTTTCATGTTTGGTTCTACAATTCTAACTTTGAGTGAGCCATTATATCTTTTTATATAGCCATAATAACTCTTAATTTGAGTTACCCATTACAGCTTTCCTTGCCTCTGTATGTAAAGAAAGGTTTATAGTTTTGATAAATGTTTGACTCATCATGTTTAAGGAGCTATAATAAATCACATACTAGTTCCCACTCCTGACTTGCCTATATAATTCTCCCTGTTTCCAGGGCATGAAACCTAGGAGTAAGATTTGATTTCTCTCTGTAATTTTCAACATCTAACCAGTTACTAAACAAGTCTCAATGTTTTCTTCATAATTGTTCTCAAACCCACCTTTTTTTTCCCTTCTATTTCTTTCCCCCAAATCCTGAACTGGTCTTCTTAATATTGTGATAACTTTTGCAATTTAATTGATTTCCTTTGTAATCCTACATTTTATTTTATACATCAAAAAACATTCTGAGTAAGGATCTATATCCTTCAACAGAACAGAAAGGGGTCCCAATTTTTTTTAAAAGGATCCCTGGACAAGAATCTCTTGCAGCATTTTCTGATCACCATTCACAATCTGCCAACCCCTAATCCCAGACCGGGTAGATCAATGGTTAGAGTGCTGGGCCTGAAATCAGAAAGACTCATCTTCGTGAGTTCAAATCCGACTTCAGATACTTATTAGCTGTGTGATTTTGGGCAAGTCACCTAACCTTGTTTGGCTCAGTTTCCTCATCTGTAAATGAGGAAAAGAAAATGGCAAACCACCCCAGCATCTTTGCCAAGAAAACTCCAAAAGGAGTCACAAAGACTTAGATGAGACTGAAATAACTCAACAACAATCCCCAAATGTCTGAAATTCATTGGAGAAATTAATGGAACTGTGCCAAGTGGATATGAAAGAAACATTTGCTATTTAAACTTAATTGTGCCTCATGGCTAGCTAGATATCCTTTTACTTTTCCCTGCTTCCCTAACATTCCCTATTTCAAACTTTTTCTATTATAATCCCCCTCATTTTCCTTAATCTGTATCTTTAAATTCCTCTAATTTATCACCTAACCTCTCCTATCCTCTCCTCTAATCTCTAAGGAAGAAATTGATCCTTTTCTTTGTTAAGAGCAGTCCTGTTACCTGTGCCTGGGATTTCATTTCCACCTGGACCTTGTCTTGCTAATCACTTCCATTTCTTTGGCTTGTCTCTTTTATCTTCAACCTCTTTCCTACTTTCCATAAACATACCAATTACCCCTGTCCCTGAAAAACCTTCACTTGACACTATTATTCCCTCAAGCTGTCATCTTATTCCATTTTTCCCTTTTACTGTCAAAGAAATAATCACCTATATTTACTGCATTTACTTTTTTTTTTTCATCTCCTACTTCTCTAACCCTTACAATAAGGTATTTGGCAACACCATTCAACTTAGACTTCTTCCAAAGTTACTGAGCACACCTCCCACCCACCCCCAACAACAATAGCCCCCCAAAACCTCTTCACTGCTAAATGTTAAGGATATAGATTTTGCTTTTATTCTCCTTTACTTTCTGCAGTTTGGGAGGATTGAATACATTTTCCTCCTAGATACTCTGTCTTTCCTTGACTCCCATGCCAGTGATCTCTTCTGGTTTTCCTTCACATTAGTTTCCTTTGAGGGATAATCATTCATTTTTTGCCCCCTAAGTATATGTGTCCTAAAGCTCTGTCTAGCACCTTACCTTCTATTTTTTCCCTCTGCATTCTCCTGGTTAATTTTATCTTTTTCTATGTTTTCAATAATTTTCTCTAGCTAGATGTCTCTCTCTGTCTGTCTGTCTCTATGTCTCTCTCTCTCTCTCTCTCTCTCACTTTCTCTCTCTCTTTCTCACATACACACACACACACTCTTCCAGAGTTACGTTCTACATTACCAATTACCTATTGTATATATAAGTATATGTGTATGTTGTATTGTGTATGTAAATAGGTATATATGTATATACACACATACATCTATATGCATATGTACACACATACATATGTATGTATATCTATGGATCAAATTCAACATATCCGAGATGGAATTGATTTCCTTTCCCACCAAATCTTCCCTTCTTCAAAATTTCTCTCTGTTTACTGAGGTCACTGACAATATCCCATTCACCTAAGTACAAACCTGATAATTCTACTTGACTCTATTCTATTTCATCCTTCCTGTATCCAATCATTTGTCAAGTCTGAGTTGGCTCCACAGCCACAAAATCTCCTTTATTCCTCACTGTCTCTCTGTCCACAAGAAAATCTAATTAAAACTCTCATCATCTCTTGCCAGGACAATTCTAACAGCTTCCTACCTGGCATTTCTTCCTCTGACCTCTTTCTTCTCAACTCTATCTTCCATATCTTCAATAAAGTCACTAAAATAAATTTCTCTAGGTAATTTTGATCAGGTTATTCCTCTGATATTGGCATCCTTCTATGGCTAGGAAAAAATAAATTCATTAACTGTCCATTATGTGGCCCCAATATATCTTTCCAGCTTTATCTTACATTATTAACCATCGCATGGCTTATATTCCAGCCAAACTAGCTTATTGATCTTTTTCTATATTTACTACTACATCTCCTTGCCTTCATGTAAGCCATCTCTCATTCCTAAATTGGGGTTCTTACTTCATGTCTGCTCTTTGCAATCCTTATTTTCCTGTGATTAACACAATGGTAATAATTCTAGAGAATTTAAGATGAAACATGCTACTTATCTACGACAGAAAAGTGCTATATTCAGAGCAGAAACTAAGCCATTTTTAAAGTGTGCTGGACACATCCAATGAGGGAATTCCTTTTACTTTACTACAAATGTTTATAAAATTTTTTGTACTTCTTACTTTCTCAATGGGGTAGGGGAAGGAAGGTAGGAAGGAGAAAATGAATACCTGAAAATAAAACAAAATTGAATGCCACGACTATGACTACTATTGCTATTACTTTTTTTTTTTTTTGGCGAGGCAATTTGGGTTAAGTGAGTTGCCTAGGGTCACACAGCTAGTATGTGTCAAGTGTCTGAGGCCAGATTTGAACTCAGGTCCTCTTGACTTCAGAGCCAGTGCTCTATCCACTGTGCCACCTAGCTGCCCCTATTACTTCTAATAATAAAAATCTTTATTCTTTTTCAAAGCTCAGCTTGGATGTCACCTCCTCTATAAAGGCTTCCTTGACCTCCCTAAATGTTAATGCTCTCTCTGCACAGGATGAAATAGAATAGAGTCAAGTATTTATCTGTGTACCTTTGTATCTACTGTCTTCCTCACCTCCAAAACAAGGACAGGGATGATTTCATTTGTGTTTTTACATCCCAAGTTCATAGGAAAGTTCCTTACATGTAGCATGTACTAATAAATATGTTTTTGAAGCAATTGGAACCATTTTCTTCTTAGTGCCAATCAGGATGTGTATCAACTGACTTTAGTCATCTTGATATATTACTGGTGGCTTTCTTCAAACTGTATTTACGCAAAATTGATTTTAATCCAATAGCAATCATGCTCTATTTTTTTTTAGGATAGTAGAGCTGGAGGATTCTTAGAGACAGATTTCTCTGATTCTCTGCTCAACCCCCTTTTTTTAAACCAATAAGGAAATGGAGGTTGTTACTTCTCTAATCAATACAGATAGCAAAATAGCAGAGTTGGCATTTGAACACATGGGTCAAAAATGCAAATACAGTGCTCTTTCTATGACACCACAGTCTTGTCCTTCAAAGTCATGTCTTCAGAGCACATAAAAATATATGCTCGGGTGTTGGCCACTGAGGACTAAGTCCTTTGTTTAGCCAGGAAAAAAAATATTGCTAAAGATCACTCCAAACCCATTGAAGGGTAAAAGAGGGTCTACTCAAATAAGGCTGTTCTTCTGAGGTCAATATAGCTCACAACTAAAAATGTCAGCAAAATCGGTTAACCTATTTTTTCCATTTATATCCTGGTTAAACTACACAGGAGGAAAAAAACATAAATCAAAAGCCAAGATTTATTTCCTGTCCTTTGAAAAGCATTCCTGTGTAGACAGCAGGTGGCAAAGAAACAGCAAGATGCCAGGAAGAAAAAGACCAAATCACAACTTGAAAGAAGATATAAATATAGAACTTGTTTGTGTAGGAGCACAATTTTTTTCCCCTATAGAGAAAACAAATAAGGACGAAACCACAAAGGAAATCATTCCCGATATTCACATGAAAAATAGGTGTAATAAATATTCTGTTGCAAAGCAATCCATTTCTCACCTTATTTTCAGGCACATTGGACTATCTGTTTCTGGGTTTGGGGTTTTTGTTTGGTTGGGTTTTTTTAGTAAAGTCGTAATTTTTCTTTTCCTTTTGGTCTGCAACCCATTTGCCCTTTTTATATTATCCACTTGGTTTAAAGTGTGCTGGATTAGGAATCACATGACCTGTGTTTGAATTCTGTCACTACCTATTTTACCCTGAGTGAGGGGCTTTAACATCTCTAGGTCTTCATTTAATCATTTGTAAGATGACAGATTCAGGTTATGTGGGCTTTACAGTCTCTTCTAATTCTAAATCTATGATTCACTGATCCATCTTACTTGTTTAAACCACACAATAATGATTAATTAAGGGAAAATGAAGTCAGAAAGGTAAATAGCACCTATTTAATGTTGCCCACCTGTCTGGATATATTGTAACAAACAGGGGGCAATTCCTGATCATAACCGCTTTTTAATATACATTTTTACACATGATGAGTAGATATACAAACAATGAGACAAACCTCTATTCTCCAAATCCCTTTGCCTTTTTTTCAATACTCATTGTACAATTCCACCAATAGTGAAAAGAACTGCTGGTTGTTTTGGTCAATTAAAGTGAAAATATTAAGAAAAGCAAATAATACACCAAGACTCACCAAGTTTGGGATATATACTCTTCTCTTGGAAATATTTTGAGATGAAATTTTGTTATATAAGCCAGTGGCTTCTTTAAAAAGTCTCATCTTCAATGAAGTGGATAATATCCTATATATAATCAATACCAGTTTACTTCATTTCATACTGAAATCGATGAAAACAGGCAGAAAGGAAGAACTGAACTACGTCTTGAACCTCTTTTCCTACATAGCCTGCTATAAAGTTAATGATTCTCTGTGCCTATACATTATGGAGCCACTAAAATAATAATAAACTATAACATGGCTTTAACCTGAATGACCAAAAAAACCCTGTCCCTTAGGGTATTCCATTTCATCAGTCTCTAAATTTTTCATTAGCTCCAGAAATGTTTGCCAGTGCCACTACTGGGATGATGCCAACAATATCACCAACCTGAAAATGATTTAAATGCTTTAAATTTATATTAATATGATTTCAATAGCATAATTTTATGCAGATCCAGCGTGTTTTCCCCCATGGCATCAGTGTATGTGTTCATTAATGGATGACAATTAGTAGATAGTACCAGATTCTGAAAAATAGTCCAGAAAGAATCCTTTCACTCTTTCGGGAATAAAGAATTTTGGTGGTTGTTTTTATTGTTTTTAAATAGGAGGTCCTTTTCCATATCCTTTATTTGATAAGAATTGTTGGGCTATTTGGAAAGCTAATTGGCCCAAAATGTTTAAATGATTATTTTATACCACATGCCACAATAAATATCAAATGTATAAACCATCTAGATATAAAAATTCATAACATGATAAAGAGAATGGAAAGGTATACCCTTTGTAATGATAGGTGAGAAAATAATGTGTAACTAAATTGAAAAAGAACTAAAGATAGAATTAGAGAGATCACAAAGAACAACATAGGCAATATCAATAATAGAAAATGTAAAATACACAATTAAAATCAGCTAGATACAGATGTATTGTGAGAAAATTTTTACATTAAATAACTGATAAAGGTCTAACATCCAAAAAGCTACAAGAAATTGATGTAATTCTACAAGAATAAGAGCTATTTCCAAATTAACAAGTGGTTGAAGGGAACGAAAGGTTTTCAAAAGAAGAAACACAAACTCTCAAGTCACCTAAAAAAGTAGAAAACACTAGTAATCAGAAAAATGAAAAATAAAGGAACAACGAAGTGTTTTTATTCGTCGAGCTAGAACAAATGGTAAAGGATGATAAAACTCAATGTAGAAAGAGCTGTAGGAAGAAATTAAACCTAATCACTGATAGTGGAGCTGTGAATTAAGTTAATCAATTCTGGAAAACAATTTGGAAACATGGAAATTACTAAATTGTTCATAACCTCTGACACCAAGGTTACAGTACTAGGACTATATATCAAAGAGGCTATTGTTAACAATACCTATATGTATAAAAATGATTATAATAGCATATGTTGAAACACTTACCAGCTGTATGAACCTAGACAATTGACTTAGCAGCTACCTGACTGAGTTTCCTCCTGTGTAAAATGGAAATAATAATAGCACCACCTCCCTGGGTTCTTGTGAGGGGAAAAATGAGATAGTATTTGTATAGTATTTTACAAAACTTAAAACACTTATAAATGCTACATATTATCATTCAAATAAGCCAGTATTTTGCCCAATCACCTATAAGTGGTAGAAAGTATTGCCTAATATAGATTCATGGCCAAGTTCAAAGCAAAATCTCCTGGTTTTACTGTTATTCCTAGTGAGCAGCCAAGGAACATCCTTAGCAAACCCATGGAAATCACCTTTGAACTGCCAACCCCCATCAAGTCAGCAAATAGTAGGCTGCCTAAGACAAGAGATCAGAAGGGTGGGAGAAGTATCTTCCCAGATCCCTCTGCTACCAAGGTGAGCCTTGCAGACACTGCAATGCTACAGTACACTTCCTCTCACTTCTTTACTTCCTTCCACCTTCACTACATCTGGAAACTAAGGGGTCTGAGAGAAGAAAGGTAATAATTTAAATTCAAGTATTCTGGCTGCTCTCGCCTTATTTTGGTGGGATGGGCCAGAATACAAGGCAGAAAGTTATTTCAAAAGGAAGCTGTGGTTGTCATTTTTCAAGTCTCTCCAGACACTGAACAAGGGTGAATCTTAAAACGGGCTCATATAATGAAATAGAAATAAGTGAATGAAAAAGAAGATATTAAGGACTTAATATAGGCCAGTCAAAAGCAAGAAAGGTGGTCCCTGTTCTCAAGGGGCTTTATTCTAATAGGGAAAGACAATACATATAAGACTACAGTGGCAAGGAAGAAATGTTTTGTATAAGAGAAGTCAGAACAATTGCTGTTCATTCCTTTCAGTAGTGTCCAATTCTTCATGATCTCATTGGAGGTTTTCATGGCAGAGATCATTTTACAGATGAGGAAACTGAGGCAAACAGGATTAAGTGATTTGACAAGTCACCAAGCTAGTAAGTGTCTGAAGTGGATTTGAACTCAGTTCTTCCTGAGTGCAGGCCCAGAGTTCTATCCACTGTACCACCTAAATGCCCTTTAAAAGATTAACAGGTCTTTACCATCAGAATGTAAGTTTCTTGAGGTAGGGGCCATTTGCTTTCCTTTTCATGGCTAATTCTTAGCACTGGGTCTGATACATAATAATATGCTTAATAAATGCTTTTCCTAAAATTAAAAAAATAAATAAATGCTTGTCCTGAACTCTAGCTGTTGGGATAATGGATAAACTAAGACACATTTTCCTCACTCATAAAATAGAACAAATAATGCCAGTAGGGCTTATTTCATAGGGTTTTTCCACTGTGATTTAGTCATCAGTTGAAATGGCAATCAATTCTATAACCCATTTCTAGAACCACATAGCATTCTTGTAATTATTGTATTTATCTTTACTTATTTGCATTGATTGCTGATTTGTCTTGTCTTTATTGTTAAAAGATCCTTAATCACAGGTATGGCAATACTTAATCACTTCAATGAGGCCTAAACCCTTCTATGGAGTGATATATTATTTCGGGGCAAATGTTCTTATTAACCAAGACAATTGATTACTCAGCATGCTACTTTTTTGGGTCCAAGTCACCACAAGATTTACCAGGCATAAGTACAATGAGATCTTTTAAATAAGTAATAAAATATGAAGGAGAGCAAAGTAAAGTCTGTTTCTGAATTTAAAAATAGGCAATATTTCAGAACTAGTTTTATAAATGGAGTCATCAGACCAATGTCTTTTTAACTGCGGTATCTAAAATAACTTCGGCTCTGAGTTTGGAAGTGGCCAATGCAAATAGATTCTGAGAATTGCACATAAATCCTTTTAGTACAGGCCTGGAGATTGAAAAGCACAATTAAAAATGTGGAGACTTATTACCAAAGGTTTCTAAATTCCTTGGCATTGGTGACACAAGAACTATCTAAAAATAAAAATAAAAGGCCTCTGTCATTTGCAGCTACTTCCCTAACTTCAGGTATGGTGAAATAGCAGTAAAATGTAGAGAGTAGTATTATGAAACAGAAACCTGCCCCCCCCCAAAAAAAAAACCCACATAAGCAGAGTGAATGACACTTATAAAGACAAGCTCTTGTTTTTATTCTTTTCAGCAACTCATTTACATGCAATTGCATGGGAAATCTCTCAAGAAGTTCCAATGAGATGTGGAAGAGCAGAATATTTAAGCAGCTGGAAAGGGAGGTTGTTCAGTCCCTGGATAAGCCGGGTCAGGATTGACTAATTCCCTACTTCTTGGGTTTACAACCAAATGCTCTTAATTCCATTTGCACAATACAAATCAGTCTGATCTCTCACTCCTTGAAACCAAATAATGTGGATGTGCAACAGGAAGCCTCTGGGGATCTTTGCAGATAAGAGAGATCCATGTTTCCCCCAAATGGCTCAGGGATGTTGAAAGCTGAGACAGCAGACAAAGATGTTTCTAGAAGATTCAAGAGAAGGCTACTTGGTTTGTCCTTCTGTTGTTCTGAAGAATATCTGTTTATTTTCATATAAGCCAGGTACAATCACTGTTACCATAAAGGACCTTTGATTTGTTAGGCTAGGTTTTCCATATAGTTTTTCTAGAAAAATAAGGGAATTTTACCAAATAATTTTCAGTATTAAGCACTGTTTAGACCATTTATGCTCATGAATTTAATTGTAGGTACTCTAAATGTGAGTTCTTTTTCCAATTATCTATCAGTCAACCAGCACTTATGAAGTGGCTACTATTCACCAATCATTGTATTGGACTCTGGGAGTACAAAGACAAAAGTCAAACTGTTCCCAACTTCAAAGAGCTAATGTCCTTTGGGAGAGACAACATGTGCAGTCATAATTATACACACCATAAATAGAAAACACACAAGGAACTGAATTCTCTCACTACAGACAATTCTGGCTATATATCAAACTAGAAGGCACACAAAGCATTCAGCTTAATGATGAAAGGATAGCTCACAGGTTCTCCTCAGAGAGAAGAAAAAAGGACGTAATGAAGTTGGTTGTTTCCAAAGGCAGCAAGAGACATATATCATTCATTTGGGCCACTTGTCTTGCATTGCTCATAATGACAAAAGCAAAAGTACCTTCATGAAGATAAATGTAGCTTATGAACCAACACATGTGCTGCATGGGATGAAAAAGTATAGAAATTCTATGAGGCACTTGGAAAGATCTTCAAAACCAAGTTAGTGTATAACATGATACTCTGTGACTAACACAAAACAGAGAGTAACTAAAATGTGGGGAAATTATGATTCAGTAAGAAACAAGAGACAAAAGGTTTCAAAGGCTTCTAAATTACTCAGAGGCCTCATATAAGCCAGTGGACTGGAAACTGTTTCTTTAAGAAGAGAATTGGAAGGGTCTGAAAGTGGCTAACACCTCCCAACCATTTTAAGTCTATTTTTTTCTTTAATTTTCTTATATCCTTCCCACCCCCAGAATATGGCTAATGCAGAAATGTTGTACATGACTCTATATGTATAAAAGGTATTTCCTTCCTTCTCAATGAATGAGGGAAGGGCTAGAGGGAAAGAGAGAATTTGGAGCTTAAAATAAATACATAGTTAAAAAAAAGAAAAAGAAAAAAGAAAAACTTTGAACAAATTGGCCATGCTCCATTTACAATAAATCACACACCCCCTGGCACCAAGAAAGGTACAAGGTTAACCTTTTTTAAAAAAGAGTACTTCAGAATTGGCAATCTGTATTCAGTGAAATCACTGACTACTTAAAACAAAACAATGAAATCTATTAAATAAGAAAATAGAGGAGTAAAAATGAAAACACTGTATCCAATCACTTCTCCAACGCAACTTATTTTCAACCTTTGTTTCAGAAAAAAAATGAGAAATATATAGCAGTAAAGACTTTGATTATAATTATTGCCATTGCTTAGAGAAGTTTTAACTGATTTAAAAGTCAATGGGTAGCTGTGTGACCCCGGGCAAGTCACTTAACCCCAATTGCCTCACACACACACAAAAATCAATGTGTAGACTTGGAGTCTAGAAACTATCACTTGCTTGTTGAGCAGATAGTTACAGCAGTTTAGGTCAGAACCAAATTTAATATATAAGCTCATTTGTTATAAGACATTACTTAAACTACAAATAATATTTTATAGAAGAACACAAAGAATATCTTGCCCCATGAAGAGCAAAAAAATGTGGAAGGGAAGACTAGCCTCAAGAAATCTTGGTGCAAGAGTCAATTAAATCATATTTCCCCAAGAGCATTTTCAGATTGAATTGGAAGGAGGACAGCAAAGACCCAAAATGGCATACATTTTCCAGTATTTCTGTAGTAATCTTGCTGTCATTGAGAATTGAACTGCCACATTTGCATTCTATTACTATGGTATTCAATATGCAATATAAAAAAGTGGAAATGGCACTTAAGAAAATTAAATTGAGAATAGTTGCTGGATCTATTACATTACATGCAGAAGAAATCCATGCTGGGAATGACAATTTTATAGGCACTCAGATATCATTTTTTGAAGCTATATTAAAAAGGTGAAGATTTCACAAAGCTGGAAAAGATAAAAGTATAAATACTTTAAAAAGGGGGTGAAGATGGCATTAGTGAATACTGACCCATATACCTACTTACTCATTTCTACAAAATATCTATAAAAATAGCCTATGTAGTTACTGAGGCTAACCTTAATGAAAATAAAGATAGAAAACAAACCAGAAAATATTTGTAAAATGCTTAGAACTGTGCTTGGAATATAGAAGGATTATTTCCTCCCTCACTTTCTTCTTTTATTTCACAATATATTCTTATTCTTATTCTTATTATTGCATTTAGGCTTCCTTATCTCATCCGTTCTGGAAGGAAACTTTGACCTACTCTATTTCCTACGTGGGCCAATCCATTCCCCTTCAGGCAACCAACCTTGTGGCCATGTAATGCCTGAGGAATCACCATCTTAATGCTAAATTGAGTGGAGACATATAGCTTACTGAAGCTCAGAACTGCTAAACTCAATAGTAGAGCAAAATAGAGGCTTCGGCATTCTTCTCCCAATCATTTCCCCAATGAACATTTTAAGACTACATATTAGAAGCAAGATTCTTTGATGGGCTGAACCCTAGCTACAACTTTTCAATGATTTTTTGAATATCAATATCAAGGTAGATATAAAACAGGAACCCATATGACTCCTAACAGTGGTTACCTTTATCCAAATTGGTGAGGATTCCCTATAAATGCTAAGCTTTTAAAAAATGTTCCTATTTGAGAGAAACAATCTCGATTGCATCAAACCCTAGAATAGAGGTATTTAATTTTCATCCTGCACCTTTGGCAATGTGATAAAACCTATAGACCACTTTTTAAAATTTAAAAATTTAATTTTTAAATGCTAAATTTAGAGATCAGTGAAAATAATGGAATTTTATCACATTCAAGTTCATGGACTTCCTGAAATTGATCCATGTACCCCAGGATACAAATCCCTACCCTCAAATTTTACCTAAAGAGACTCACAGCCATTCAAAAGTGGTCACCTCATGAAATCCACACAAGTAAAACAAAGTGGATAAAGAATATGTAGTACCCATATTAAAGTTTACAATTGGATTGGCAGTCTATTTGTCCTTTAATACATTTATCTTGGACAGGTACTGGATAACAATTTGTGTCTGTAACTTAACAGGAAAAAGGAAAGCAGGCTAGATTGCATTTCAGTGATTGTACAATGCTTTCAATTACCCCAAGCTATCCCATGACAGAAAGAAAAGAAAAAAAAACCCTTATTTTCAATGCCATTATTCTAACATAGTTTGTGACTAGGAATAATAAAATACAATGAGCCCAGAATATTCAAAATCATGGGTGGCACAAAGACAGGCATCTACTTAGCAGAGAAACTGTAGTGGTTTGCCATTTCCTTATCCAGTACATTTTATAGATGAGGAACTGAGATAAACAAGGTTAAGTGACTTGTCCAGCATCACACAACTAGTGAGTATCTGAGGTTGAATTTGAACTCAGCTCTTCCTGCCCCTAGGTCCAATACTCTATCCACTGTACCACCTAACTGCCCCAATAATGAAAGTAAGGGATGGCAAATGGGCAACCTGGATTGTGATGAGACCAATAAAATACTAAAAGACCTGAAAGAAGCTCTCTAGAGCTCTTCATAGCTCCTCCATGAAAGATTTATGAAGGCACATAGGATTTCAGATAATGATAAGGTTGTGATCCACACCGGATGGGACCATCAAGCCATCAGGGATGAAGTTGGAAAGTTACTCATCTTTTGCCAGTACTGTTCTAGAGTGAATACTAAAGTTATCCCCATAAAATGATCAGAGTGGTGCCAAAAAAAAAAAAGCAGTAGCATAAAGTTGATTATTGTATTTTTTCCTATTTGGTAACTCTTTTATGCTTATCTTAATTTTGATATAGGATGTTCTTCTAGTTATCTTGTATATTTAACATATTCAAGAGATATAAAATGATTTTATTTTGTTGACCCCTTCATTTTACTTATTTTCTTTGAACCCCCCCAAAAAAAATTCTTCAGAGGGAAGCATCTACATTTAAGTATAAAAAAATTGTCACACATCAATTAAAACTTATTCTTTCATTGGTACATATCTATTCTTATCTAGTCATCAATGGTAATTTAAACATTCTAGTTATGTGACATTGGGCAATTCATATAATCTCCCTGGGCCTCATTTTCATGATTTTTAAATAAGCAAGGACAGACAGCCCCTGGGGTCCCTTCGAGCTCTAGATCTAAGATTGTATAATCCTAAGGCAAAATGTTATGCAACAACATCATGTGGGGATATACTAGGGAATGCTATATTTTTTGGTAAAAGGAAAAAAAATGAATGGATTTTTATAAAGTTGGGTCATTCCTGATTTCATCAATATTCAGTGTCTAAAATGTATGAGACCTATAGCTAAACAGAATACCACTCAAAGGGTTGGGGGAGAAGTGATTGAGTGTAAAATAAAACTTACTATTATTCTACATGCTCTGTGTTCACAATACACTTGAAATTTGTAAAGGGTGACAAAGGAGACTCAGTATTTACCAGAATACTAAAATACATTTTTTACTGGAATTAGTTTTCATTGATTCTAGGAAGAGGAGAGACATGAAGGAAGAACAATAAAAATGAAGGTATGGTTGAAATGGGGTACAGCTTCCTCTGTAAGCAAAGCAAAATTTTGGAGATGTATGAAAGGAGGAGGAGGAAAAGAAGGTAGTCACCACTCACTTTTTGAAGGAAAGAAGAATATATATATATATGTATATGTACTTCATATGGAAAACAAAACAAGTATTTGGTCTCTTGTTATTTCAATGAGTCATAATGATTTAAATAAACTGAGTTCTCAATATTTCTGCTTCACATTGCTCTTGGTTCGACTATTTGCTGTGACTTTTTTAACTCTACTTGTCATCCCTAATGACACTTCTATGGCATTTTTAGCCCATAGTTGGCTTTTCTTTCTTTTAAAGTAGAAATAAAAGGTGGAAAATCTAGAATGTGATAATTAAAGTGACTTGGTTTGCCTACTGATCTTAACAGGAAGATGCATAAAGATAGCAACAATTTCCAATACTGAGCTAAATAATTATGATAGCAGTCATAACCACAGTCATGCTGCAACTATTGTTGCTTCACCAAACATCATTTGACAATAATACCATTTAAAGCAGACTATTATTTACTCTACTATTGTATTGTATTGTATTATATTGTATTATATTATATTCTTAGACTTATTATATTCTTAGACTAGATGTCTGAGAATAGCCCAGCTTAGCCCACCAGCCACAACCAATTTCACTTACAAAAGCTCTAGCACTCCAAACAGAGGCCCTGGCTTACTTACTGCCTCCTACTTCTGCAGCAGTTCTTACTCCATTCTACTCTCCATTATTCCTATGGAACTAGCCATCCCATATAATGTGTTTTACCTGGCATCTTGTTTTGTGGAACCAGATAGCCATGTTGGTTGATGTATGTCTATTAAAATAGAATGATTTTATTATGTCAACCCAGAGGAAAATGGGAAAAGGAGCAGACCTGAAGATTTACTTCCAGTTAGTTAGTTCATTAGTTAGTTTTTTTTATAAACATCTGTGCACAAGGATTCAGTTGTAGTAAGTTGTGACTCCCAGCTTTTTTACTCAGGTGTGAATTAGTTCATTAGCAAGTCAGACAGATTGCTTTGTTCAAAGATAAATAGATGTGATTGATCTGGTTCATCCAAGGAAAACTCCACAAACTTAGAAAATAAAAAGAAAACAACTCATTAACATGAAATCCCCATGTCTCCTAATATAAAAGTAGCTATACTTTAGAAGAGGAAGTTCTAACTGCATCCTGACAACTATTATTTTACTATACTCACAATTCCGCCTAAAAACACTGTTGAGAGAATTGGAAGGAAAATAAAAATAAAAACAATGTAACTTGCATAAAATTGTAATATTGCTAAACAAAAAGAAAAATGTATGTGTGTGTTTTATCTATTTGCTGTATGGCAAGAAGATAAAGAGGAGGGTCCACAAAGGACAGTGGAAAGGTAGGTAGTGGGTGAGAACAATTTAGAACAAAACAAAAACTTAAAAGAAGAATGTGATGAAAGAATGCCAATAAAGGTACTTATGACACAAAGAAAAGATGGTTTGGCCCCATGCAAAAGTGATGACAGGTAGGTGACTAGAAAATGTACTGGTATCACTTGATGACAGGAGAAAATGAGGAAGGCTTCCAACGTGTTGGCTGGACCCCTGTGATAGATTTTTCTAAAGGTCGATGAGTCACATCAGATAAGCAGGTCCCTACATTGTTGTTGGAAACTTCTGAATTAAAGAAATCACAGATCTATTTGAGAATTTTCTATACCATGTTTTGTTAGCTAGAGAAAATTCTATTTAAGTCAATGATACACTTTGTTGAAATGGAATTGCAATTTTCCATGACTTTTAAAAAACCACTTTATTTTCCAGGTTAGAGATGTCTAATGTGATTTCAATCCATTCTCCTTGTAATTTTGAGGAGAAATACTTCAATGGGGGAAAATAATAATAAAACAACAACTTACTACTCCACCTCCCACCCAAACAAACAAAAAACCAAAACAATATGAGCAGCAGCAAGAGATATCCTATTATGATTTCCAGCTGGGTATAATTGAGTTCACTAGGGTCTTTGGCTCTTTATAATCCTAAGTAATTAGTATGATGGAATGACATTTAAATGGAATCATGAAGAAGTCAGACTGAGGAATTAGACATCTGTCCAGTAGGACAAAGCACAAACCTTTCCAAGATGATTTCAGAAAATCAAACCTGCTAAAAGATGCCCTTAAAAATGAGAAAGGGTAGATGGCTTAAAAAACTGGAACACTACCAGATGACAAGTGAGAAACAACAGAATGACAATAGTTTAAGAGAAACACGAGACAATCTTTGTTTTTTGTTTTGCTTTTTTGTTTTTCTTTGCTTTAAGGTAAATACAATTGTCTTTAATAGCTCTTTTCCCCAAAATATCTTGCTTTTGCCACTCCAATAAATTGTAAAATAAATAGTACCTTATTTTGAGTTTAAGAACCAAGAGTTTTGAATAATGAACAATTAGAAAGGAACAATAGGCTCATTGATTTAGAGCTGGAAGGGACCTTAGAGATAATGTGGTCCAACCCCCTCATTTTATGGATAAGAAAACAAGCCCAGAGACGGGGGTGACATCCAAAGTTACATAAATAGTTGACGGCAGAAGTGGAATTTGAACCTAGATTCTCTATCTCCACATCCATGGATCTTTCTACAAAACCCTGGCAGGGTGTTATGTTTATGATAGTTTATGATTAAAAGCAAAAGCCAAACATTTCTGACAAACATTGGCCAAAATGATTGAAAATCTAAATATAATTTGATGGTTGATTTCTAATGAAATGAGAGAATTTTCATCTGTAGCAAACCACATTATGAAATGATAAATTAACTTTAAATCATATTATTAAATTTTTAATTAAATTTAAAATAGTTATGTGGTACACTGTACAGAATGTCCAGATTGCAGTCAGGAAGACATCTTCCTGAGTTCAAATCTGGCCTCTGAATCATACTAGCTCTGTGACCCTAGGCAAATCATTTGACCTTGTTTGCCTCAGTGTCCTCATATATAAAATGAGCTGGAGGAGGAAATGGCAAACCACTCCAGTATCTTTGCCAAGAGAACCCCAAATGGGGTCACAGAGTTGAACACAACTGAAAATGACTTAAAAACAATAAAACAAAATAAAATAAAGCAACATATCAACAGTCAGGTTGCTCCACCTATACCCATAAAGATGTCAGGAGTAAATGAAGATCACTCATGATAAATTAAGGGGAGGGTGTGGTCAAGGATCTCATAGAATAGACAGACATAAATGGATCACAAGCTGCATAGTTGAAGATAATTTTCAAATCAATAAGAGCACAGATCCAATTAGAGCATCAAATTTAAAATATATCATTGAAACATGTGCTAGTAAAAGAAATGGACAATTTGTCTTTAAAAAACTCATTTTATATTAGTAAAATTTGTGGTTTTTAAAAATATTTTATCCATATCATGCTATTTGATCCTCACTTTACGTTCTTTTTGAGGATGAAGGACAAATAATAACAACAGTCTCTTTGAAGATCAGAGGAGTTAAGTGATTTGGTGACACAGGACAACTACCTGCAAGTTCCAACTCATTGCCTGTGCTATGCACTAACAGTTTGGAATACCATAAGAAATCTTCCCACTGCTTATCATGATGATGTTTCTCTTCCTAGTTGTTTAGAGACAGAGGAAAATAATGAAAAATTCTTTACTTCCATCTAAAGATAAATGTCTATGATTATGAGGAAGGTGCAAAAGTGTTTAAGCAGTACTTTCTGCTGCAGTAAAGAAATGGCAGCAAAGTAGATGGCCAACAGGTTAAGTAAACATGCATTTATTAAACACTTACTATATGCCAAGCAATATGCTAGGTGAGAAGAATTCAATTCTAAGTAAAAAAGAAAAAAAATTCCTCCCCTCAAGGAACTTACATTCTTTCACATTTTAATTTTTTTTTTTAATTTTTGCAGGGCAACGAGGGTTGAGTGACTTCCCAGGGTCATATAGCTAGTAAGTGTCAAGTATCTGATACCAGATTTGAACTCAGGTCCCCCTGAATTCAGGGCTGGTGATTTATCCACTGCATCACCCAGCTGCCCCCCCCAACTTACATTATAATGGGGGAAAACAATGCATGGATGGAAGCTGAAAAGGGGAGGGTGAGATAGAGAAAGAAGTTCCAAGAATCATGAGCAGAGAAGAATGAAGGAGTAAAACATCATCGGCCCATATCTATATATCCAGACCAAGATTCTATCCTAATTTTTGGTTCCACATCATCAACAGTTAGATTTCACATGGCTATATTAAACATAATGTGTCCAAAGAAGAGATCATTATCTTGACTCCAAACCCACCCCTCTTCTGAATTTTCCTTTTCCTGTCGAGGTCACAAGCATATTCCCAGTTATTGAGGCTCAAAACTTTGTGGTCTTCTTTCACTTCTCATCATCCAATCCATATATCCATTTGGTTGGCAAATGCACTTTATACCTCTTCATCTTTCAGATGCCCTGTTCTCCCTTCTACCTTACCTGAATCTCTCACTACTTCTCAATTGATCCCAGGCATCCCTAAGGTACCCCATGGTCAATTTATTCCAGTTAAGGGGCATTTAAACCAGTGCAGTTATAGGGAAATGCAGGCCCTAGGAAAGTACAGTATACATAGAGAACAGTAGACTGAAGTTGATCAAGTGAAAGGGTGCACACAGAAGAAATGAGTAAGGGTGGTGAAGCTACAATCCCATTCTTGGGGTAGCCCGAGGACCACTGCTAGGAAGAATCACAAACAGCTAAATGGGTACAGTGGATTGAGTGCTAGACCTGAAGTCAAGAAGACCTGAATTTAACTTCCAGCTCAGATACTTACTATGAGCCTGGGCAAGATACTTAACCTCTCTCAGCCTCATTTTCCTTATCCATGAAATGACAGGTTTGGATTTGACAGTCTCTGAGAGATCTTTCCTATCACCAAATTCTACAATAATTTCCCTTCCCATCCTCCTTCTTGGCAATGTTAGTTATGACTCTGAAAGAAAATATGTCATTTTTTAAAAAATTTGGCAGATCCCCAACAAAGTATCCAAGGAAATATAAGATATGTGTAGAGATATTCAAACATTGTGCATTTAAAATCTTCCAGGGATTAAGTTTATCTTTAATTCTAATTTGAACTATTATTAAGTTATAAAAACAACTCCCAGTTCAAAGGAGGTAATAAAGACAAATATTCTAATGAATAAGGAAAGCATTTCATCCTGAACATGGAGTTAGCAGAGTAATTCATACTTATTTAAAGAATTTAGTCATTCAATTGAATCTAAAATATCATATTATACAATAGTTATCTATAGTTTGCTATAGATAAAAATACCCATTTTTAAAAAATCCCTGTATTCCAAAATAATTTGAAACATACAGGTACAATTTAGCATTATAAAACATTCAATTTTACAACAATTTAACATGAAATTTGGTAGAAAAATAAAATGAAGTGGAGGTTTTTCCTCAGATATGTAATAACATTTTGATCAAACCAGTTGCATATATTTAATATGAGGATTGAAGTATGCCATTAGCAATATTGTAGAAAGATATCTTTCTTAAATAATGGAAATTGTTTTTAAAGGTATTTAACATGTGGGACTATAAGCCAAAAATATTCATGTACACGTATACATATGCATTTAAATACATAGAAAGAGAAAAGGACAGAATGAGAGAGGAAGAGGGGGAGAAAAAGAGAAAGAGAAAGAGAGGAGAGTTTTCCAATGTTAGAGGTTTTGAATGAATAAAACATAGTTTAAAAAACACATTTCCAATGGTTTTATTTTTAAAAGGAACTTGGACTGCACACTTGAATGCAGAGCACCAGTTGTTCATCCCAATGTATAAGGCTGATTTATATTACAGCTAAACTTCAATTAACCAAAATGCTTGGAGAATAAATGAGGCTCCCTGACTGGTTTTCTGGCTAACTCTGTTGACCCAAAAAGTAATGACTAGAAACTTTATTTATCTCAAACTTTGCAGTTAAAAATCTTTCTGCCATATGTTACTCTACTTTCCTGCCTGTATACTTATAGTATGCTGAAGTTAATAAACCATCAAAGAAATAGTTTATCTGACAGAAACTCAAGCCAATCATTAGAAATAAATACCAATGTAAAATGAACAGCTAGTGTTGAATGTGCACAGATCCCAGGGTATTCCCTCAAAGTACTGTTGATGTTTTAAAAATAAAGCCCTAATGCCAATTTGTTTGTAAGAAGAATACATGGGGCCAGGTTGGGGGGAAGCACAATTAATTCAGGGTTCAAGGCCATTTGATTGGTTATTTTTATAACATCTAAAGGATCTAATTTATAGTTTCCTGAATAACTTGGAGTGAAATGTCAAGCACAGAGATGCAAATGTAACTTAGATCTTTAAAATCTTTTATGATCCACAATGGCCCATTCATATAATTGCACCAAATATGTATACTCATCCCACAGTCTAATGGAGTTCATATCCCCATATTAGTTCTGGGGCATCTCTAATGGGACTGACCTGTCAGTCTGGTCCACAGAGCTTGGTTACATCTGCCCTTCACAGTTCTAGGGGTACTCCCTAAGAAGTTGAGAGAGATCCACTAATGCAACTGTATCAAACTCTCAAGATGAGGATAATTTAAGTCAGCTAGCTTTAAATACATTTCAGAAAGTGGTATTTACAGGGGTAGTATATTAGGAACAGTTAGTACAAAATATTCTTCCCAGAAGTCTGGGACACACTTTCCCATGAGTGCATATGAAGTCCAAGGGAAAGTGAGCTCAAGCTAGAGAGCTTGAATAATTCGGATCTTCTGGTTACTAAAAGTCCTTTCCTTCTATTTGTGAGACACTGAGGGAAGTTTCCTTTAAGCATGGGGAATTTGTGCCTGCCTGTCCTAACTTCTGATGTAGAAAAATGCTAACATCTACTGCTGTGCTAGGGGTGCAATGCCAGTATGCTTCATGAGAAGATGGGAAGTCGACAAATCCTCTAGATCCTCCAGAAGATCCTCTTCTGGGAGGGAAGATTCGTGATGGCCAAGATCCATGCGGAGCCATTCCTCCTCCTGGAAGGCATGCTGGAAATTCAAGTTTGCCTCCATTTCTGGAACTCAATTCCACAAATTGCTTGATAATTTATAAATAATACTTGCGGTGAGGCAAAATTTCCTTGGACCAACTGAAAATGATTTTCAGGTCACATCATTTCAGTCCAAAGACCTTTAAAAGCACTTAGTTTGAATTCTGAGCCACTCGATGTGACCTTCTCACCTAGGGAAAATATGAAGGCTAAAATGGGGCAGTTTGATTTTTACCTCTCTTTTACATATGAAAAGGGTGGGCTCATCTGAAATTCTTTCATATTCTATAAAGGAGAGAGTAGTGACACAGAACAGCCTCTGTTGAGATCCAAACAAATAAAGCACATATCTTTGTAGTTCAGAACCCAAGAAAATGCAATGTCTGCAAACCTTGCAATATGACTAGAAGAAATTCAAAGCCAGTATGTCTTGATATTTCCTAGCATTATATCTAGAGCAAGAAGACAATTCAAAGACTATTTGATCTAACTGTTCATTAAATAGATAAGGAGACTGAGACCTTGGGTGACTTGTCTGATGCCACACAGGTAGGAGGTGTCAGGGATAGTATGTGAACCTATTACTCCAAACATCATTATTTTTTCCCACTATACCACACTGGCAAAATTTGAGAAATAGCTCAAATATTTGAGTGAGGGTTGTTTTTGGTTTTGGTGCTTGATATTATTTTTAATTAAGTAGAATAAAAAAGATAACACAGCATAGTGGGAAAATAGATTTGGGTTTGGAGTTTTGATCCCAACTCTGCCATTTATTTCCCAGGTTGCCTTGGACCAAGTCACTTAACTTCTCACACCTTCATATAAATTATGAGATAACTTATATAAGATTATTTGCTTTCATTTAAGTTCACTGTGAATGTTAGCTATCTTTATTATATAAGGAAAGAAATAAAAGTTAACTGGGAGAGAAGTGGATCACTCATATAACAAGAACAAAGCTTAAGAGATAGGCAGCTAAGTGGTGCAGTGGATAGAGCACTGGGCCTGGAGTCAGGAAGACCTGAATTCAAAACAGGCCTCAGATATACACTAGCTGTGTGACCCTGAGCAAGTCACTTAACCCTGTTTGCCTCAGTTCCCTCATCTGTAAAATTTCCTTCCTAGAGAAGGAAATGGCAAACCACTGAAATTGTACATAAGAACTCAAATCCATGAAGAGGCTTTCCTTGTCGTGTCAGTTCAGTCCTGTCCCATTCTTCCTGACCCCATTTGGGGGTTTCTGGGCAAAAATATTGGAGTGGTTTGTCATTTCCTTCTCTAGCTCATTTTACAGATGAGGAAGCTAAGGCAAACAGGGTTAAGTGACTTGCCCAGGGTCATACATCTGGTAAGCGTCTGAGGCCGGATTTAAACTCAGTAAGATGAGTCTTCCTGACTCCTAGCCCAGTACTCCATCCACTTTGCCACCTAGCTGTCCATGAAGGGGCTGGAAATCTTTATCAAAATGAGCAATAATCTGAGCACCCATGAATCAGCCTATTCAATACAGAAGAGATGAAACATGCTGATGATGACTTAAATATTTTCCTTGATTTTCTCATAGATAGGGCATTAAAACAAAGGGGATATTCTTGATTGACAAGAGGCAGTCAAGAACTGTGACAAGAGAAAGTCCAGTTGTTATTTGCTTAGGACTGAGAGCAGGGGGTTATGGCACGGAGAGAAAACAAAGGGGAGCACAACTATTTAACTTCACATGAACATATAGCTTCCCCAAAGGCTATGAAATAATGTGTGCTGTGTAACGGCCTTCTTGAGTGGTGATGATCTGATGGCAGCTGCTCCTCTAAGCCTAATTTCATGCAATTTTTACTGTCCACGCTGGCAATAAAACAGAGCAGGTATTTGCTAACATGCTATGATTTAATCAATACTGAAAACTATTACTTTCCAGGGCTTACAAGATTGCCTGAAATTTCTACCTTTAGCCTTTCCCTTGAGTTAAAGGCATTGAATGTTTTTTTTTTGTTAAAATATAAACAGGTTATCTAAGAATAACTCATTAATTTTACCTGTTTGGACCTGAGTTTAACCATTTATTAAAAGGAAAATGATTCCATAATTCTCTCCAATCCTATGAGCCAAAGCAATTACAGAGCAAGAGCTGTAAGGAAGGGGACTCCCTTACATTAGAGGTAAGTAAGCTGAAGACTAGAGAACTCAGACTCATGGGAGCACACATTAGATCTAGAAGGGAAAGAACCACAGAGGTCATCTAGTTCAAACCCCCCATTTTACAGATGAGTAAACTGAGGCCCGGGGAAGTTAAGTGAATTGCTCAAGTTCACAGAGATAGTAAGGGATGAAGGAAGTATCTGAATTTCCCACTGTAGCATACTTCCTCTTAAATATATAATTTATTCTAAGGAATTAAGCAGATTAGCCACCTATCAAAGAACTGAGTGAATGGGGGAAAAGGTTGCTTAGTTTGCCATTTCCTTCTGCAGCTCATCTTACAGATGAGGAAACTGGAACAAATAGGGTTAAGTGACTTGTCCAGAGTCACACAATTAATAAGAGTTCAACGCTAGATTTGAACTCATGAAGATGAGTCTTCCTGACTCCAGGCCCAGCGCTCTATCCACTTAGCTGCCCAGACAATATCAATGGGCATGCAGTTGGACGACCACTTCTCTGATTCCCATTTTTTTTTGGCAGGGCAATGAGGGTTAAATGACTTGCCCAGGGTCACACAGCTAGTAAGTGTCAAATGTCTGAGGTCATATTTAAACTTGGGTCCTGCTGAATCCAGGGCCAGTGTTTTGTCCACTGCAGCACCTAGCTGCCTCCAAGAGTTGTCTTTTATTAGATCTATGTCAGTGGTTTATTTAAAGGTTTGTCAACCTGGGCAGGTAGGTGGCATATTGGATAGAGTGCTGGGCTTGGAATCTAGAAGATTGATATTCCTGAGTTCAAATCCAGCCTCAGACACTTATTAGTTGTGTGACCCTGCACAAGTCACTTAACTTTGCCTCAGTTTCCCCATTTGTAAAATGAGCTGGAGAAGAAAATGGCAAACCACTCCAGTACCTCTGTCAAGAAAATCCCAAACAGGATCACAAAGAGTCAAACAAACCAACAACATCAACAACAAACCTCTTGGGGGTTGTTGCAACAATGATCCAAGGGGTTTATGCTAAAAATTGTGTATTGGTGCCTTAAACAGTACATAATTATAAGAAAGATTTTGAATAATATATTAAATTACCCTGAGACTTCACATTATATTTTTGTCCTTGTTTTCTGAAAGGGGTCTGTGGAACAAAAAATGTTGAGAACACTGATCTGTGCTAAATGATCATACCTATAGATGCTAAATTGAGAGCCTGGGCTACTGACTGGGAGAGAAAGGGGTCTTGAGAGGAACAGATTGGGGATTTAGTGGGGAGAATTTGGTAAAATCTAAATAAAATCGCTATTATGCAGAGGCACACAAAAGCGGGAGTAGGATTGAGGGATTAGAACAGTGCTACTGACTGTCTAGCAGGAAAGCTGACCTGTCTAAGCAGGGTGCAACAACTCAGAGCCATAACTGGGATGACAGATTTAGAGGTAGTAGGGTCTTGAAAGGCCCACTGAGAGAAATCAGTTGTTTGTTTGTTTGGTTTTTTTTTGGTAGGGCAACGAGTGTTAAGTGACTTGCCCAGGGTCACACAGCTAGTAAGTATGAAGTGTCTGAGGTCACATTGGAACTCAGGTCCTCCTGAATCCAGGGCCAGTGCTTTATCCACTGCTCCACCTAGCTTCCCCCTGAGAAAGCAGGTTGTTTTTGTTTTTGTTTGTTTTTTTTTAACAGTGACAGTATCTGGGTTGGAAACTCTGCCTGAGGAGAGGATGAGTATTTCCTCCCCAAGAGCTATCAACCCTTGTAGGTAGATAGGTGATCCAGTAGACAGAATGCTGGACTTGCACAGGAAGACATGAAAATATCTGTTTCAGATACTTTCTAGGTATGACTCTGGACAAGTCACTTAATCTCTTTCAACCTCATTTTTATCTAATGAAAAATTAGAATGTGGAAGTCTATAGCTTCTCATGGCCCTCCAGCTCTGACTATATGATATTATAATCCTATGGTGCTCAACTGGTGCTCAACCATGTGGTGAAAACACCCCCAGGAAAATTGCTAGGCTCCCCTCACATTAGCATCCCATGAAGGACCCACCATACAGACTATCCCCAGATATACTTGTTCCAGCATGACTACACCCAAGATTGGACCATCCTCTGTGCTGACACTCACTGCCTTCTAATTATTTTTGCCCCAGGTGAAAATTTTCCCCTTTATAGCCCCTTGGAATCTGGGAAGGAATAGACATTTCAAAGGGAAATGAATGAAGACTATATAAGGGTCAGGTTCACTTCTGGTGACTTTTGAGAGGTACAACAAACTGAGGGATTCTCACTAATTGAGACCTAAGCTAGGCAATTCTAGATTCTCTTTCTGCACCATTAATCACAGCCTTACTAATATTTTAGTAAATTCATACACTTGGCAGAATGTAAGAATTTGTACTATTGAGCTAAAATGGGGTAAATGAGAGAAAAGAGCTATACCCCCCCCCCAGGGCCCCAGAATCAAGAAGAAATCCCAAGCTCTTGGGTGGGGGAAGAAAATGTAGATACCCTTTTATTTCATCATAAGGAATGCCTAACCCAAACCTTATATTCTTCACAATTTTGCCAGGGATATCCTTGTTGATGATTAGCATATTCCCTTAGATAATAATAATAATAATAATAATAATAATATACTTTCTGTAAGAAAATGTTGGAGAGGGGTAGCTAGGTGGTACAGTGGATAAAGCACTGACCCTGGATCCAGGAGGACCTGAGTTCAAATCCAGCCTCAATCACTAGACACTAGCTGTGTGACCCTGGGCAAGTCACTTAACCCTAATTTACCCACGAAAAAAAAGAAAAAGTAAAAAGAAAATGTTGGAGAATTCTTAGTGAAGAATTCAACATTCTTAAACGTTAAATGATCCACCTCTTCAAGTGGAGGAGGGGTGCAATGGAAAAGAACACTGGACTTGGGGTTAAAGGCCATGGGCATCAAACCCATCTTGCCTACTTACGATGTGACCTTGTATAATTTATGACCCCTCTCCTGGACTCAGTTTCTTTATTTGTAAAATGAGAAAGTGGGCCTTAGATGGTCTCTAAGGTCCCTTCCATTCGTAAATCTGTCACCCTACAATTAGTATGGTTATAAAAGTATTTTTTTTCAATTCAGTAATTTGGCAAACATTTATAAAATGCCTCCTATGTACAATGTGATGAAGAAACTAAGACAAAAAAAAAAATTTCCTTGTGGACCTTGCCAATAGGAGTTACCATGTGTAGCACTCTCCCTTCCTACCCTTACCTCCCCCCAACATATATCCTATTGTCAGAAACTGAGATCTTTTTTTCCCTAGTATAGAATGATCACTTCTTCCTCCTATGTTTCCATGAAAAGTTTCAGGAACATGGAATAACTTTTTGTAGCTAGCTACATGCTAGTGTGGTCAAATGCAGGACACATTTAATGCACTGGAGAGAGATTTAGACAGGTTTTGCTTCTGTTTTGGCAGGATTCTTTATATTCCTAGCTCTTGAGAGATTATACTTTGGCCCAACCCAACTATATCCAAAAGCATGAAAGTAAAGAACTAGTGCAGGGCACAAAGCACAAGATGTTAATTGCACAACCTCCTGATGGGACCGAGAATGAATGGAAGGGCCTTCTGCCTCTTCCCATTTCCAAGTTACTAAACCTTGCCTGATCCACAGTAAAAATTACTTCTCTCCTAATACACATCTGTCAAACAATGCTCCGAGGAGTGTTTAAAGCCACTAGAAATGAGCAGTGATGATGATGAGAGAACAATAACTGTCTCATGGGTAAGCCTAACTATAGGACCAATGATGCTGCATGGCAGCTGAATCTAGAGACCCTGAAGAAAGCATGGACCAGAAGGCTCTGTGCTCTGCTCCTGCTGGCTTTCACTGAGTGTAGTCAAGTGAGGAAAACTGCAGCAGAAGCCTGAGGCTGCTAAATTATCCATCTATTGGCATACAGTATGGCTTTGGGGAGGAGAGAGGAATGGAGGGAGAGAGAGATAAAGACAGGAGGAGGGAGGACGAGGAGAGGGAGAGAATGAGAGAGGGGATGAGGGAGGGAGAGAGGGAGGGAGGGAGGGAGGGAGGGAGGGAGAGAGAGAGAGAGAGAGAGAGAGAGAGAGAGAGAGAGAGAGAGAGAGAGAGAATAGGGAAAGGGGGGAGTTTGAGGAGAGAGGGAAAAGGATCGAGGGAGAGAGTGTCATTTCCATCTGTAAGAACACGGCATGTGGTCCTACATTGCTAGATACATTCCATCCACTGATATTCTACATCATTTATATAATGACTGCCTGGGAATTCTCCCTGAATCTGGATCATTAAATATCCTTTTATCAAGACAACTGCTTCCTAGCTCACAGTGTCCTGTGCAGAGGACCGATGGTCCTTCTCCTCACCCCCAACCCTTTCCCTGTCCCTTGCCATCAGCATTCAGAATGATAATGTAACTGACGCACCCTTATGTTATACAGAGATAATTTCCCCAGCTTTGTTTCCATAGGACAAAAGGAAGAACTGTCATTTAATATTTCAGAGTATCTTCTATAGAATTCAGCCAGGACTGTTCAGCAAGTCGAGTGCAGAACTCAGGCTTCTATGTCAAGGGAGAATGTGACAGCATAGAAAGATGTTATATTCACACCAATTAATAATTCACTTGCCCTGCTTTCCATTGAAATATTTATACAGATACATAATGCATAGTAATTAGTCTGATGAGATTTAGAAAGAGAATTGTAAAAGCAGCAAGATTTTTGTCCAGCAGAAAGGAGTTATTCAAATAATGTAGCTTATTACGAACGACTGAACACAAGAAGGTTAAACAGCTCACCAGTTTAAACTCATCACTGGGCTTCCTGAGGACATGTCCCCTCTCTTCAGAGTCAGAATTTACTCTACTCAGAGTGGATAGATAGCTACTTATTGATGGGATTTTAGTGCTGGGAAGACACTCCTGATCCTCTCAAATTACCTTCCTCACCTATTCACTGATCCATGAAATTCATTTAAAAAGTCCTGAAGCTTCTCTCTGAATAATATTTATACTCCTTACATTCAAATCCTTCCCCCCCCATATGACCCTTATCTGTATTTTCCATCCCTATCTCATGCACTGCCCTTCTTCATATCATTATTACAATTGTTCACATATTTAAGGTTTACACAATACATATTTTATCTCTTTGAATCCTCACAACAGCCTTATGAGGTAGGTGCTATTTTTATCTTATTTCACAGATGACAAAACTGAGGCAAACAGAAGTTATATAACTTGTCCAGCCTCCCACAGTCAGTCTGTGAGGTAGAATTTGAATTCAAATCTTCCTTTCTCCAAGTCTAGTACTCTACTACAAGCAATTGTGTGCTCTAGTTAAACTAGACTTTTCACTATTTCCAAGTACTTCCAACAACTTTGTGTAGGTTGTCCTGCAACCCTGAAAATGAACTCTTCCTCATCTCTATCTGTTGATGTCCTACCCATTCTTTAAAACCCAGCTCCAATGCCACTTCTCCATTAACTCTTCCTTGAGGTCACAAGAAGGAATGAGTTCTTCCTCCAATCCCGCACGATACCTAGTTTATAGCTATCCGATGCAGTTATCTACTTATATGTGTACAATTTCTCTCTTCTTGGAGAAGTATTATTCCTTAAAGTATTAATCATTTTTATGCCCAAGCACCTAATTAGCACTGGTTCTTGCATATAGGATGTATGTAAATATTTGTCAAATTGCTTTAATTCATTTAACGAGAGGGCCTGCAGTGTATATACCCTTGGAAAAGGTAACACAGGAAAGGAAGAGTACAAAAGAGAATGAAAGTACAAAAGATGAACTTTTCTTACTTTAAAATGTTGCCTTGCTTTATACCCCTGCTCCTTGTTTCTGTTTTTCCCTGGCTATGAGTGCCAACACCATTTTAGACTACATTTAGAGAACTATATTAGGGAGAATTAGAGAGGTGACTCCTGTTATGCAAAGGAGGTTCACAAGGATGGGGATGCATATCATCATACATGTAGAGTTAGAAGGGAGTTTGCAGGTCCACCCTCTCCCTTTCTTACAGAAACACATGCTTTGATCCAATACAAATGGCCTCCTTGCTGTTCCTTGCACATGACATTCCATCTCTCTTGACTCCATGCATTTTTTTGGTGAGGTAATTGGGGTTAAGTGACTTGCCCAGGGTCACATAGCTAGTAAGTGTTAAGTGTCTGAGGCCGGATTTGAACTCAGGTCTTCCTGAATCCAGGGCCGGTGCTCTATCCACTGTGCCACCCAGCTGCCTCCAACTCCATGCATTTTTACTTGCTATTTCCCATGTCAGGAATATTCTTCTTTTCTGCCTCCTGAATTCCCTGGGTTACTTCAAGTCCTAGCCAAAATCTCACCTTCTACAAGACATCTTCCTTGACCCCCCTCAATTTTAGTGCCTTGTCTCTGTGGATTATTTCCCATCTATCCTGTATAGATATAGTTGTTTACTTGTTGTCTCCCCCTTTAGACTGTGAGAGAACAGGGACTGTCTTTTACCCTTTTTTGTATCCCAAGCACTTAGTGCAGTACCTGGAACATAATAAGAGTTTAATACATGTCTATTGACTGAGTGACACAATTATTCAGTTACAAAATACTTTGATGCATGTTATTTGATTTGAGCTCAAAAGATCTCTTGCGGCATATAGACAATTTCCTACCTTATTTATCCCTTGTGTATCAGATGAAATGGAGTCTCAGAATGTATAAGCAACTCATCTAAGGTCATACAATTAGTAAGAAGCAGAGCAGGGACAAAAACCCAGGGTTCAAAATTCAAATCCAACGTTCTTTCCTTTACACAAAGCAACAGCATTGCATTATGGGAATATGGACTCAGAAAATCTGATTTGCAGTCCCAGTTTTTACAATTATTAACAGTGTGCACTTCTCTAATCAGTTTTCTTAACAGTAAAATGAGGATAATAGTACTTGAATTTGTTTCATTCGTTGTTTCATTCAACTAGTATTCCTTAAGCATCTAGTATGTGCTAGGCACTGGAGATATAAAGACAAGAAAGAAACGATCCGGAACTTACATTCGTTTTGGAAGGGTGAAACAAAATTTATGTAAAATAAATATTGATAATTTCCCTGGGGAAGGGCACTAGCAACTTGAAATAACTGAGAAGGTGGAAATGGGAGAAGGACACGAGCATTTATTAAGAATTCATGGGGGCAGCTAGGTGGTGCAGTGGATAAAGCACTGGCCCTGGATTCAGGAGGACCTGAATTCAAATCTGGCCTCAGACACTTGACATTAGCTGTGTTACCTTGGGCAAGTCACTTAACCCTCATTGCTCCCACAAAAAATTTTTTAAAAAATTTTAAAAGAGTTTACTATGAACTAAGAGCTTTACAAATATTTGAGCTGGTCTTTAAAAGAGGCTAGAGATTATCCAGGGCTTAGGAGAGGACACCAAGCATTCGGGAAAGTGGAGAACAGCCTTGTCCTATCTAGTTCACAGGTTGGTTCTTTCTGGCAACTGTAAAGCACTACAAAAATATAAGTTAATATTATTACTATATTGTGCTGACTCATAGGTACCATTTAAAAAAAATCTATTGCCCTAATACACATTATACATAGCTTGAAAATGATTTGGAATATTGTACTTTTTGGTTCCAAGCCTAAGATTAATATTTTTTGGAATTAGAGATCAGTTTTAGAAATTCCATTTTATTTATCCCTCTCACTTTAAGCTCTGGCCTTTTCTGGCAGAATGTGATGAAATGGAACAAAGTATTCATCTTATACCATCACAAACATTTCAGTGGAGGTGATTGCAAATGGCCCTTTTCCTGAAACATAGCAATTGTTCTCAAATCAACAGATTCTGATGTTGTAAACAAGTGATTTCCTCCTAACAATGAGAGGGATTCAAGGTGAAAATGAACTCGAGAAGAATCATGGGAACATCTCCCAATAATGAAAAACTGCAAGCAATGAGTCACCCAAGTGCAATGCCCTTGTATTTTCTTTTTTATTAATTTTTTTGCCCTTGTATTTTCTATGAAATATAAGCTTAATAGCAAGCCTGGAGAAGTTTTTTTTTTTTTTTTAAGAAGAAATAGATTATATTACTTTAGAATCATGTATACTCTCTCAACACGTGAGTGAAATCGGAAAAGGAAAGAATCTTAAAAATCATCTAATCCCCTGCTATCTCCCACACTTGGGCTATCCTTTTTAATGAGTACTTCAATGACCCACTATTCCTAGCTAGCCCTAGTCATGCCTTATTTTAAACTGCATTTTTCCATTTTCTTGCTTGCTATTTTTTGTGTGCCATGCTTTCTCAAGACAACACCCCTGTTCACTTCCCGAACCATAATCAAATCAATATTGTCATTGCTCCTGGGAAAGATTTCAGTCTAATCGGTTGTGGTCTGATTCATTGTTGCTATAATTGTCCAAATCAGAGCATCCCTTCCTAGTCATCACTCTTTCATGTGTATTGTCTTCCCAAGATTAGATTTTAAGCTTCTTGAAGAGAGGAACTCTCTTTGCATTTGTTAACCTCATTGCTTAGCACAGTGCTTTTTCATTCATTCCTTCGGTTTACAGCCGAGAAAATAGAGGTTCAGAGTTGTCATGTGACTTATCCAAGTTAATAGGATCCAGGTTTGGAGCTGGAAGGTCCCCTAAAGGCCACATGAGAAAGTGAAGTTCCTTGACTCCTTATACAATATTCTTTGAAATCTAATTCTATGAATTTGCAGAGTACATCTCTTTACTGAGGGCTGAGTCAATCATTCACCAATGCTTGACTTTGTTGAGGTGATGTGAGGAACAATAAATATATAATGCACATACATAAACAAGTATTATATATACATATATGTGTAAGACATGTACGAGCTATGTGATACACATAGATGCATGTGTTATGTTTTATATAATATATGTATGATGTAGAACACATACATATATTTATCAACATATGTATATCATACATATAATACACAGGCATAACACATGTGTATAATAGAAAACAGATGTCTACTACATTTTTTTTTCTGGAAGACGACTTTAGGCTGAACTAAATGGTCAAATGCTCAACATGCTAAAAAAAACTCTTGCAAGAGATACTTTTGTACATTGAGTGACACAAGAAACAATCAGAAAGGGAAAAGGGGCATTCGTTTGGCATTTTCTGTGACTCTTTTTTCCCCTGACTTCCAGAATAGTCACACTTATCTGTGAAGACTCACATCAACCATTATGCCAAAAGTATGCCAAGGACCATGCCAAAGAACAGTACAATAGAAAACCCAACCCATGGTGTAAGTAAAAGGGAAAAAACATCATGAACTATTCTCCATAAAATTACAAAAATAGTATGAAAAGGGTTGACCCGAGGTCATACAGTGAATTTGTAACAGAGCCTGGACAAGAATCCAGCACTCCTGATTGACTGTAAAATTTCTTGTCATATATTCTATGCTGACATTGTAATGGAAAAAATTCAAGGGGCAGCTAGGTGGCGCAGTGGATAGAGCACCGGCCTCAGACACTTAACACTTACTAGCTGTGTGACCCTGGGCAAGTCACTTAACCCCAATTGCCTCACCAAAAAAAAAAAAAAAAATTCAAACGATCTAGCAAACTTCATTTCCTAAGATCGTTCTCATCCAGAAGGCTGCTACCAAATGTATGGCTATTCATGTAAGTGAGGATACCTGAAAAACGAAGTCATTGTACTAACCTTGTTACATACAGAAGATTGCTGCTGTTGAGATTTACCTGACCTTTGGAGTTGTAGTCATTATTTAAAGCCCTACAACCCCTGGCCTTTTGTAGAGAGCAATCTTGTACCTATGACCACCCTGAAAGCAGGGATAGCCAGAAGATTGTACACAAATATTAATGGACAGTCAGAACCACTGTGGTGGAGAATTAGAGTCTATTTTAGTCAGCATTGTTCCTTCAGATGGTGGAACATTGGTACCATGGAGAATTCAACAAAAAGCTGAACAGAAAAGTTAGCATGCTTTTCCATAAGCCCATGCTAGAGTCTTAGGTGTGCTTCTGAGGCCCCTCAGCAAAACTGTAGAGAATATGTTTGCATGTGGCACCCTACCACTTCCCTTTCTGTGCGCCCCTAGCCAAACTTCTTGTTTTTGTTTTTTAGTGAGGTAATTGGTGTTAAGTGACTTGCCCAGGGTCACACAGCTAGTAAGTGTTAAGTGTCTGAGGCCGAATTTGAACTCAGGTCCTCCTGACTCCAGGGCCAGTGCTCTATCCACTGTGCCACCTAGCTGCCCCCTAGCCAAACTTCGGATGCTCGATATTTTGTTACTTCCTCGGGCCCCATGCTCCCTAGCTATCTCTCCCTATCCCCAAACAAAACATTCATTCTTTCTGCATGATTCAGAATAAAAGTAAATATATTAAATATGTTTACAATAAAGCATGAATAACTATTTGCTCCCAGTTAAATTTTTCCAAGGCCCTCTCTAATTGCTGGAATTTCTTGTAATAGAATAAACTAAATTAAAGTACATCAGTCAGTACAGCAAACATATTTCGGGAGGATATACGTCTGAGAGCATTTTAAATATTAAAAATAATGTGCCTATTCCACATATGTATAAGGCCACCCCGCTTGGTACTGGCCCCTGCCCCCGAAAAGTACGTTAGAGGTAGCATAACTCTAGCCCCAACTCCAGTACAGGGATACACTATAAGGTATAATTTAGTCCCTTATTATCTCTGCCTTACCAAAAGGTGACATTGGTTCCCTAAACCAATAGGGCAGAGGTCTCTAAGCTACTAATATGGCCTTCTGTTTGTTAAATTTTTTCATGAGTTGACAAAAGAGAGTTTCATCCTAACTACACGTATTGCAACCAGAAAGGCACGTGAGAAAGAAAACATGGTGATGAATTCTGGTTTGCAACTGACCTAGTGAGCCTTGACCATTACCTGGTAATTATCAAGCAATATGTGACTCACATCATTGGCTTTCAGGGCAATTAAGAATCTCCTAAATCATTACAGATTTAAGAAGGACCATTCTGTTTCATATTACAAGAGCTAGAGCTAGAAAATAGCTTAGAGATTATCCAGTCTGATCTCTTCACTGAACAAATGAAGAAAGTGAGTGAGCTATATTAATTATGATCAATGCCTGGAAGAGAAAAACTTCCCCAAAAAGCTATCACCCACATTAGAAACATTGCTAACAAATGAGCAATACACTTGAAAAGATTTTATTCAACCAGAGCCCCCATTTTTCAGAGAATGCATTAAATTTAAAATATATTTACCACCTTGAAAAATATACCATGACACTTAAAGACGGAAAAACAAAAACCTGATAGGGTATGTTAATATCAAATGCTCTGATTAATCTATCTGAAAAGCAACCAAACATTAACATGCTAAATAGTTACTAAAAATATCAAGCTACTCTATTAGTGACATAGGAGCTAAGTCACTATATGAGTCAAACTTCACTCTTTATAACTTGGTAACGCATTGCTACATGCTTTCAATAATAATAATGAATATGACAACCATATTAATAGCTAGAATTTATATAATGCTTATTATGTGCCAGGCATTATGCTAAGTGCTTTACAAAAATTATCTCTTTTTATCCTCAAAATGACTCTGGATAATAGGTGGCATTATTAACTCCATTTTATAAATTAGGAAACAGGCTAACAGAGGCTAAGTGACTTGCCCAGGGTCATACAACTATTAAGTGTCTTTGGTCATATTTGAACTGTTCTTCCTAAATCCAGGCCCACTGTTCTAGTCACCACACCTCTAGCTGCCTATCCTTTTAAAGACATTATAGGGACAGCTAGGTGGCGCAGTAGATAAAGCACCGTCCCTGGATTCAGGAGGACCTGCATTCAAATCTGGCCTCAGACACTTGACACTAGCTGTGTGACCTTGGGCAAGTCACTTAATCCTCATTGACCCACAAAACAAATAAACAAAAAAAAAGACATCATAAGCATCCTGCAGCAGAAGGAAGGAAGCTTCTTTTAGATGGCCTCTCTCCCAAACTTCTGGGATTCTAAATATATGCTATAATAGGATATTATCCAAGAGTAATTTATTCACTTTGTTTTGAAGTTCTCATCTGTGTTGGAATCAGAGAGAATAAGATTATAAGACAAGTCTCATTTCTTTTCCTACTTTCCCTTGTTTCCACTGATAACAGGGCAATTTCTAAAGTCTTTGGTAGGAGAAGCAAGGCTTCTGGGTGCTCAGCTTCCCAGGTCTATATGTTTCCAGCTATTGGCCACAGATGACACCATCACCTGGTATCCTAAAAATATAACATAATGCAAGACCGAACTCTAGAAAAGACTCTAAAGTAGATTCAAAGAAGGTTAAAGTTGGAAGGACCCCTAGAGCTCTTCAATTCCAGCCTTCATCATTATGCACACAAGGAAACTGAGGCAGGTAAATGTGTCTTCAGTGCCTTTATGGTCCCATTCATGCCTACTTTTGCTTTACGAGAAGGTATCCTCTTTCTTCCCTATGTCCTAGACATTGGCCTTTCCCCAAGGCCTTGAGCCAGAAGAGGAAAGCATCCAGAGGTCTAATCACATCTGCCCTCCCAACCCTAATCAATATTATCCATCATAAACAGCAACATTTCTATGTAAAAATATATAAGGTCCAGTGGCACATGTTGGGAAGGGGCAAACAAAGAAATACAAGGGGGTCCTTGTTTTCAGGTCTTTCCTTTCCAACAAGCAGCTTAGCAGCTTTCCTTTCCTGATAGCATTTTTTAGCAGAAATCAAAAGAAAAAAAAGTAAATTCAAGAGTCTCTGAGGTGGCATTTCAGGCAGTAGCTAGGGATAGAGGAGACAGGGGACCAGGGACAGAGATGAGGCAGGCTTCTTATTAAAATCACATCTTTTGTTATCAGGCCTTCCTTCTAAACATCCAAAGTCATTTTAGAAGTTACAACCAAGGACGACGAATGCTTAGTGTGCCAATATGCATAAAGGTAGCATGAACAAAGTCCTCTATTTTCCATTAAGGCAATCCTAGTTGTACAACTAAGGTACACTCAACTATAACTTACACAAGAAAAAAATATTTTTTGAATAAAGTGTTGCCTCAGCTATTTGGAGCAATTGCCCTGACATTTCCATTGAGGAATCCTCCAAAAATTTTGCAAAAGAACCCAGAAAAAACGGCTATTATTTCTTTTTGAAATGTCAGCACACAAATAATTGGGTGCCTTGTGATCTACAGTTGAAGGTTAGAATTTCACATTTCTTACTGAAAAACAATGTGTTTTCCCTCTCAGTATATCAGATAAGGGCTATATTTTTTGGCAGAAAATAATATGTCTGTAAGTGTTTTTCATAAAATTAAGTAGGTCTGGAAGAATAATTAGGCATTTTCCCCTAATCATTTAGTTGATCATGGGTGACCTCTATAGGAGTCAATTAGTTGTTTTTTTTTAAAGAGGAATCGCTGGCCTATTATATATTTCCATTGTTACATTTCTCAGTATTTGAAAGGATTGAGTAAATAGATTTATCACCTTTATGAAATGAAAGAGAATCACTCATCAGTATTATTATGAGATTTCCCTAGACTTGTCCTATAGCTGGCAATCAAAATTCACAACGAGTAGCCTGGCTTTGCTTGAACTTACTGGTATAACTGAAGATAGCAAATTTACAAAAGCACAGCCCTGATACAAAAATATCACTACCTATTAGCAAGCATAGGTGGTTAAACACCTAGTGTATATCAGACACTGTACTAGGTGAAGGGGTGCCAAAAGTGAAAAAAAAAATTCACCACTATACCCCCATCCTCTACGTGTTTCCACATAAAATTAAAACAGAACTAAGAAGGATGTAAAACCTTTTGAAATTATTTTATTTTCCCACCAAGGGTCAGCTGACGCTTTGATCTGTCAATGCACTCAAAGATATTAAAATTAAATGTAAACTGCCCGTTATCCTAGAAATTCAATTCTTAGAACAGTTCAGGGCATTCAACCAGAAGGAGTTGGACAATCCCAGGTTCCTAAGAGATAAATGGCTTTAGACTCAAGTAATTTTCCTTTTAAGTCATCAATGTCATCATCAATTCATACTCGTTCAGGATATGCATAAACTGGTTTAATGCTTTAAAAAATATATTCTATAAATATTCATTTAGTAGGCACTGAACAGAATGCATTAAAAGAGTTCAAGGCCTCTGCGCACAGGATTTTGTTGTCTGATGGGCAAATGGATTTTATAAAGTGTTGTAGGATTAGGTTTGGGAAGCAGCTTACACCATGCATCACTTTCAAGACTCTATTCCAATAGACTTCTAATTTCCATAACAAAACTCCATTTTACCACAACAGTTCTCTTTTTATTCTTTATATCCCATCTTGACTGCTGCTTGTAAAAAAAAAAATCTAATAAACCACTGCAGTATGGCTTGACTGACCTCAATAGTCCAATAATTTTTTCACTCTACTACAAATAAAAAGCATATCCTTAGTATTATGCAATTTCCTGGTGAATGAAGAAATTATACTTTATGGCAAAATATTTTCAAAAGCAGATACTCATGCACATCAGGTTATTTGCATGGGGAAAAATCGATTTACTTACAGATTCAAGCTTATGGTTTTTAAATAAAAGATAAAACAGATTCATTTGTGTCTAGTGCTTTCTACTCCCATTCAACATTTGGGATAATTTCCCAAGAGAATTATTTTTACATAATGATAATTTATATGTAATATATTTCTATATTATTTTAATATATTATAGCATAAATTTTATGGCATATTTATATATTTAATTTATATGCATACAACACAATAAGAATTTATATAAAATAATTTTAGAATAATTTTGAGATGTCAGCAGAAATGCTAGGTATGATCTAAGAAAGTATACCTGATAATATTTAGACTGCCTACATACTTCTCTTTGGGGAAAACCTAGAGAATATATTTAATAGTTTTAAAAGAGCTCTTCTATAGCACAGACTGTTCTAGTGTTAGAACAGCACTGATTCACTGGCTGCCTTCAAGTCCTTTTGGGTTCCTCGTCTCAGGATGCAGTGTAGAGTAGACAGTCCCATCATTCTGCAGGTTGGGCACAAATATCACTTTCATTTCTTCTTATTACTCATCAATAATACCCCGATACAAGAAGACTCCCTGATTAACGAGTTTTTAAAACATCTCTGGCCAACTTTCAAAGCTATTTGGGAGGAGAGAGAGTTAAACAAATACTTAGCTAAACAAAGAACAGAGGTCAATCACACAAAATAAAAGAAAATAGATCATTTCAGTTACATGAAATTGAAACAATTTTTTTCATTTGAAATTAATACAAGGATAAAAATGGAAGAACATAATTGGGAAAAGTATCTCTGCATGAAATAGCTAATAAGGGTTTAATGCCTGAGATAACAAAAGCCAAGTAATATAAGTATGTAAGATAAAAATTATTCCCCATTGAATAAGCAAAGAACTGAACAAATAGTTCTCAAAAGAGGAACTACAAATTATTAATAACCATATGAATGAAGAAGGGGGATGGAAGGGTACGAGCATTTATTAAGCACCTACTATGTTCCAGGTATCATGCTGAGTGCTTACATATATTCTCATTTGATTTTCAAAACAACCCTGTGAGACAGGTCACTCATAATTAGACAAATGCAAATCAAAACAACTTAGAGGATTGAGTGCACACTCAGCAAGTTAATAATGATGAGAAAAGTTGGGAAGCATCAATATTGAAAGGGTTATAGAAAGATAGGAACACTAATTCAGAGTTGGTGGAATTTGAATTAATTCAAACATTCTGGAAAGGAATTTGGATATATGTGAAGAATGTGATAAAATGAATATACCCTTTGATTGAGAGAGTCCTATTGCTAGGCATACATCCCAATACATTAAACAATTTTTAAAGGTACCATACCATCAAAATATTTACAGCAACATCTTTTTTTGTAGTAACAATGAGGAAACAAATAAAGATACCCAATGATTGGGCATCTCTCTCCTGAGTTTCAGTTACTATCTATTGGAAGATTTGAAAGTGGATTTTCTGTAAATATCTCAACTTTAGCATGACCTCCCTCCAAAAAGTCTAATTTATTTTTTTACCTCTAGACCCAACTCTCTTCCTAATTTCCCTCTGTTAGGCATACCACCATCCTTCTTGTGCTTAAGAAATGTTTATTGTTTTATTTTAGGTTTACAATCCTGGTATTATCCTTAAGCCCTCACTCTTACTCAACTCACAACCAATTTTGTTACTTCTATCCCTACAACCTCTCTAACCTAAGTCCCTCTTCACTCACATAGCCACCACCCTCATCAGTCCCTCATCACCTCTCTACTATGATTTGAGTTTTGTTCCCCTGGCCTTAAGCAGCTGAAAAAGCATTTTCCCTAAAACACAGGTCTGATCATAACACCCTATTGATCAGCAACCTGTAATAGCTCCCTATTGTCTCTGATATAAACTATAAAGTCCCTAGTACAAAGTTGGAGTTCCTCCAACTTCATATTTAAGACTCTTTATAACTTGGCCTCTTTTTCTCACCTCCCAGTTCTTTTATGAATGAACTTTACTCACTTCCATTGATCTATGAATCAGACATAATGGCTTACTTTTTGAAACACATAACCTTCCATTTCCCATCACCATGTCTTTGCATTGGCTATCCCCTATGCTTGGAATTTACTTCCTCCTCTCTTCTTCTTGGAATCCCTGGGATTCCTTCAAGACTCATCTCAAATGCTACTTTCTTTATAAAGTTTTTTTCCTGGTTGCCCAGTTGCTACAAAAACTTTCTCAGAACCAAACCTTAAAATATTATGTAAATATTCATGTGTATGCATATGTCATCCATTAGAATTTAAGCTCCTTGAGGGCAGGGATTGTTTTGCATTTGTTTTTATATCTCCAGTGCTTGGTTTAGGGCTTTACACATATAAAGCACTTAGTAAATGTTTAATTATTGGCTGAACCCCCAAACAAATTAAATTAAAAAGCAGTGGATTATTACTGCTCTGTTAGAAATAATGAAGATAATGAATACAGGCAGAAGGACACTTATGTGAACTAAAGCAAAGTGAAGTAGTAAGAACCAAGGGAGGAGAAGATATATGATGACTAAGATAATGAAAATAGAAAGAACAACTAAATAATCAAAACAAAATGTAAAATTATAGTGACCAAGTTTGGCCCTAAACAAGGAATATGAAAAGATACCTTTCCCCTCCACCTTCTTGGCAAAGATGGGGAAAATAGCACATGATAGAAAGCACAGCTTTCTATTTATTTATATGCACACATATATGTATATCCATATATACATATGCACGTATACATATATATACATATATATATATATATATATATATATGTTGATTGGTAAACTGTTTTTCTTCTTCTTTTATTCTTTCTTCTAAAAATTGCTCTCTGGGATGAGGAGTAGGGAGAGAGACCATTGAAGATGTAGAGGATATAAAAACAAAATATATCAATAAAAATGTTTTTAAATTAAGGGGAAAAGTACCCAGTTCTGATGCACAATCTGAAATAGCCCTATGAAAGATGGTATAGTTGTCAAATTAATTGGCAATGCAACTGAAGAGTACTCAGTGATAGGGCAATTAAACTATATGGAAGAAAAGTGCTGTGAACTCAGTTTTTTGTTTGTTTGTTTTGGTTTGGTTTTTGTGAGGCAATTGGGGTTAAGTGACTTGCCCAGGATCACACAACTACTAAGTGTTAATTTAAGTGTCTGAGTCCACATTTGAACTCAGGTCATCCTGACTCCAGGGCTGGTGTTCTATCCACTGTGCCACCTAGCTGCCCCTGAATCCAATTTTAATGTAGGAAGAGGAAAGAGTACAAAATTCAGAGGGTTCTGTAACTGGAAAACATATTAAAACAAGAATTACAACCATAGGCAAATCACAGCCTCTCTGGGCCTCAGTTTCCTTATTTGTAAAATGAGGAGGGTTAGTGTCTAGATTGCATCAAATATCCCTTTCAGGTCTAAACTTATGATTCTATGACACAGACAATGTGGCTGATGAAAATGACCTTGCCTCCTTTGTCTCACTTTTTGTTGTTACTTTTAATTCTAGGGCAGTTAGGGACCAAAGTGCATACAGCACCAGGCCTGGAGTCAAGAAGACTTAAGTTCAAATTTTACTTCAGACACTTATTAGCTGTGTGACCCTGGGCAGGTCACTTAACCCTGCCTGCCTCAGTTTCCTCATCTGTAAAATGAACTAGAGAAGGAAATAGCTAAACACTCTGGTATCTTTGCCAAGAAAACCCAAATTGGGTAACAAAGAGTCAGACACAAGTGAATGATAATAAAAACAGGTGATTCCAAGCCAGTACAGCAAACATCTTAGGAAGGAATTATGTTTGGTAGCCCTAGTCTCCACATAGCTACTATGGAGTTTATTATGGAGAGCTTCCCCCAAACCCAAATGGATATGAGGCACAAAATTGACATGATGGGTTAAAATAGATAGAAAGAATTTCTACATATAAACCAGATAGCTCTCTAGAACAACAGTTTTCAAATCAGCATCATTCACCAGTGATTAAAAGAATGGACTTAATCCTAGTCTGGGACCTTCTATTTGGATTTTATCTGACTGTTCTTAGCTAAGGGCAATGGCTCAGGCATTCCTCTGGTTTTACATGAAAAAGAGCTGTTAAGAAAACAAACTATGGAGTATGAATTCTGAATGCAGATCAAAGTATATTATTTTCCCTTTTTTCTTTTTCTTTTTTTGCTTTTGCTTTCTTGTGGTTTTTCCCTTTTACTCTGATTCTTCTTTCACAACACAACCTGCATCAGATTGCTTATTGTCCTGGAGAGAAGGGAGGGGAGGGAAGGAGGGAGAAAATTTTGAAATTCAAAAATCTTACAAAAATGAATGTTGAAACTATCTTTACATGGAAAAAAAATAAAATACTATTCATTGAAAAAAAAAAAAGAGCCGTTAGCTACCTCTTGTGAATGAGAGGTTTTCTGTTCACTGCACCTAAGTAGAAAGGAGCAGAAATTGGCAGCAGGTGGCTGGAGAGCTAAAGGTCTGGAGGTAATAGTTGTGTGAGTGAAGGAAAAGGCATCTTTAATGTAGATAACTGGGTAGCAAACCTGTCACCCTGGGGGATGTCCCAGCAGGAGCCTGAAAGGTGCTTATACTTTTAGGAGAAAGGGGGAACGGGTCACTTCAGGTAGCCCTCGGCGAACTGAGCAAGGAAAACCATTTCATTCTGCCTGTTGTGCCCTTCATGCCATGTATGCCAACAAAAGAGGCTAAGGACAGCAGAAGCTGGGAGCTAGTCTGGCTCAAGCTGGCTTTGTTTACAAGGAAAGATCCCAAGGTGGGGACTTAGGGTGTGGCTCAACTTGACCTGATTGAAAGTGTCTTCAAAGTAGGAATGCAAGGGTAGTACTAAAATTCTGACCCTACTAGAATCATTGAGAAGGAATGGTAGGTAATATCAAAATTGATCATTAACAATTGTTGTCAGTATATTAACAATTTTTCTGTCAGTAGAGAGACTCAATCATCATTAGAGAAGCAGAAGTGACTGAAAGCTATAGCCAGCAGAGAAAAGATGATGCCATTTGGAGAATAGAGGCATAATATCCAAGTTAGAGGAGCAGAGATGGATGTGGTTGTATCATTAGAAGAGATCTAAATGGCCCTGGCCATGTGGGAATCCTACACATACATGCATGTTCTCTGGTCATAATATTTTTTTAGCATAAACCATCCCTCTGGTTATGTGGTTCTTTGGGAAAACAGACCACAGGCATACATGGAGGGTATTTCTTCAACCTCATATTTGCTACGCTATTAAATACATATCTTTTGTTTTGAACTAAACTGGTCTTGCTGTTATAAGTAAATACCACAGTGAACTTGTGAACTATAAGTATGAGTGAGTGCTTAGCAACAGAGTACCTAGAATTTAGGATACCTTTTTTGGGGGGCATGTATATGAGTTGGTCAGGTGGTACATTTGAGAAAAATCTTAGGATTGATTTTCCCCTTTGAGTCAGGAAGGAGCTGTAGAAGAAAAAAAATCTAAGGGGCCACCTATATGGGATATTGAAGATGCTTTTCTTTGAAGGAATGAACTATTTCTGACAATAATCACTTCATTTTTTAAAAAAGATAAATCTAATATGCTATAGGAACAATTAAGTGGTACAGTGGATAGAACACCAGGTCTGGAGTCATGAAGACCTGATTTCATATATGACCTCAGACGCTGACTAACTGTGTGACCCTGGGCAAGTCACTTGACCCTGATTTTTTTCAGCTTCCTCATCTGCAAACTGAACTGGAAAAGGAAATGGCAAACCACGCCACTATCTTTGCCAAGAAAACCCCAAATGGATCACAAAGAGTTAGCCACAACTGAAATGACTGAACAACAAAATGTTTATTTTATAAAAATTTTATAATATACCATAAAATTCCTTATGTGAGGATATTTTAGGCTGCTTTAGAGAGAAACCCCAAATCCTTTATTCATCAAAGCCAAATAATTTTTACCCAGATAAGGGTACTATAAATGAAAGAAGCAGGCTAGAAACCAGTGTCAGATATGGGAGGAAAGAACTAAAGGTTGAGGAAACATGTCCGAGGAGTAATTCAAATGCAGTAATTGCAAATTGCAGTAATTCAAATGACCTGGCACCATTACAGTTGCAATCTCCTTAATTTCCTTGAAATCTTAGCAAGCATTCTGCATGAAATGTACAAAGGCAATACCAGTATTCTATGAAAATTATATACATACCTACATATATTTTAGACATATACACACACATACACATATGCATAGATGTATACACATACATATATAGGTATATATGCATGCATACATATATGCATATATACATGCATGAACAAATACGTGTGTTTATATTTATCAATCTATTTATTTATTTCTCCATTTATTCATTCATTTATTTGTTTATTTATTTGCTTGTTTACTTATTTATTTCCATGATTATATGGACTTCTAGAAGGAGAGTCCTGTAGCCCTCCTTGATTTCTGACTAGCCTCTGGTCTTTAATTACTGCTTCAGTCCTCTTCTGCACCACCCTCCCCCCAACATGCCCCATGAGAACAGCCTCTATTGTTCAGCATACGAAACTATTTTCCATCAGTAGTTTCAGCCTATGGAAGTTGTTTTGAATTCCATTCTGCTTTCTTCCTTTGTATTGACTACACTCCCAATTTGGCATTAGACAAACCCATTACCCAGCCGCACATGTCCTTTTTCAGATGGTTGAAGAGTAATCCTCTTGATTTAATTATTTTAAAAATTTCTCCAGCATATGCCAGTCTTCACTCCCCAATCTGAATTTAATTATCCATTCAAGCACCCCAAACCACCTCACTTTTTAAATTATGCTTATGAACAACACTATATTTATTACACAGGACAATTATGTGCAAAAGACCTTCATTATTTTGATGTGGATGCTTTTCACTGGGTTTTACAGACTTTAAGGAATTCTGTAGTATGACATTATTCATTTGCAAATCCTGGATACTTAATATTTTCAGATGATTTTCTGTTCTTGATTATTTAAAGATTATTTAGATTGCCTGAAACAAATTTGATCTGCAAACTTTTATGGATAAAGACTCTTAAGATCTTAAAGATTATTGGGACTTTAGATATCATTAAGCCCAATACCCTCAATTTTATAGCGGAGGAAGCTGAGGAACAGAAAATTAAATAACTCAGCCAAGGTCACATAGAGAGAGGCAGAACTAGGACTGAAATCCAGGACTCCAGATCTCCCCCCACCCCAGTCCAGTGCTCATTCCACAACACTGTCAATCAAAGTGAGATGTTTGTTTTAACAGTCCAACATTCCCTTTGCTTTTTTCTGTATCACAGATTCAATTCTTCTCTCCAGGATATACCAGTCTTCACTCCCCAATCTGATTTTAATAGCATTTTATTTTTTTCCAATTATATGTAAAGATGATTTTTAACATTTTTTTTTTTTACAAAATACTGAGTTCCAAATTTTCTCCCTCCCTCTCCTTCCCTCTTCCTAAGATGGTAAGCAATTTGATATAGGTTATATATGTGGAATCATGTAAAACATATTTCCATATTAATCATAGTTGTGAAAGAAGAAACAGACAAAAAAAACATGAAAAAAATAAAGTGAAAATAGTATGCTTTGAACTGCATTCAGAGTCCATCAATTCTTTCTCTGGATGTAGGAAACATTTTCCATCATGAATCCTTTGAAATTGCCTTGGATCATTGTATTGCTGAAAAGAGTTAAGTCATTCATTGTAGATAATCTTCCAACATTGCTGTTAGTATGTACAATATTCTCCTGGCTCTACTTATTTCACTTTGCATCAGTTCATATAAGTCTTTCCAGGTTTTTTTCTGAAATCTGCCTGCTTATCATTTCTTATAACACAACAATATTCCATTACAATCATATACCACAACTTGTTCAGTCATTCCCCAGTTGATAGACATCCCCTCAATTTCCATTTTTTTTTGCTACTGCAAAAAGAGCTTCTATCAATATTTTTGTGCATATAGGACCCAATCTGATTTTGATTATCCATTGAAGCACCCCAGGCCACCTCGCTTTTGTAATTGTGCTTTTTTGTTTGTTTGTTTCAAACCAACACACTTGGATAAGCAGTACAGGAGAGTAGAAAGCCACCTTGCAGTTAAAATTGTTATGATCAAGTAGAAGGAAGACTCACTCTGCAATAAAAGGGTTCAAATGCCACCTAGCACATAGTAGCATGGGGAACAATTTTTAATTGTGGAGTGTTAGCTAAGCAGCTCGCCGCAATATTGGGGAAAGGAAGGAGACTGGCAGCCTCCCTCAAAACAGAACAAGATTTATTTTAACAAGAATAAAATTTAAAAAAAAACACACAAACAGGATCAGTAGGATCAAGGGAAAGGAAATAAAATGGGAAAAGGGAAATTATACAACCTAAAAAATACCACCGTCCAGGAATCAGCTGAGAATACAACAGCAGAGCTCCTGTCACCTTCCAGCTTCTAGCCAGAATGGCAAAAATCTCCTCCCCATTCCCAGAAGCCCCACACAGCCCCCAGCCAATTGAGTGGCCCCTCTGATAGTCACATGACTGCCCTCACTAAGGTTCCAATCATTATAATTTTGCCAGGCCTATGTAGGCATCGGCAAGTGGTGATGACTTGAGGTGCAGTGCCATGGCAATGGCTACAACCAGTGGGTGGAGCACTGTTTGGTTTGCAGAGCCCTAGGCGAGTGCGCACCAATGCATAAAAACCTCAAATAACAATTCTTTACAGTAGGCACTTCATAGATGTTTGCTGAACTGAACTGTGTGACTTTGGAGAAGTCATTTGACATCCCTGGGTTTTGGTTTCCTCAGCTATAAAATGAGGAAACTGGACTAACACAAGGCTTCCTAAGCTTGATCAATTTCTGAGGATCTGAAAATTTGGATGGGAAAGAAAATTTTTTTGTAATGCTATTGTGTTTTATTTTACTAATTTAAAACCATCATTCCACATCCATTCAGAATGCAAAAGGAGCAGACAACATATAGAAAAAGGTTAAGAACTCTTGGAGGTCAAACACTATGACCAGGTGGGATTTATACTGGGAATTCAGAGCTGGTTCATTATTAGGAAAACTATAAGCATAATTGACCAAATCAATAACAGAAGCAATAGAAATCATACTATTATCTCAATAGATGCAGAAAGGCCTGACAAAATACAGCACCCATTCCTATTAAAAACACTAGAGAGTATAGGAATAAAAGGAACTTACCTTAAAATGATAAGTATTACTGATCTGAGACCATCAGGAAGCATTATCTGTAATGGAGATAACCTAAAAGCCTTTCAAGTACAATCAGGGGTAAAACAAGGATGCTCGTTATCACCTCTATTATTTAATATTGTATTAGAAAATGTTAGTTATAGCAATAAGAGAAGAAAAAAGAAATTAAAGGAATTAGAATAGGTAATGAGGAAACAAAACTATCATTCTTTGCAGATGATATGATGTATATGTTAGAAAATCCTAGAGAATCAACTAAAAAGCTACTTGAAATTATTAACAACTTTAGCAGTTACAGGGTACAAAATATTAATTGATCATGGGTAGGCAGAGTCAATATAATAAAAATGACACTTACCTAAATTAATTAATTTATTTAGTGCTATAGCAATCAAACTATCAAAAATATTTTATAGAGGTAGAAAAAAATAACAATATTCACCTGGAAAAACAAAAGTTCAAGGATATCATGAAAAAAAAATACAAAAGAAGGTGGTCTAGCAATACCAGATCTCAAACTGTACTATAAAGAAGGAATTATCAAAACAATCTGGTACTGGCTAAGAAATATAGAGGTCGGGGACAGCTAGGGGGGGGCACAGTGGATAAAGCACCAGATCTGGATCAGGAGGACCTGAGTTCAAATCTGGCCTCAGACACTTGACACTTACTAGCTGTGTGACCCTGGCCAAGTCACTTAACCCTCATTGCCTCACCAAGAAAAAAGAGAGAGAGAGAGAGAGAGAGAGAGAGAGAGAGAGAGAGAAAGGAGGGAGGGAAAGAGGGAGAAAGAAAAAAAGAGAGGTAGATCGGTGGAATAGAATAGAAACTGTACTATAGTAAATGTCTATAGTAATCTAGTATATGATAAACCCAAAGATCCAAAACTCATTATTAAAAAAAAAAACTGTTGGGAAAACTGGAAAAGAGTATGGCAGAAATTAGGTATAGACAACCATTTCACACTGTATACTAAAATAAGGTCAAAATGGATACATGATTTACACATAAAGGATTATACCTAAAGAAAATTAAAGGACCATAGAATTGTCTGTCAGATTTACGGGCAGGGGAAGAATTTAGGACCAAAGAAGATATAGAGAATAAAATTAAATGTAAAATAGATCATTTAGATTATATAAAATTTAAAAGCTTTTGCAAAAACAAAACTAATGTAATCAAGATTATAAGGTAAGCAGAAAACTAATGTAATCAAGATTATAAGGTAAGCAGACTTGGCCAGGGTCACACAGCTAGAATTTTTGAAACAAATATCTGATAAATGCCTTATTTCTCAAGTGTATAAAGAATTGTGTCAAATTTTTAAAAATACAAGTCATTCCCCAATTGATAAATGGTCAAAGAATATGAACAGTGTTCAGATAAACAAAAATTTATGTACAGACATAAATATATGTTGTGCATGTGAGTAATTTAGGGTCTTATTTATATAATAATTATATTTAAACAAATTTGTCATATATATTATTTCTATAAATTGATATGTATACGTTATTTATAAAACAATAGATTTTTTTAAAAAAAGAACTCAGACTCAATATTGAAGATACCTTCTACTTCTCAATTTATGTTCTCCTTTAGATCAGAAAATATATGAATTATTACAACAAACTAAAAGATAACACATCTTAGGCATATCCATATTCAAATATTTTAATCCCCAAAGTCCAAGTTATTTTTTGGATAATCTATTTTTAAAGATAATATCTTTGCTCCAAATGAAATGGTATTCTTCAAAAATCTGGGTTCTATAAAGCATGAATAAAGATTCTGAGAAAAATGACAGTGATATTTTTACTTGAAAATATTAACACTGAAATTATGTATTCGTTAAGTATCCATTAAATGTAGCAGTTTTAGGAGGAAAATGTATTTCATTTCCTCTGTTTCTGAAATTTTCTTGTCTCTCTACGATAGACTGAAGCATGCAAAAGCTGCAGGGTTGTACTATGAGGCTTGGATGAAAAAAATTGAAGATACTTAGCCTACAGCTACAGCAAAAGAGATTTTTGGGGGGGGGGGCTGTTTTCAAATATTTGGAAGGCTGTTAAATGGAAGGAGGTTTAGATTTGTTCCCCTTGGCCTACAAACTAGCAGAAGGTATACATGGAGGTAGATTGAGGGCCAATAAAAAGAAAACAAAAAAAATGCTTCCTTAACGATTAGAAATACCTATAAGACTGAGTGACTTCTTCAGTAGATGCATTCTCCTCATTGGAGGTATTCAAATGAAGCTAAGATGATCTCTTGTTGGAAAGGAAAAAGTTTGTTTAAAGTAAAAAGCATTCATGCTTCACTGGTAATTAAACAAGATCAGGGTTCTTAAAGGTGGGTCTGTGAACTTTTTTTTTTTTAGTATTTTGATAACTATTTCAATATAATTCATTTCCTTTCAAATCCTATGTATTTTTATGCACTTAAAAACAAAATTCTGAGAAGGGGTCTAAGGATTTCTGTAGACTGCCAAAGGGTGTCCATGACACAGATAAGTCACTTAGGCTCCTTCCAATGCTAATACCTTATGGTCCTTGTTTCTAAGTTAGGGACAGTAAAGTATAATACATGCTAATCATGGAATCAAGAAGAATCCAGTTTAAACACTTCTTTGCTGTGACCTTTTACATTCTTAGTTTTAGTCTGCTGACATCCAAAATAGAAACAATAATCCTTACACAATCTACTTCACAAAACTATTGTGAACACAACATTTGGTACTTTGTGCACTTACATAGCTATCTAATTGTCCTGTTACAGGAGGTAGTTGGGGGGAAGGGATGGTGTAGGGGGTGCAAAAGGGGAAAAGGCATGTGTTTAGGGCAGTGGGCTTGAAAAAAAATATCTTGTTTATTCCCAGAGGAAGGCTAACAGAAAACTGCTCAAGCCAACCTATCTAAGAACCAGACTGGGAAACCCTTTTTGAAGGTGTGCAGGGGAGAGATACCTCCAGGACTTTCATTTGTCACTGACTCTATCTTTCCCTTCACCTACTTCAGCCCGAGAAAGAACCATTTTTTTTTTCTTTATCAAATTCAGCAACAGATGGCATGATGCAAATCAAACCACACTGACTAACTGATTATGGAGTCAGAAGATCTGGGTTCAAATCTCACCTATCCTATGCTTACTATCAGTTTGACCTTGAATAAATAACTCCTGCTAGCCTCAGTTTCTCCTTCTATAAAATGAATGGGGTGAACTTGGAACGGTTTCTAAGATTCTTTTTAGTTCTATATCTATGACCATATATAATTGGTTAGATTTTCATTTTAAATGAAACATCAATTGTATCATAACTTTAAATGCAGTAATAGTCATACACATGTACTATGTATGTATAATGATAAACTTTCTAAAGGGGTATCTTGAAAGAGTTGATAGCTTGGTGTTCTTCATGACAAAAGGATAGCTAGGATTCAAATCCTTCCTCTGCCATTTTTGGCTGCATGACCCCAGGCAAATCACTTACCTTCACAGTGCCCCAAGCAACTCCCTAGAATTTATCTATTAAGTGGTAGATGGGTTGCTAATTAGTGTCTGTTGAGGGAATTCCCACACCCAAAGTTCTGCATAGATATCTTTTTTACGTCCAATAAAGATGTTCTAACTGTAAAATGTCTTTGTTGATGCTAGAAATTAACCTGATCTTTGAAAGGTTGCTAGACCCCAATATAGTTCCCAAAACTCCTCTTCCCTTTTCTTTCTACCCTATAAAAGATTCTAGATGTAGAGGGGTTGGGGGAAACTTGAATTAAAGTAGGAGTGCTTCTATTCTTTTTTTTTAAGCTTTAATTATATTCTATTGATTCTGAATGGTTGAAACCTATTTTAGCAACTTTTTAACTTTCTCCTTTTCCCTGGGGGAAAAAAAGCTGTGACAGAAAAAGACCCAAATTGCTGTAACTTCTATTTTTATTCTACCTCAGACCTTGTCTGTAACTTCTATTCCTGCTTGCATTACTGTGCGTGTGAGGGATGTTTTAAAGATCCCTAGCTGTAGGTTCAAGGTAGTTAGGTTGCACAGTGGAGAGAGCACTGGTTTTAGAATCAGGGGGACTCATCTCCATGAATTCAAATCCAGCCTCAGACACTTACTACCTGTGTGAACCTGGGCAAGTCACTTAACCCTGTTTGCCTTAGTTCCTTATCTGTAAAATGAGCTGGAAAAGGAAATGGAAAACTGCTCCAATATCTTAGCCAAGAAAACCCCACATAGGGTCATGAAGAGGCAGACATGACTGAAACAACTCAAGGACAACAAACAGAAGTAGGTTCAATATTTTAAAAAAAGAAGAAGAAAAGAACTTCTTAACACTTTAAAAGATTTATTTGTATCAGTATCTAAACTCCTAGGAAGACTGTTCACAACCTCCCATACTTTAGTTAGAAGGTCTTTGTGAACTGCTATTGCTGAGAGAGAGACAGACAGACAGACAGATCTCATCACCAGATGATTAACTTACAAGCAATAAGCCTTTAAACGTTGGAGATAAGCAATTAAACTGAACTATTAGTGATATAATCAGCAGTAGTCAACCTCATCAAGTTAAAAGAGAGACATTTGTTTCATTCCATCCCTGGAGACATTCCCCCTATGGAAATATTTATTTATCCATTCACTTGGCAAGCATAGTTCCTACAATGTACTACAAGACAATATAACAGTTTCAAAGACAAATATAAAACAGCCCCAGCTCTTTGGGGACCTTACATCCTACTGTGGACATAATCTCCTTCGTGAGTTGTGCTGTATACCCTTAGCCTGGGCACTTGTTTTTATTTTAAATTAATCTTCTGTGACAGTTCCATAACTTTAATGCTCATGGAAGATGATAGATTAATTTATGGTTGTTGTAGACCTAAAGATGTTATTGACTTAGATGATTTTCTAGGTATCTCCAGCTCTAGTCTATGGTCCTTTGTAGCCCACATAAACTCTAGGGCAAGCTTATTCTAAGTTTCATTCCCACTGACAAATTGGGTTTACGGTCCCCCAGAGTTTGGCTAGTTACATCTGTCAGGGTTCTAGGGGTACTGATAATGGGTAATGGGGTAATTTTCTCTAATGATACTGGTTCAAGCTCTCACCAGTATGTTTTTCCTAAAATTATTATTTAAGAATCACTTTAATCAGGCAGACTTAAGTAGCTTTTTAGTAGCTTAGTAAAGTGGTGGAATAAGCTTTTAGAAAGCTTACTATGGCGGTAGAATAAGCACAGTTGATACAAAATATCCCAACCTCCCCAAAGTTTGTGACACATTATTCCACAAGTACAGACAGACTCCAGAGGAAAGTAGGCTCAACCTTGAAAAGCACAAATGGTGATGTAGAAATTTCTCAACCTAAATTCTTTGAGAATATAGGAATATAGAATATAACCAGAAATCAAATAAAGTGAGGAGCCAAATTGAAAGGAAAATAAATTTATCTGTATACTGAGGAAGGTTGCTTTTGGGGAGAAGCTCCAGCTTTTTAGGAAACAGAATTTCTCCTTCCTTCCTCCCCTTCCTTCCCTTGCCTCCCTTCCTTCTTTCTTTTTTTAATTTGTAAGGCTTTTGTAGAGTGCAGAGCCAATCAGCAGCATTCTGCACTGGAAAGGAAATGGAGGGAATTGGGCAAACTGAAGTTGCAACAGTTGCTAAAGGTCAGATTTGTTCTGGGAAATGTTTCTCTGTGTTGACTCTTATCAGAATTTTGTATGTTGATAGCAAATCTCTAAGATGGTAGTACTCTCTTTAAAAAAAAATCCGTTTTGTTCATCCTATTATTGCCAGAAGGTTAATAAAGTACAGACCGAGATCTCTATTTGTACAATCTCATGACTGATTCTTTGGCCTTGCAGGTTATTTTTTCCTGGGAAGAAGATACTTTCTTAAAATTTGCAATACTCATGTTCACCTTCTTCTACAGTGACAGCACTCAGATCCTGGTTGCTAGAAGTACTTTTCTTCTATTTAAGTATGGTAAATTTCTGTCCATCTATCTTTGGCTCCTTATATAGACACTCTACCAGCTGATCCAAGAATACTATTAGGACACTGATGGAAAGATGGCAAATGCCAACATTCTCTGGAATCTTTGATGATGGCTAGGTGTCCTCAGGCCAAATGAACTCTGAGTAGGGGGTGGGGTTTGGAAACCTAGCTGAAGATCCTCCCTGTTTCCCCCTCCCCCCCAGGAGAGTCCTCCTCAGCAATGTGCTAGAAAACCACATGACCCAAATTCTGGAAAAGCATGATATTCCAGTAAACCCAAAGTTTTAAACAGGACCTAGAGGATGGAATGAAATCCCACAGTCATTTGCAACAGACCACTGGGCTAGGTCATTTAATTTCATCAAATAGCTTTCAACAATTATGGCCTTAGTCTAATGCCATTTATTAATTGAGATGTGTTCTCACTTAGTTAATTTAAGGTTGATGGCTATAATGGGATGAGATGATTTTGACCCTAGCCTTACATACATTGTGAATCCTTGGACCATGGACTATAAATAGCAGATTTACCAGAGCAATCTAGAGAAAACTGAACACGCATGGGAAACCAGAGGCCAGAGAGCAGGCCTGGGTCCACAGGACCCAAATAATTCCTTAACTGGAGACAGCAAAGTGGTGAAAGCCATTTCAGTCAATTCTGTAATTTAGTAATATATTAAATTTATTTAATTTCTTTACTTAAATTTTTTTTTTGGTTTGTCAGTTGTAGAATGGGTTTCTATGATCTTTCCACATAAGCAACTATCTAAAATAACTACTCAGTTCTTCAAAGTACATTTAATATAAAAAGCCTCTTATCTAGTGGCAAGGTATGGTAATTAAAACAACTGCCACTTTCAGGGTTAAGGTTGACCTTTTACTTAGCAATTTAGAAAATAGCAATGGTCAGGAAATGGTAATTCTTTAGAGGAACTACTAAAAACAAACTGGGGCTTTAAAGGTCATTTCTCACTGTTTAATTGCTCCAAAGCACTATTTTTTTCTAAAATAGAATTAAACATTTCTGAAAATCATACTTTCCATGCTCTTCTTACAGGACTGGTAAATACCAGTGTTTGCTTATTGCCTACTTTCAGAGAAACACTCACTAATGAATTAGGAGCTGTAGTGTGAAAGGTGAAGGAGGTGAGGGCTCGATGAGATTATGTGGAAGGAACAGAATGGAAAGCAAGTCAAATTCAGGAATGTCTAAGGCCAAAATCCTTCAACATCTGGTAGTCCTGAGTTCCTGGTACTATTGTGGCCTTGATGCCCAGATGAAGGGTCAGGTAGAGGGGACCCGTAGTCAAAAAGAACAAGTCTGTTTCTTAAAGTAACATTCTGCCAGGTTTATCTAGAACAGTTTTTTCCCAGTCAGGGTCTAACATGCCAGGAGCTGCTGTTTTCTTTGTCCATGTCCTCCCATTCCAGTAACCCAGAGCATCTATCTTCATGTTTTGTTTTGTTGTGTTTTTTTTTTCTCCTTTGGAAACCTGTAATGCTTATGTCAGTGGTTCCCAACTTTTGCAAGTATGAAAACCTCTTTTAACATTTCATGGTTTCACAATGGCAGTAGTTATATAATTAGCATCCGTTTTTTTATTTTTTTTTAAATAACTGATTTGTATACTGTTTTTCCCCATAAGCTATTTTATTTGGGGTAAGAAGTCTAAGTACTGTTCTCTTCTTATAGAAGAGGAGGCTGAGGTTCATGAAGGTGAAGGTGAGGAAGGAGTGCTTCCTACAAGTGGGGAGAATGTAGGAGGAAGCAGGCAAAGGCACAAAAGTGGAGAGAGAGCAGGCCTAGTCTGAATTTGTTGTGTTGTTGAATCATTTTTCAGTCCTGTCTTACTCTTTCTTTCTTTCTTTTTTCAGGGCAATGAGGGTTAAGTGACTTGCCCAGGGCCACACAGCTAGTAAGTGTCAAGCGTCTGATACTGAATTTGAAATCAGGTCCTCCTGAATCCAGGGCTGATGCTTTATCCACTGTGCCACCTAGCTGCCTCCTTGTCTTACTCTTTCTGAACCTATTTGGGGTTTTCTTGGCAAAGGTACTGGAGTGGTTTGCCATTCCCATCACCAGCTCATTTTACAGACGAGCAACTGAGACAAACAGGGTTGAGTAATTTGCCCAGGGTCACACAGATAGTAAGCGTCTGAGACCAGGTTTGAACTTAGGAAGATGAGTCTTCCTGACTCCAGACCTGGCACCATACCCAACACTCCAACTAGCTGCCCTAGTCTGAATAATAACTAGAAGATCAATTTGGATGAAATGTAGTCTGTATGAAAGGAAGTAGAATGAATTAAGTCTGCAAATGTGTATTATAAACCAAGATAATGAAGTTTATAAATGACAAGCTAATGAGTTTTATTCCATCCAAGAGATAGATCCATTAGAGATTTTTGAGCAGGCAGAATGCCACAATTTATTTATTTGGGTTTTTTTTTTTGAGCAATGAGGGTTAAGTGACTTGCCTAGCATCACACAGCTAGCAAGTGTCAAGTGTCTGAGTCTGGATTTGAACTCACGTCCTCCTGAATCCAGGGCAGGTGCTTTATCCACTGTGCCAACTAGCTGCCCCAAGAATGCCACAACTTAAAAATGGAAGTTGCAGGGTACTCACAAAATGAAGTTTTTGTCCATGAGCAGCAGGTTAAAAAAGATAAAAATTTCGATTTATTCATAGAGGCACCTATGGTTAGAACCAAAGTCAGATGCTATCCCACCACTTACTCTCTTCTATCAGATTATAGTTACTCAAAAAGAAATTAAGATAGTATTCTTATACTTCTTATAAAGTGGCATGTGTCATTGATACCTGGGGTTCAAACTATTTTGGATATTTCCCTATTTCCCTTTCCTGTGGCTATCAATATCAAGGACTGTTTACATAAAAATCCTTTTTTTCATTTGATTTGCTGGTATGTCTCTGAGTGTACTCGGGTAGATTAAACTCCTTCAATATATGAGTCAGAGAGAAGATCCTTACTGTTTTCTATCTCAGGAAAAGGAAAACAGTTGTGTTACTAAAAGTAAGCTGGGACTGAAGCTAGTTTCCAGATTTCTGGATGTATAGTATCTTCTAACATCAAACTGCTAAAATCTTTGAGTGACTTCTGGACTTACAAAGAGGCCACTGAAACATAACAGGAATGAAATCTCTTAACCACATTTTTGGGCATAGCATGACCTACAATTAATACAGAGTGTAGTTTTGATTTGTGTACCATATGGTTTAACTGATTTATATGTATATGTCCATATATATTGATATTTTGCATTTATGTATTTATTTGTTAAGTCATTCATTTCTTTAGGTCCCAGGAATCTTGGTGGATGAAGTGTCATATTTCCAGAAAAAAATTCATTTATATTGACAAAAACCAAAACAAAAACATGCAGCTTGCGCTCGCGTTCGTTCTCTCTCTCGTTCTCTCTCTCTCTCTCTCTCTCTCTCTCACACACACACACACACACACACACACACACACACACACACGCATGCACATGCACACCTCAACCCCCCCAAACTACATCTAATCAGAACCCAACCAAAATGTTTCCATACTAAACTTTTGGAAGAGGTAAATGATGACAAAATAAACTATCAGAGATTTAAAAAAAATTTACAAGTCACATTTTGTGTTAGTAAAATTAAGGTCTACTTCTTTCTTTTTGTTTTTTATTTTTTTTATTTTTTGCAGAGCAATGAGGGTTAAGTGACTTGCCCAGGGTCACACAGCTAGTAAGTGTAAAGCATCTGAGGTCATATTTGAACTCAGGTCCTCCTGAATCCAGGGCTAGTACTTTATCTATTCGCTTTTAGCTACCTAGCTGCCCCATATTTCTTTCTTATCCCCTCTGAAGGTAAAGTGCTTCACAAAGAGTTTTGAGAGCCATAAGAAAGCCATCCCAGCAGAGTCTAGATGAGCACTTGCTGGATATGTTGTAGCCAGGTGTTGAACTAGGTGGCCTCTGAAATCCCTTCAAATTTCAGATCTCTGGTGCTATGGCAAACCTCAACTATTAAAGAAAAAAAATCATTATGTTCTTTGACTGGACTAGCTAACCAGGACAAGAAAGTAGAATTGTTTTGAACCATAACTTTTGAAATAACCAAAAATATTCTCCCATAAGTTAACAATAAAATTCAATAAATCAGAATATCTCAATTCAAGAGCTTTCTGATTCATTAACATTAAGTCATTTGATTATAATGACAATAGTGCATGGATACCAAGTATGGTCCTGGGATTAAATCTTTAAAAGGGAGTTCATATGGAGGGAAAATAGTCTATGAGAAATGATCCTGAGTGGGCAAAAGAAATAATTGACATCATCATCACAAATAGCCAACTTTATATAGCACTTTAATATTTTACAAAGCACTTTACAAATAGTATCTATATTTACCTTCCAACAACCCAGGGAGGTTGGTGCTATTATTAGGCCCATTTTACAGATGATGAAATAAGCTAAATAACCCACCATGGTTCATATCAGTCAGGTCAGGTCTTCCTAACTGCAGGTCCAGCTCTCTTTCTACTGAACCACTCTCTTTCCACCCGCCTGCCACAAAAATATTAGACAACTGAAGTTTATTTGATATATAGAACTGAAGTTCTGAAACTCAGAAAATATTATGATCTCACTATCATTTTTTTCCATCAACTTCATAATTTCTCTAACTCAAGGAAGATATCCAAAAGAAGGTCTATATTTATTAGCTTTTGTTATACTGCTTATGTCAACACCACAAACTTCCTCAGAATAAGATATTTTGTTTTGTTTACGACATGGTTTTTATTTAGGAACTACAAGGAGAGTTATAGAAACTTCCTCTTGATCTAATCTATAGGATTATTTTCCAGAATTTCTTGGAAAGTGCTATTCATTCACCTCAGTAGTTAATACTCAGGATGAGTAGGAGGGTAGAGAAATGGTTCAGAGGAGGTGTTATAGAGGGAAGACAATGGTTACATGAAAAAAAAGGTGTCACAGGCTTGGAACAAGAATAAAAATTTCCATCCAACAGGTACATTTAGGAAAAAGGAGGGTAGCATTGAAATATTAATGAATAATTACTGACAATTAAAGGGGTTGTCCCTTATGAAAGCATTAAGTAGGTTACAAAGAGACAAAAAAGACAACCGTGATCATCTGTGTCAATCTGGGACACACAGTTGCATAAGAAAAATTCAATTTATACAATGGAAAATTAGATAACTGTATAGAAAGAAACCTATTTTGGTTATGGCAGCATTTCACTATTTCTTCTGGCATTTTGATCTCTATCAGTTTCATAGAATATAGATCTCGATAGAATCTTAGACACAAAAGCTTTATTTTACGACAAAGAAACCGAGGCCCCAAAGATGCCCCATGAGTTGTCCCCAGTCATACAGGGAGCAAGCAGCTGAGTTTGGATTTGATCCACTCATTCTCCCTACCAACTTCACTGGTTTTTACCTTATAATGTCTTGGAGAATACCCTTAGGCTCAGAATAATGAACTCAGAATAAAATCTCAAATGAGTTTTATCATTTAGAGAACTGGACCTGCAGGAACAGGTTGAACAGTGGGGATCAGTTCAAGGTAGAAATCTTCATGATTAAAACAAAGGAACAATAACAATTCTATCACTAGAAGATTTAAGGCCTTCTTCAGGCACATGTGACTCTGAACAAGTAAGTCAAGGTCTCAGAAGCCCACAAATAACTCTCTAAATTAAGACTATACATTTCAAAGTAACTGCTAATCTTCATCAATAGTGGGAATTTCCTTAATGGGAATGTATATTATTATGCATTGTTAAGGGCTAAAATTCTAGCTAGTCTGTCTAAAATATTTAATGAGTGGTCGCCAATAAATTATAAGCTTTAGCAAGAGTTAGACTTTTAAGCATTTATTAAGGAGAATAAGAATTTGGTAAAGAGAGAGAGAAAGGTCTAGATTCCTATCTATTAAAGGGAGAGCGCATTTCTAGCTCCCTTCTCCGCCAGAGTCCAGAGGAAAGAGAGCCAGACCGAGCGCCAGTCTCTTCCTTCCTCCTCCCACTAGTCTGCGTCACTTCCTCCCCGCCAAAGAAAAGACTCCTGGTCTTGCCCTCAAAGACCTTCGCTTCATGGGCAGAACTCTTCTACAGTAAGTATCCAGCAGGTGGCGTCATTCCAATCGTTACAGCATTAATAAAAAGAACTCAATACCACTTACTCTCTCTCTACTAGATATACCAGGCTATATAATGGTATGATTACTATTATTTTTGTTAATGATAATAATATAACTAGAATTTATGTAGCTATTTAAGGTTTGCAAAGCACTTTATAAATATTGCCTCATTTTTTTTTTCTCACCAGTCTAGGAGGCAGGTGCTATTATCCCCATTTTATACATGCATGCATACATACACATACTTACACATACATACATACATGCATGAACACAAACATGCAGAACAAACTTTAGAGTCAGGATTCAAGTTCTATTCTGTGACATACTAGCTTCATGCAACATGGCTATGAGAAAGTCACTTTATCTCTAAGTATCCAAAGAAATTACCAAAGAATTTAATGTTTAAAAACAAATGACTAATTTGTACTCCAATGGGGAACTTCTACACTGAATTTTTCCCATTCATTTCAATTAATATTAATCAAATACCCAAAAGGTGCCAAGCATTGTACACCAGAGATACAATGGAGACAAAAAATCCCAGATATGTATGTCTTTGTGTCAATATATTTACATACACAAGCATAGACATGTAGATATGGGTTTGGCTTAAAAGAAAATACAGGTTGATGCTTATAGAAATGAAAAAAATAGTAAATTCATAAATCCGAATTTTATCTCTGTATCTATTTGAAGAACATTACCTGTGAAAATATCATATCAAGTCACTTGAATTCCACTTAACATATGATTTGTAAAAATTAATTCATTATTTAGTGACATTAAAGAAAGCAAAACAACTCAATGCAAACAAATCAATGACAACAGATATTTAAAGGGGAGGCTTGTTGATTTTAATTGCTTTGCCCCACTGTGGTGGTGTTTTTTCTCTGTTGTCATCCACCATCTCTGTACTTCTTTCAAATAGCCAGAGTCTGAAAACACTGCCAACACAGAAATATTAACAACAGATTTATTTTTTAACCCATTTGTTGCCAGCTTACAAAATAGGATTAGAGATTTAGAGTCAGAAGGGACTTTAGAGGTCATTTAGTCCACCACCACCTTAATGTGTATCTGTTTGTATGTGTAGATAAGGAAAGTGAGGACCAGAGAGATGAAATGATTTGCCCAAAGTCACACAGACAATGGCAGAAGTGGCATTTGAATTCAAATCCTCTGACTCCAAATTCAGTGTAATTTCCACTGAACAAGGATTTATTACATTGTTGTTGGTATTGTTGTTCAGTGGTGTCTCACTCTTTGTGGCCTCATTTGGTTTTTTCTCGGCAAGAATGATGGGGTGGTTTGCCCTTTCCTTCTCCAGTATTTACCGCATATATGTGATTTATTACATATGTATATATGTAATATGTTATATATTCATTCATGTAGTGAACTCATAAGGCACTCCCTCTGCCACTACAGATCAGTTACTGTTCTGCAATTTAAAGGATTAAAGAGTTATCATATCATCATCACCATCACCATCACCACCATCATTAATTGGTGTACTCAACCTAAAAATCAATTTCTATGGAAAATATCTACATTCTTCTCATTTCCTTTTACCTCCCCCCACACAGCCACCAACATCCATACATACTCAGGAACAGGTGACTAATCTCAATGTCTTATAGCTGATTCTTGAAGGAAAATAATATGGTAGAGATGGGAAAACAAGGATTATCTCTTTTTAAAAGGCTCTAGGCATGGTTTTCTGCCCAAGTACAACAATGTCAGAGTTCTCTTTGCAATTATTTTTAACTACTCAACTGACATTTCATTTTACTTACTTGTGAGATTGAAAGTAATGCCCTTTGACCCTCCCAAACACACACACACACACACACACACACACACACACACACACCATCTAGGAACCTGATTACTCCTGGATAAGACATTGATTTCTATAAAGTAACTAGACCATATAACACAGGGGACCACTAAAAATTACAATTGTGATACATTTCCATTATTCTGGGGATGTTCTCACTCACTAGGCTACTTCAAGACAAATGTTGATTTCTAATACTATCAGTATTTTGAAAAAATCAGAATCAATATTTCTAATGGTTTCACTGATCCTTTAACCTAGAAAGGTTTCCAGAAATAAAATTCAATTCTTCTTGTAAGAGAATTCCATGATTAGATCAATTTGGCCACTGATGAAAAAAAGAAAAAGAAAAAGAGATCCAACATGTATTGCCTTTCCTGAATAAAAGAATTCCATATCAGTTCTTTCTTTGCCCTATATAGTATTTTTAGATTTTTTTAGTCTTATAACTTAATACCAGAAAAATATATGCACTTAACAAGAGACGGCCTGTTTAGCAGAAAGAAAACTAGGCTGACACTATTCTGTGACTATTAGAGATAGCAATTAATATTTCTAAGTCTGTCTTTCTTCCTCCATGAAATGGGAATAACAATATTTGGGCTATCTTTCTTAAAGTTTTATTAAAGGGAACATTAAAATACTATATGCAGGTACAATCATTGTTTTTGTCCTTTGCAATGACTTGTTTTAAACGGGTAGCACCAGGCTGTGTGACATAATAGAAAATGACAGTTCTGAAGTTGAACATATCTGATAATGACAACTACAAATGACAACTTGTCCCCCATGGGGACTTAAGTCATTAAAGTTTTCAAAAGAATTAAGTGCTGACAGAAGCTAAGACCAAGAGCTATAAAGACCCAAATTAAAAAAAAACAACAACAACAAAACAAGCAACAAAAAAACCCCAAACACAAAACTTGCTGGAATAGGGAAGACCATCATTTACTTCAAAACAAAAAAACAATATTCTCAAAAACAATAATTATATTCCACATTTTAAAGGACAATTACTCACCAAACCACAGATAGGTGGGCACAGTGGATAGAGCACTATGCCTGGAATCAGAAAACCTGAGTTAAAATCAGGCCTCAGATACTACTACTGTGTGACCTTCCACTAGTCACTTAACCCTGTTTGCCTCATTTTTATCATCTGCAAAATGGGCTGGAGAAGAAAATGGCAAACCACTCCAATATCTTTGTCAAGAAAACCCTAAATCAGGTCACAAAGAATCAAACACAACTGAAATGATTAAACAACAAACACTAACCAAACCACTGTACGCTGAAAGTTAAATTTTCCCTCAACAAGAACCATCAACTAGATTTCCAGTCCTGCTCAAATGTAACAAAATCAATGGAGTTGATTCTTCATGCTTTTTGAATGAAAATATGACTATAGGTACCCTAGAGAGTTATTGTGCCACAAATTAATAATATGCACCTCGTGGTTTGCTTTCATTTCAAACTAAAAAGACACAAAGTATATGGATAAAATTCCTATTTCATTATTGTCAACAATAAAAATCTCTTGAATTATATGAAAGCAGTTGTCTAAAATGTAAATGATCTACATAAAACTGAGACATATCTAGAAATATAAATTATAAAGCAATGAGATTGTTAAGGGGCTGTTTGGAGCTTGAAAACTTAGTTAAAAGTTTCAGTTTTTAGAAAATTATTAATATTATTGTTTAAGCTGATTCTACCCAAAAGGCAAGATTACTTAGTTATATTTCAAGAATCTTCAGGTATATTTTACTGATGGTGGGAAAAATGGGCAAAAAGAATGAAGTCACAGGTAATAATAGATCTATTTTAGAAAATGTACCCTAAACTTCATTTTTCTTAACAATATTATTCAGAGTGGGCCCTGATTTGCTATAAATTTAATTCATTCATTTCTACTTTCTTTCATGGAATATTTACTAAGTGCCTAAAGCATGCATAATATTGGAGGAGATAGAAAATTTAGATATAGCTGTCTGTCATGGAGCTGAATGTAGTAGACTCTAGGTATAGCCATCATTTAAACAGGGCTAATATATCTATGCCTATGTAAATAAAATTTTTAAATAACACAAAGTTGTTGAAATATATATACATATATATATACACATTTCTCAGCATGGTTTAAATGAGAGATGTTAATCAAAAGAATCTATATGTATAAACACATACACACATACATGTACACCCCACATATATGTATATATTATGTATATATATAATATTTAAATATACCTTGGGCATACACACATACAGATGTGCATGTATATATGTATATCTACCTATACATCCCTTGATTGATATATACATATAAATCTGAATAGATTTATATATAAGTGCATATGTATATAAATGTGTGTATATGCACACACATACATGTATATACACATAAATAAATCCCTTTATATTATATCAAAGTAGTTGCCTGACATTCAAGTTAGATTTCCTGGTAAGACTCATAAATCTCAGAGGTCATCTAACCACTCTTTTTACAAACGAGGAAATTTAGGCCCTAAAACATTAAGTGATTTGCCCAGAGTTGCATTAAATGGAAGAAACAGAATTTGAGTCTTCTAATTCCAAACTTCATGTCCTTCCCCATCATATGAAATGGGCCCCACTACATAGAAGTACAACTTATACAGTTTTGATTTGAAAAACTAGCTTAAAATATTAGTTTTTCAACTTAAATAATTACTTAAATTAAATAATTACATAATTATTGTTAACCTAAGGGATCAGAGATCTAGAGATGGAAAGCGATCTTGCAGCTTCTTATATTTTCTACTTAAATTATGTTGAAATCTAAATACAACCAACCAGAGATTTCAAGAATTTTTTTTCTCCAGACAGTTCTAGTATAAAGCTGTCTTGACTACATTTTATTTAGAGCTAACACATTAAGGTTTGAAAAAAGCAGCAGTCTAGTGCTTTGAAATAGAAAACTGGATCCAATCTAAAAACTGGAAGAAATGCTATTATTGCCTTTATAATGAATATGAGTGAGGTCTTCAGCTGTCCTTCCTTATCTAGTACATGTCTCATCTGAAGTCCCTTACCCAAAAATGTCACTATCCCCAATACATACCAAATAAGTTATTATAAATATAAATTTATTCCTTTTATAATTTTCAAGCTTTATTCTCTCTAATCACTTGAGAAAATATATCTTAGATTGTCAATACATTCCTCTCCCAAATAGTACTTTGGTGATTGCTCCTAAAGTGTCTTTTATTATCACAAAAAGTCTACATAGATATCTTTAGGATGAAATAAGATATTGTGGGTTACTCCTGAATTAAAGTGCTTATTAGGACATGCAGTGGAAATAATGCAAACAGTCATCATTGAAAAACATGTCAACAATAAAAATCTCTTGAATTATATCAAAGCAGTTGTCTAAAATGTAAATGATCTACATAAAACTGAGATCTATCTAGAAATATAAATTATAAAGCAATGAGATTGTTAAGGGGCTGTTTGGAGCTTGAAAACTTAGTTAAAAGTTTCAGTTTTTAAAAATTATTATTAATATTATTGTTTAAGCTGATTCTACCCAAAAGGCAAGATTTCTTAGTTATATTTCTTGAACTCAATAAGAGTATTTTTCAACTTATGGCTTTATACATAAGTCTAGGTTAAAATGAAAGCTCATTTTTAGATAGATTTGTTTCTGCGTGTGAATACTGACATATCTATGACAAATAAGGAGACATACTATACAAGCATAGTGTTTTCTTTTTCCTCTTCTGTGTTTTGTCTCAATCTATTCTATATGTCTGACCTGAGGTCTCTAATACTTATGTTCTCTGTCTTTCCAAGAAGAGCAGAATGTAGCAAGACAGCAACAAAAGCATCAGCTTTGTTCTTATTTCTCCCATAGTACCACCTTGTACTGCTTTTCTTGGGAAGAGCCTCTTTCAAAAGAGGAGGACAAGGGAACAGGGTTGTGTGTAGTCACGATGCGTGTATTTCAGTGTACTTTATCCTATGCCTATCTTTATTCTACCTCAAGAATTTGCATCCCTTGATCAAATGCCACAAGTCAGAATCTATCAATCTGGGGGCAGCTATGTGGCTCACTGGATAAAGCACAGGCCCTGGATTCAGGAGGACCCGAGTTCAAATTTGGCCTCAGACACTTGATAGTTACTAGCTATGTGACCTTGGACAAGTCACTTAACCCTCATTACCCCACAAAAACAGAATCTATGAATCTTCGCTCAACACAAAGAGAAGAGTGGTGGGCCAAGAATGTTCACACCTTAAATGCCTTCAACAATATCATTGGATGGAAGGTTTGAGACACTGGTAAATGGCACATCTACAAAACAAATCAGCTGGGTCAATCTTCACCATATGTAGAAGGAGAACTGATGGACTATAAATATGACCATGAGAGCAATATCATGAACAGGGAGGTATTTTGTCTAATTGGATTTTAGAGTCATAAACCTGCTTCTAAATTGAACCTACTTGATTTTGCTCTTAGAGCAGGTTAATCAAGTGATTTTGGGAGGGAAAGGTGGAAAAACATTATTCCAAAGATCATAGAGTTTTAGAGTCAGAAAGGACCTTTGTGATAATCTAATCTAATCCCCTCAATTCATTGATGAGGAAACTCTGGCATTGCTGGACTTGGAATCAGAAAGTTTGAATGCCTCAGATACTTACTGTGAGGGCCAAAATTTGATATACGGAGCGTTATCTGGGGGACTTGCCTTAATATTGAGGTCCCAGAAATATGAGGGACCTTTTAGGTTCACCCTCTCCTCTTAACCCCTTTTTAGATATTTCTCCCAGGCCAATAAGAAAGGAGCCTTTAAGCTTTAGGTCTCAAAAGGATCAGATTTTATTACTTGGGAATTAAACAACAAAAAATTAATTAAAACAATAAAAATCAAAGATAAGGAAATAGGAAAATAGAAACACAGAGAAATACTCTTACCTCTAAACTTAACCTATGCACTCCCCAGACCATTTCCAATTAAGCTAGTTCAAAGGAATTTTGTGTTTTCCTTAATTAACTCACTAACACCTGGAAGTCTACAGTTGCTTGTGCCACCCGAAAAAGCAGCCACACAAGACAGAGCGAACATGTGCCACCACCCCAAGGGCCGAAGAACGAGAGAGCATGTTCTGGAAGACACCTAGTGTTCTGGAAGCCCCTCCGCCTAACTTCAGGGAGCATTCAATAGTTTCCTCCCCGCAAAGGGGAGGTCTTTCAAAAACTGCCTATGGAAGAGTTCTCCTTCTGACCTCAGTAGCGTACATAACCTCAGAGTGGGCCAGGTGTGGCCCCTCCCAAATGAGTCAGCTAAAAACGGCAATATTAATCTTTACCACAAATAATTTTTACCACATTCCCCCCTTTGTTTTTTTGGAAAACACATATGGGTTTGCTCAATGAAACAGCCAAAAATAACAGAATATAATACCCTATGCTAGCAAACAATATGTTAATAACAATATAGAAAAGGGAGAGAGAAAAGTTTTGTCCAGAGGGGCGGTCCCTCATGAACGGGCACTTTGACACTAGCCTGCAGAGGGAGGGCCTCTGCAGAGAGTACATGTTACAGATGGTGTATATAATAACAGAAGGGGAAAAAAAAAGCAACAAAACGAAACTGTTCATTTAAAGTCTCTGAGCTCTTCTGAGCTCAGTAGCATACGTAATAATTTTTACCACATTCCTAACTGTGTGACCTTGGGCAAGTCACTTAAAATCTTAACCTCATTTTCCTTAAAAAATGGGAACAATAACATCATCTAACTCATTAAGGCATTGTGATATTCAAGTGGCATAACACATAAAGCATTTCACAAGCTTTAAATGCTGTTGTTTTTGCTGCTGCTTCTACTTCTGTTGCTGCTGCTGTTGTTGTTATAGGAAGCTAGAGCTCCACAAATTGAGAGGTTCCTTGTCAGATCACACTAGTCCTTGACTGATCCTATTCCTAAATTGATCCCTCCCTCTCAGGTGGGTATCTTTCCAAGAAACATTAAGTATATGGTGGTACTAGGGGAGAAATAACAAAAGGGTAAAATCTTTTGCTTGGGGACTACTTCAGTGTCCTCTTCATGGAAACACAGACAACTCAAGGGTTACAGTCAGAATGTGAGATACACAAGAAAGTCAATACAATGTAAATGGCAGAATTGGGTTCTGAATTGAGGCTCAAGTCCAAATCTAATGATATCTCCATTGTAACATGAAGTAAGAAAACTGTAGTCACTGTCAAAATTACATCTGAGATTAGCTTTATAAGCATATACAAATATGCATGTGTACATCTACATACATATTTGTGTATTTAAAAGATTAAATAACCCCTTCCCTCCCCCCAAGACATAAGCACTTCTTTGTCATCACTCATAACTGGTACCTTTTCAGCACATTCCTGAGCTTGCTTTCTTTGAAGTAGCTCATAAGAAAAGAATTCCTAGAAACACACTTTCTCAACACATTCTGATAAGATTAGAAAACTCTCCTGAAAGATGAGGGCATTGCCTCTGGTTAGAAGTCTCACTTCAGAGCTGCCAGCTGACACATCCCAGATCTCAAGGGTCTTGTCATGCTTTTTAAACTAAGTCTACATATGCTTTGCAAAAAAACAGAGTAGCATTTCAGTTACTGAAGGTCACCCTGGCAAAACAGCAACCATTATCAGCCTTTTACTGTACTTATCTATGGTTTTTCCCAAAGCAGTTCTATAAGCACCCTTTCAATTCACTACTTTGGTTATAAATGAAAACTATTGGTTAAAATAGCCAGGCTCCTGATGACAAAATTCTAATGGGACCTATGAAATTCAGGATAGTACCTTTCAACATTTCTGTTCCTTTCGACTTATGGGATTTGAAATTTGGTCCCAGAAGAATTTAACATAAATGTGATTATAGTTTCATTTACTTTTTCTATCTTGTTGCATTTGCCTTGCAGATCTGGATTTGCTGAAAGCAGTAAATTCTCCAAAAGCAATACACTTCAACCCCTAATCCCTTAGTCAGCAAGAGTGTCCTATACATACCACTCCATTCCAAGTAATGTTCTTCCTCTTGTCATCAGGGATAGGGTATATATGCTATATGAAGAGGAGGCCATAGGGGGAAAATTCTTCCCTTCTCCCAGCCTGAAAAATCACAACTCAATCCCAACATACCCACAACCTGATTTTTTAAATGTCATCTTGATAAATGCTCCATGATAGAAAGTGGCAAAGGAATGGCTACAGGCCATTCTAGTAATGTCTATTCTCTTATTACTAACCAAGGCAGCAAGAACAGTTACTGTAGCCTCACCTTTTAGAGATCAGACTCTGAGAACCTGAGCTTGGTAATTACAATTCAAGGACCTAATCATTTGTGACATATCAGCATCAGGAAGATTACTAGTAGCATTACTCACCCTGTGACTAAAGAAAGCACAGCATACAAACAACAGCAAAAAACCAAAACAAAACAAAAAATCACTACTATGAGACTTTGATTTTTCCGTACCTTCTGTTAGCAAGTTTTCCAAATACCTATTCATTGATAGTGAAATGATCTGAAAAGTGCTCTAAAAAAGGTTTCTATTTTTTTTCTTCCAAAATATATAATTCAGCTGGAACTTTCACCCTTCTTTACTTTATCCAAATAGCCTACTGACTCAAAAGCTTTAGCCAGGCTTAGGTGACATTCATTACAAATGAAGCCAGTTAGATAATAAACATTTATGAGGCACCTACTATGTGGAACACACTAGCTAAATACCAGGTTTAAAAAGAAAGATCTGTGTGACTTCATGAGCAGAAGACCTGGATTCTAATTTTACCTTTTTTTTTTTACTCTGGGTAAGTCGCTTCATCTCTTAGCATTCTCAGACAAACATTGATTACCATAATTTATAGAGGAAAGGGTTGTCTGCATTGGAAGGAGTTCTTCACAGGGCTCTCCCTATAACATGGGGGTTGGGGGGAATAAGTAAATAAATAAATGAATGAATGCATTCGTGAATGAGATCATTGGGTTATTTGCTTATAATTAACATGAGACAGTGTAGTGAAATGAATGGATGCTGAGGAGATATGGCTATTTGCCCCATATCTTCCCCTCACTACCTATAGGTTTCCAATAGATAACTTCACATAAATTTCCTCATCTGTAAAACAGGGACTGGATTGAACAATGTCTAATGTTTCCTCCACTTCTATCATGTCATGAAAATCAGGTCATTTTTACGTAAAAGTTAGAATTCTTGAACAGGGTTGCTATACTCAGATACAGATACTGAAGCCATTCCTACCCTATTACAAAATGCTATCCAATTTTCTGGCCCACAATAAGCAGCAAACAGTCATTTGGCTGTTTTTATGTGGTAGGGGTCATGCTTTGTAATGGGCCATGCTGACGCTCCTTTGGTCTTCCTCCATGCATGCATTTGCAGCACAGTTGTCTAAGGTAAAGAACTATAATCTATGGATATAAGATGAAGCTTCTCTTGGTGCAAAATGACTCATCTCACAGCTATGTGTGTGTGTGTGTGTGTGTGTGTGTGTGTGTGTGTGTGTGTGTGTGTGTGTGTGTGTGTGTGTGTGAGAGAGAGAGAGAGAGAGAGAAAATAAAGTATTCGTTAATATCACATTCTGGCAAACAGATCTATTTCTGGTTCTTTACTAGATGTAGAGTGTCCCAAAAGTCTTAGTGTAAATCTAAACTTTAATACCTTAAAAACTTAATAGTTGAAATAGCTTAAAACTGAACTACTACTTTTGAGACACTCTTTATATACTACTCACTGAAGTAGTTATCAAGCTAATGACACCTGATTGTTGGTCTACAGCCAACTAGACAGGTTCTCCTGAAGGGCCTCACTACTGCTATAGATGAAGATATATGATCATATTTATTTAAGCTAAAGAGTTTGTTACATAGGATCAAAAAACTATAAGGAAATCCAGAAGCAATCTAAATTAGCCCATTACTTTTATAGATGAGTAAAACCAAGGCTGAGGGAGGTCAGACAATTAGCCCCAATGCTACAAATGTTGGAAATATCTGAGGCAGTATGTGAACGCAATTCCTCTGAATCCAAAGCAAGTGCTTTTCCCACTGTAAGATGAAGCCTCCTCCAATTAATAAATCAACACAAATTTGTGAAACGAGTATTACATGTCAGGCATCATGCTAAGAGATGGAGATACAAAGACAAAAGCAAATGAGTCACCGCCCTTAAGCAGTTTATATCACACTGCGGGGAAAGAACACGAACATACACAAGTATATGAAAAATATATACAATCAATATAAGCTAATTTCAGGGGAAAGAGAATGACTACTGGGATGGGAAGAGAATCAATAAAGGGCTCATGGAGGAGGTGACAACTGATCTGCCTCTCAGATTTTTATTAATACTACCCACTTGGCATTTGCATGGGACTTTTTAGTTTTTCAAAGCATTTCCATTAATATATATGCACATACACATATAATTTTATCTTCATAATGTCACTGTGAGGTATGTATGGAGGAAATTTTCCCCACTGCAGATGCACAAAGCAAACTGAAAAATGGAAAGGTTAATGGAGCCTAGGTTCAAAGCCACATCTTCCAACCAAAATTCCCTCCCAGGATTTTTAAGTTGCAAAACTGAATGTGCAGGTGATTGTGCTGAACAAATTATGAATCCTGAGTATTTGTGAATAAAAATTTATAGTTATAATAAAAATATAGATTTCAATTTTTGTCAAGTATTCAATAAGCATTTATTAAATACCTTATGTGTTGAATAAGATGCTAAACATTGAGGATACAAAAAAATAAATAAAACCACTATCATCTGGAGATGATACGGTACTAACTTCAATTAAGCACCTGCTGTATACAGAGCACCATATTAGGTTCTGGGGATGTAAAACAATTAAATAAATCCCCCACAGTATAAGGGAGGTTATATGACACATTAGACAAATAAGAAGCAAATCAATTGCTTTGCAAGGTCTAACTTGAGCTGGGAAGAAATCAAAGAAGTCTTCATTAAGGAATGAGTACTTTAGTTGAGCCTTAAGAGATAGGTAGGATTTCAATGGGAAAAGGTAAAAGGAAATTCAAAGCATTTGGAATGCTTATCTCTTTGAGATTATTTACAGTCTATCCTCCATGAAGGTCATCCCAAAAGTACTTCTGCAGTTCAAAGATATTAGAGCTTTGGAAAGCCCTGTCTACCTTGTTTGTATATAACTGTTTGTCATCTCCTTCATTTGTTTGTGAACTCCTGGAACACAGGAACTATACCTCCTCCCCTTGTTTTTTTTGCATCCTTGGCACCCTTGGCCGTGATGCAGTGATTGGTACATAGTAGGTGCTCAATAAATGCTAACTTACTGGATTTGGAACTGCTTAAATTTAGGATCACAGTAGTTGTAGGCTGAACAAAGGAATGGAAGCAAGACAACAGGAGGCACTAATGAGATCATGAGTGGTCACCAAATCCTAGGATTGAGAGTCAGGAAGGACCTTTAGTAATGATGTGGTCAGGTTTTCTGGAAAGTGAAAAGGATTAGAAAGAGAAGACAGTTGCAGCTTCTAATCTAGAGGACTCTAAATACCAAGGAATTTGAACCTTATTCATTAGGTAACAGGAGCTACTGAAGAATTTTTGAGTATGTGCTACATACAGAGGGGGCAGCTAAGTGGCGCAGTGGATAAAGCACCAGCCCTGGATTCAGGAGGACCTGAGTTCAAATCCGACCTCAGACGCTTGACACTTATTAGTTGTATGATCCTGGGCAAGTCACTTAACCCTCATTTCCTGCCCGCCCCCTCCCTCCCCCCAAGTGCTACATACAGAAATCTGATCATGAGAAATTAGTTTGTAAAAATGGATACCTTGATTTTTTGAGCCCCCCCCCCCAATTTTTCAGGTAATCCGAAAAACTGACTCCACTGATTAACGCACCAACAATCCTTTGCCTGATGGAGAGCAAACCTACCTGGATATGCAGGGAATCAGCAACCCTGGAGCCAATCAAAGACTAATCTGATTGTAGGATTTGAATGTGGACTTTATCTTCAGCTATTCCCTAATTTTGGAATAATCCTTTTTATTTTTGAAGACATCTCCTTATTAAGACCTTGAACTGAAATGCCAATCACCAAGAATGCCTCCACCCCTGGAATCAACCAACCAACCATCCCTCCCCCTCCCCTTCTCCCTCTCCCCTTCTCCCTCTCCCTGTCTGTCTGTCTGTCTGTCTCTGTCTCTGTCTCTCTCTCTCTCTCTCACACACACACACACACACACACACATACACACACACACACACACTCACTCTCTCTCTCTCTCTCTCTCTCTCTCTCTCTCTCTCTCTCTCACACACACACACACACACACACACCCTTCCCTTTGGGAGTGGGTTTTTCTATGCCCACCTTTTCTTCAAATTCCTTACCTGCCTTTGTTTAAGGTATATATAAACCCTTGCAATCTATCGCATGCCATCCTATTTAGCAATAGGCTAGGTAACACCCATGATCATGTTAGATTTTCTTCCCTGCTTAATAAAACCTTTCTTTTAATTTTTATAGGCATTGTCTTTCTGTGGTTTCCTTCCCTTTTAGGAAAAAGGGGATTTAAATCTCAAGAATTGGCCTTTGCATTCTCCAGTCTTCCCCTTTGGGGAAAGAGATCTAAATTCCATTAAGAGAGCATTTACCTCGGTTTACAAGTTTGATGGGAACATGAAGAATGGATTTTAAAATGGAAAGTGAAAATGGGAAGACATTTTAGAAGGCAGGGGAGTATAGGAACTAGAGAACAAGTCTCAAAAACAGCAAGACATGGGCTTAAAACCCACCTCGGACACATGCTGGCTGTGTGATCCTAAGCAAGTCTATTAATCTCTAAGCACCTTTATAAGACCATGAATGATGGAAAAGACTGATCTGCATTGGTCAAAGGAGTCAACCTCCTAAAAGGTTTTCCACCACCTTTGAGATCACAGGTCCACTTCCTGTCTTTATTCTTCGATATAGTAATTAGGCAAGAAGGGTAAACAGCTACCAACTATAACTGGTATTAATCTTATACAGCTGAATAATTGTTTTTTTTCTTTTTTAAAAAAATATTTCTCTATCCACTATAATAAATTCTCATGTCTATAATTAGCATCCACTGTGACAACAATTCTTCATAACAAATATTTATCATCATGTACCCACACAAGTTATGACTATTATTTTCAATAGCTGTGTTCTGTAGCATGTGTCCCATTCCCCCGAATCTCTGTGATGACTCATGTCCTCCTAGCTCATCAGACTTAAGACCCAATGTTCCCCCAAATATCCTTACACGTACTGAGCAGCAGCATCTTGTGCAGTGTCTCTGGGTGACCTGATGCTAAAGGGTTTAAGGAGGCAGAAACTAAGGAAATGCAATTTTAGTTTTCCTACATTTGGGAAAACATGCTTCAAAATTGGGAGTAGAGAGGCAAGACAGGGGAAAGGGCAGGACAAAGTGAAAATAGGCTCCAATTACCAGGACGTTTTAAAGACAAAGGCCTGGAGGGAGAGGAGAGAAAGTGAGGAAAGAGGTTAGGATTATCCTAATCTAGGTTTCCCAAGGCATTTTATGCAGATATAAGCAGGTTTTCCTTCTGAGTACAGTTTACAGTATTATGGTTTGGAAATCATGTTTCCTTTCCCATTCCTCTCTTCCTCCCCCCCCCCCTCATTCTTTTTCCCCAAACTTAGTCTAAGTAAATTTAAAGACATTAAAGCCCAAATATTTGGAATTGTTAACATACTTATGGGAAGGAGTTTATTTAAAGCCTAATGGATGGCCTCAGTCTTCAGCTTTTGATACCAGCTTGCAGGGAAGTAAGGGAGGGGAGAGAAGAAAGCAGGAAGAAAAATCCATCTGACTCTGGAAAGAGATGTCTTTCCTGTTAGAATAGAAAGGGAAGTTTCCCAGGTTGGGCTAAAAACAGTGAAGATGAAGTGTCTTAGCTTTGCTTTGGGCAGATCTCCGTTTGCCTTTGTTTCTTTTTTCTTTCTTTTTGTTGGAGGGGTGGGCTGGGGAATGAGGGTTAAGTGACTTGCCCAGGGTCACACAGCTAGCCAGTGTCACGTGTCTGAGACTGGATTTGAACTCAAGTCCTCCTGAATCCAGGGCCAGTGCTTTATCCACTGCACCACCTAGCTGACCCTGTTTACCTTGATTTCAATCAATTCATCAGTAAACATTTACTAAGTGCCTACTATGTGCCAGGTGTCCTGCTAAGCACTGGAGATACAAAAAAAAAAAAAAAAAAGAGGCAAAAGACAGTCCCTACCCTTAAAGAGCTTACAGGGATATAGCATGCAAACACACACACACACACACACACACACACACACGCAAGCACGCACGCACGCACGCACACACACACACCACTAAAAGCAAACCATATACAGGACAAATCAGAAATCATTAACAGAGAAAAGGCACTGGAATTAAGAGAGGCTGGGGAAGGTTTCCTATAGTAGGTTCTGATTTAATTTGGGTTTACAGGAAGTCAAGGATATCAGTATGTGAAACATAAGGGAAAGAACATTCAAGGCATGGTCTGTAGACAGAAGGCCTGCCAATGATCCCTCATGCTCTGTGTGGTCATTTTACCTGCAATGAAGCTGTGAATCCTCAACCCTGAGTTCTTTCCTGAGTAGATATTAAGATAAATTTAAGAGAGAAAGAGGTACACAGAGAGTGATGTACCTAAATCACAGTTTGATTACAACGCTTGGGAATAGGTTTTCTGATCAGATCCAAATCTACCCAAGGTGAGGATGTGTGTGTGCACTATAAATTATCCTCCAACTATACAGGGGTCCTGACATTATGGGGAAAAGATGTTCAGAGCACATGAAAGCAGTCACCTAGAAGAATTTTCAGAGCAGAACTGAAGAGAGAGAAACGTCATTTATAGAAAAGCCCCATTTACTTTTCCTTCCAAAAGTAGCTAACTTGAAGAATCCATAAGGATTAATCCATGAAGTTATGTGGTAAAAACTAGGGTTCAATCTCTCTATCAAAGGAGATTTTACCTATAGGATTTCGCCTATTACATCAGTAGTCATTGAACAGTAAGGCAGAATGGCATAGACGATATAGTGGACAGAAAGCTGTGCTCATTCAAGAAGACCCAGCATTAAATCTAGCCTGTGACACACATAAAAGCCGTATGATCCTGGGCAAGTCACCTAACCTCTATTTTCCCCAGACAGGTCAGCATTTTTTTTTTTTTTTTGGTGAGGCAATTGGGGTTGTGATTTGTGGAGGGTCACACAGCTAGTAAGCATCAAGTATCTGAGGTTGGATTTGAACTCAGGTCCTCCTGATTCCAGGGCCAGCGCTCTACCCACTGCATCACCTAGCTGCCCCGCATGTCATCTTTAAGATGGCAAGTTGCAGAGGAGCTGCAGATCTGTACTGACAGGAGTTTCCCTGCCATTCCCTTCACTGATAAAATCACTGGTCTGGGACAAAAAAGGAAAAAAAAAGTTATCCAATAAAATAGTTCACTTTACCTGAAATTAAAAAAAAATAGATAAAAAGCTTCTTTTGCATATATTGGCCTATATTAAAGATGTTTAAAGGTTAATACTATAGGGATTTTTTTTAATTTCCATAATTTTAATTCCAAATACATTTCACATATATATGTGTGTATACACACACATACACACACATATACATACATACATTATATAATTTAATTCCAAATACATTTATAGCCCTATCTTGGCTGTGTGACTTTGGGCAAGTCATTTGACTTCTGAGTCTGAGTTTTCTCTCATCTATAGAAGTGGGCTAATAATACTTGAGCTTCCATCCTTAAGATTGCTTTGAGGATAAAAGGATATAACAGATGCACCATGCCTTACAAACTCTAATACATGATATATAAATGAACTACTTTGATTATCCTAGCCTATTATTAGCAATATTAATAATATTCTAATAATAATTTGATTATTATTCTAACTCTGTCTAGTTGTGTGACATCAGACAAACCATTTCTCATGTCTCATTGTCCTCCTCCTTAAAAAGAGAGGGTTGAACTAGATGATATTTAAGGTTCCATTCAGCTCTAACATTTTACATGACTCTTCATCAGGAAAAAAATATCAGATTTCTAAATGTCTGATTTAAATCCCTGGGTCTACCACTGGAGGGTGCTGTAGTAGTTGTTTTTCTGGGGGATTTTTTTCCAGTCATGAACATAATTTGGGGAGGTACCCAAATTAAAATCTTGATATAAAAAGATAGATACGTTGTGTTTTGAAGACCTCTAAAGAAAATTTTTAAAGTGATTCCAGTTAACTACAAACTGGCTTGTTCTGTTCTCTTGGAAAAGTACGCATGTGGGAGGGTGAATGAGCAATATGAGGAGTTGATATTAATTTCCAGGTATATCATAATTACCAAAGCTAAATGGCTATTAAAGAGTAAGATGGCATGTAAAATCCCACCACAGAAACAAGGCACAATGTCATTAGGCGGAGAGCAACTTGACTGCATTCAGAATCCTGAGTCATGTTGTTCTATTGGAGCACAGGCCCAAGGTAGCAGGCAAAGGTCAGGTGTCTCATGGAAACATCAGGTATTCAGTGCTTTTTGTCATGGCAAATGTATCACTCTGGTAAAAATAGGACATGATCTGGTTTCTATCCTCACACAATAACGTGTTTGAGTCATGATTGCACAATCCCCCTGTCTTTAAAAGCCAGCTCTCCTCTTCTCTTGATCTTTCTCTGAAAGGAGCAAGTTTTCCCCAGATTTTTAAACCCTGACATTCAGAAAGTCCACTATGTTGTAAAAGTTACAAGGAGGTAGAATGTCTCCTTTCATTCATTTTCCAGTTTTGCTCAAAGATACAGACATTATTTGAGCACCAGTTCTGTTAGAAATGGAAGTGACTACCTGTAAACAGTCTTATAAGGAGCAAGGAGAAGGCACAGGGAATTTGAGGGATGGGGCAAGGATAAGAGTGATGCTCTGAAGGCACCAACAGATGTACAAGTACCAAGTTATACTTTCAGAGATTTAAAGCTGGAAGATACTTTAGAGACTAACTAGTTCAAAACCCCTCATTTTAAAGATGAAGATACTTAGACATAGTCAACAAATGTTTATCGCATGATAGTAATTTTTTTATTATGAATACAAAGACAATAATCAAGAATGCCTACATACACATACACACACACAGATGAAAACGTGGTCTTAAGCCTAATACCTGTACTTACTATGTAACCTTGGGCAAGTCACCTCATTGTTTTTGGCTTATTTTTCCCCATTTGTAAAAAGGGTATAATATTTGCATTGCTGACTCCATAAAGGTTGCTCTAAGGTATAAATAACCACCAGCATTCATATAGCACTTAGAGGTTTGCAAAATCCTTTAAAAATATTCTTTAATGTGATCTCACCACAGGGAGCTAGTTCTTCTTATTATTATGCCTATTTTATAGATGAGAAAATTGAGACCAAGAAGTTAAGTTATTTGCCTAGGATTATAGAGATACTAAACATCTGAGGCAGAATATGAATTTAGGGATTCTTTTCTTTTCTTTTTTTTTTTTTTGGTTTGTTTTTTGTTTGTTTTTGTGGGGCAATGAGGGTTAAGTGACTTGCCCAGGGTCACACAGCTAGTAAGTGTCAAGTATCTGAGGCCGGATTTGAACTCAGGTCCTCCTGAATCCAGGGCTGATGCTTTATCCACCACGCCACCTAGCTGCCCCGAATTTAGGGTTTCTTGACACCAGATTCAGCAGTCTAACCCTTGAATCACCTAGATAAAGCAATTTAAAACTTCCAAGGGACTATTTAAATATCATTTTCTATTATCATAGGGATGGAAAGGTGTTTTTTAATTTCACATAGCCTTCACTAAAACTTATCTTTGATTTGATTTTGATTGATATGATTCTATTAAGTAGCTGTAGAACCTTTATTTCAAGCTCTGAAAAATTCTATCAGCAGTTCTTCTTTTAAGTCTCTACAATCTTTGACTTTAAATTGAACAACCCTTTGTTCCCATTCCAGAAAAGTACCAATATAATCTCATGTGGAAAGACATCAGACTTTGTTTCCATGGCTGATCATTATCCTTACCCTTCCTATTTCCCCAAACGTTGTCTCTCTAAGATTTGACTGAAGCTCATTCCATTATCTTTTACAGAGATACCAGGGATTCCCACCTCTAATACTTACAATTTCTATGAACTTAAGAAAATCATATAACCTCCTTGGGCCTCAATTACCTCATCTACAAAAAAAAAAAAAGTGGGTAGGACTACATGACCTGTGAGGCTCCTTCCAACTCTAGAATTATGATCAGTCTATAGTTATGAATACTTTCCAGCAGTTCATTTCTGGTCCATAGACTTGATGAAAAAGTTTCCATTCTTCTGTGAGTTGTATCCTTTTTAATCAATGATCCTCAAGCATTTTGGTCTCACAGACTACTTACATAGGGCAAAAGTAGACTTTTTCACACATACTTGCCATTGCCCAAACAATCCTGATTTGAATTAATGGGGGGGTTTCGTTCTTTTAAAATGATAATGGTGATATTCCTCCGTGGTATCTCAATCTATTTCCAAAAATTCACTTGAAGTTTTTGTGTAGCAAATATTAATACAACAACGAACCAAGAGGCATAAGGAATGAATTTTTAAAGCATTTTTAAAAACACTGATTATGTGCCAGGAACTATAAGAAGCCCATGGGATTTAAATACAAAAAGAGAGGATGTCAGAACCCTAAGGCTCTAGGCAATAACATATAGTGGTAGTCCAGGGGACGGAGTTTTGGTCTGAGGAATCACAGGGATCATGATTTGATCCATATGTCACTAAATATAGCATAGAACTAATGCCATAGAACTAATGATTTGATTATTATTCCTAGATCTGGTCATGGGGGAAAAAAGGACTGGAAGTGGAAGAAAGGGAGGCACACACAGCAAGCAGTAGGCAGATGGCAAGGTCTAGAAGATGTAGATCTAGAAGAGATGCTGATGTAAAATCATGATCTGGAGTCTGGGTCCATAGAAGGTTCACCTTAGAATCAAGAAAACCTGAATTCAAATCTTGCTTCTGACACATGCTGAGTGACCATGGATGAGTCACTTACTCTTGGTGCCCCAGGAAACTCTCTAAAACTTGTTGTTCATCCATTTTTGTTTTTGTTTTGTTTTGTTTTTGGTGGGGCAATGAGGGTCAAGTGACTTGCCCAGGGTCACACAGCTAGCAACTGTCAAGTGTCTGAGGTCAGATTTGAACTCAGGTCCTCCTGAATCCAAGGCCAGTTCTTCATCCACTGTGCCACCTAGCTGCCCCGTTTGTCCTTCATTTTTAAAAAGGCCTAATGACATCATGGGTGATATCTTAATCCCCATGTGAATTGGATTTAAGCAAGGCAGAGCTGCACAAAGTCATCAGTCTCCCTCTCTCATTCAGACTTATCAAAGTCCAGTGAAAGAGAAAAGTTAAGACAACTGGCAATGGCCTGGGATATAGTGGATGAATGACCAAGCTCTAAGCACTCTACGGCACCTGTTTCATTTGCCTTCATGGCTGTGGGAATAAATTGTTTTTATCCCACTATTCTACAGGGGAAGTCTTCACAGGCTTAGGGTAGACACCCCTTAAATTCACCAATGGGTTTGAGGCCCATTGGTTATCCTCAACTTGATTTAGCCCATCTGCTGAGATGACTTACTAGGCTTTAGCTATTGTGCATGCTACAGCTTCTTGGAACCACAAGTGAGAGTTGAGTGTCACATAGACATGAAAGATGGATGAGAAGCCTTGAAAAAAGCTCATCAAACCCACATACCAGAGGAGCTAGTCCTCCCTGAATACCCCATACACCGCTCTCTAAGACTAAGTTGCAGAGGAACAGCCAGATCTGCCTGGGTAGAAGGAGTTTCCACACCAGGAGTTCTTCTAATGACAAATTACAGCTCTGCCCTATTCTCAATCGCTCTCCTCCATCCCCCAAAAAAGTGACATGCAAGACTACATAAGGAACCCATACGGATCATACTTCCAGAACCAGTCAACCTCTTAATCCTCCAAAATTTCAAAGATTCATCCTGTGTTCCCACAAAATCTTGATGTCTGAACGAAAAATTCTCAACATGAGAGAAACCAGCTAAGCCTTGATTCTATTCTAAAGGTGGTTGAGGGGCTAGAGAGCAGTGGTTTTATTTAATTTCTGTGTTGTAGATGAGGAACTTGCATGTGAATAATAGGAAACATAACAGGAAGAATAAAAAAAGAAACATCTATTCAACAAAAAAGGATGACTAAGTTTGTAACTACTTTGGGAGATAAAGTTTAAATCAGTACTTAAAAAGTTTTGGAGGGGCAGCTAGATGGTTCAGTGGATAAAGCACCAACCCTGGACTCAGGAGGACCCAAATTCAAATCCGGCCTCAGACACTTAACACTTACTAGCTGTGTGACCCTGGGCAAGTCACTTAACCCTCATTGCCCTGAAAAAAAAGTTTGGGGGATTACCTGTGATTTTCAGCCATAAATCCCATCTTAGTCTCCATTATTCAGGAAATTCTATGTGCTGGGGATGCACAGACCCAGAACAAAATTATCACTTCCCTCCAAAAACTTAATTGGCATAAGCCTGGGAAGCTCATTCTGGCTCCTAACAAAATATGGATGACCTCATCCTCTTTTCCAAATCCTAGTCAACAATTTTTGTTTGCTTCCCACTTATCCCTAGTCTTCAGGCTGCCAAGCAATTCATCTCACCAAATCTTAGCTTTGTGGGCATATACACAAGCTCCATGTGTAATTCAAACTAATATCAAATGGTTGGTGCCTTGACCTCTCACCATAAGATTGAGAAGTCCCCAAATACTATTGGATTTGAATGACATACAACTTGTTGCATCCCAAGTACCATAGCACAAGATAGAGGGAGTCTGGCATTTTAAATGACAAAAGCCCCCCATACACAGACACACACCAAATTTAAAAAATATATACATATGTATGTGTGTATATACATATGTATATATACATGTGTACACACACACACACACACACACATACAAACACTTGAAGAATAGGGAAACAAAGGAATGTCTTTCCCTCAAATTATAAAATTATGATAATTTTAGGAGTCTTAATTTCTCACCTAGCTGTACTCCCTTGAACTTCACCATCATGCCCCAGGAACCTCTTCATTCTGTAAGATCACGTCGGTACTGGAACCCATCAGTACTCTCTGTCCCTGACATCCCTCCCTCTGATTAGAGTGAAGGGCTTCTCTCAAAGCTTTCTCTTAAGGAGGGTACCCAGGTCAGCCATCTGTCCATTTTCTACCTGGCTGCATTCCTTAGGATGTCTCCATCATTCCCTCACCCCTGGGTACCTTCCCACCCCTGCCCCTGCAATTTTCAGCTCTAAGTGTTGTCTTCCTGTACTGGAATGTAAAGTCCTTAAGGCCAGGAACTGTGTTTTGTTTTGGGTTTATGCCCTTTTTTTTGTATCTATGGCACTTAGCACAGTGCCTGGTAATAGTAAGCCCTTAATATGTTTATTTGAACTAGAAGGGATATCAGAGTTTGTATGGTCTAACGGCTTCATCTTAACTAACAGGTGAAAAAAACTAGGACTCAGAAGAGTGGCTTGCCCAAGGGAACAAAGTAGTTTAGTAGTAAAAAAACAATATCCTCAGGAAAATGATTTTTCCCCTGTATCATGCTGGATCCTTTCCCCATTTTACATCATATATGTTTATGTATAAATATTAGAGGGAAAATAGTAACAAGTAGAACCTGTGCACTTGGATTCAAATCTAATTTGAATGACTACTTATGTATCAATATTAATAAGTTTAAAAATGCACACTGCAGTTTGATGTACAATTGGTTGGCTTTCACAAGAGGAAAAACAAAGCTAGTTCCAGGCATGTAAATAAGTCCTTTGATATGCACCAAACACTCATCAAGTATAATATGTGAAAACAGGCTCAGTGTATTTGGCATGCCAACCAGAAAGTTCAAGCAATGCAGAATGCTGAAATCATCATACAAATTGTACTGTATGTAGGAACACACAGAGAGCACATTTTTCAATTATATAATACACTGGTAATAATAACTTACATTGATAAACATTTTACAGTTTTAAAGGATTCTCATAGACACAATATTCTCTGAGCTGGTAATTCAGCTGAGGACATCAAGAAAGGGTTAGTGTGCAGATTACCAGAAGTGATAGTCTCAGTATATTCATCCACTGTCGGATCATATAGGGATTATTACTTTCAGTTCTGGGGGAATATTTTAGAATTTTTTTTGACCCATTAAAGGGCAATCCAGGTAGTAAGGGCTTCAAGACCATGTCAAGGCTAGGTGAAAAGAACTAGAGGACTGGAATCTTCGGGGACAAGGCTGGGGTATGATAGCTGTTTTCAAGTATTTAATAAATTTAGAGCTAAAAGAGATAGTAAGGATTAGCCTAACCTTATCATCTTTGTTGTTGTTATTTCTTTTTTGAGGAGGCAATTGGGGTTAAGCGATTTGCTGAGGGTTATATAGCTAGTGTCTGAGGCTGGATTTGAACTCAGGTCTTCCTGAATCCATGGCAGGTGCCCTATCCACTGTGCCACCTAGTTGTCCTTTTAGTCCCATCATCTTGAAGAGGAAGAAAGTGAGGATTAAAGAGATCAAGAGCCTTGCCCAAGCTGACACGATAACTAGCAGAGCCAAGATTTGAACCCAAGTCCACTGCACTGCCTTGTAAATTTCTGAAACTACCACTCATCAGGATAACAACAGTTTTTCAGTGTTTAGGGAACTGGATTTATTGACTTTGGTTCCAGAAGGCAGAACTAGGAACAATGGGAGGAAGTTGGACAAAGGCCAGGCAAAACAATCAGAGGGGTAGAGGCAGTATGGACCTCCTCTGGGGTTATTAAATTGTGAAGGCTGTATGACTGCTTGTTGGGAATGCGATCAGATATACACTGGACTAGATGGTCGCCAAAGTCCACTCCAACTATAAAATTCTGTGCCACTTTTCACACACCAGAAGGATTTTGTGCCTAGAAACTTTGCTTAATGGATTGGATAGGGCAAGAATTTGTCCAGACAAAGTAAGCAATTTTGAGTACAACTAGCTCAAACCAATGCAAAGATATGGTCATAGTCCTGATGGTTTTTAGGATCCTAGGATAAGCTAAGATTTTATAGGCAAAAATGTTACCTCTAATTTCTTGCTTGTTTCTAAGATTTGTGTTATACAAACTAACCATTCCTAAAGCAAAGAAACTATTTTCATGATATATCTGATAGTGATAAGGCCTTGGTACAATGGGCAAACCACATGGTACAATGGGTAGAGTGATGGACTTGAGCAGGACTACTTGATTCCGAAGCCTATTCCTGATAGGTGGCCATGGACAAATCCTTTGGACTTTTCTAATCCACCATTCCTAATATGAGAATGAAGTTAATCATACTTATGCTTACCTTGCAAAACTATTGTGAAATTTCAAATGAAATAATGCATATGGAATGCTTTGGCAACCTTCTTGTTGTTGCTCAGTTGTGTCTGATACCTCATGACCCTGTCGGGGGTTTTCTTTGGCAAAGATACTGGAGTACTTTGCCATTTTCTTCTCCAGAAGATTAAGTCAAATAGAGGCTAAGTGACTTGCCCAGGGTCACAGATGAGAAACTGTCTGAAGCTGGATTTAAACTCAGGTCTTCCTGACTTCAGGCCCAGAGCTTTATCTGGGCCACCTATCTGTCATAACCTTCTATTGCAGTATAAATGATAGTTTTCATTAAGTAAGTAGCCTGAAAAATGGTATTTATTGACAATCTATTTTTTTATTTAGTCTGGACCATAGGATCTAGCTCTGAAAAGGACCTCACAGATCATAGTACAACCTCATTTTACAACATGAGGAAGCCAAGACTCCCAAAATGTGACACCCAAATCCATACAGCTAATGAAGAGTAAAACTGGGATCCAATTCCATGAACTTTGACTGCGATCCCACTATTCTTTCCACAGCATCTAATTTCTCTGAAATCCTCAATAGACTGGTTACATGTAGGTTCAATATACCAAAACACAATAATCAGTTTAAAGATATTAAAAATATTTTATTATAGTGAGAAGAACATTGAACTATAAGTCATGGGGCATAGGGACACGGGCTCTATTTCTTCTACCTTCACCTTGTGAGAATTGGAATGATACCCCCTCCTGGGAGGGAGATTGTGAGCTCTGGCCTGAATAGAAACCATGTGACTTTAGGGTCTGGAAGTGACCTTTTCTGGGGTTTCGAAGGTCAGTTCTGCATCAGGAAGTGATGTTTACTCATGGGTCCTGTCAATCAAAGTTACCAGCCAATTAGCTTGGAGGTATGTGTGTGTGTGTGTGTGTGTGTGTGTGTGTGTGTGTGTGTGGTGGGGGGGCCTTTTTCCAGTTTCACAAGAGGTTCTGGGGATAGCCGTTGAAGCATTGGTCTGTGTGGGTTCCTGACCTTGGTTTGGTGGGCCGGATGCTGGAGTCTCTTAGAGATAGTTAGATTTTTACTTCTCTCTCTCCTCACCAACTTCTTATGCACTTTAATAAATATTTCAAAGTCTAAACTCTTGCTAAAGCTTCTAATTTAAGGTGACCACTCAGATTTTAGACATCATAGCTAGAATTTTAGCCCCTTACAACCTACTTCACTGTAATAGGCTGATTGGTTCTTTTGCTGAAAGAGGGATTACTATGCCTGCTCTTCCTGTATCACAGAAAGTAGCTAAAATTGAACCTTCCATTATATTTAAGAGATTTAATCGTATGGAAGTACTGGGTAATGGAACGATCACCAGGTAGAAGTTTCAGGAAACAGAAAGCTTACAGTTTATGGAATGTCAAAGATAGAAGCTACCTCAGAGGACATTGAATACAACCTATGGGACAAAGAGCCCTATCTATAACACATCCAACAGGTAGGTGGTCATTCAACCTTTGTTTGAAGGCCTTTAGAGAGGTTGACTGTAGGAGAGAATTTGCAAAATGATTTCTATGGAAAGAGGTTGACCAAAGGAGCTTTTTTGATTTCTAGCGAGTACTGACTGCTGCCAGAATCTGGCAAGCAGAATTTCCTTATTTGTCCCTATGTGTTGTATAACACCCAAGTACTGAACCATCAGCCAGATTCTAGGCAAAAAGCTCAGATTCTAATAAAAGAGATTGCTTTGTACTGGCTCCCAGAAGTCTCTTGGTCAAGCTTATAATGGTGGGAGCTCCTCATTCTGCTGTCAGCAGCTTGGCACTGAATTGACCCAGACTTCACTCTGCTTTTGGAAGTGTAAGTCCTTTATGCCCCCCAACTCATCCTTTTCTAATGTTTTAGTAAAATTATTTTTGCTACCTCTTTAAGGTTCTCATCACCTTTAATGATCCCACAATCCCCCAATCTGAATCCTTCATAGTCAATATAACCCATTCTACTTTTATTTAGTAAGTAGGTGGTTCAGGGGATAGAGAGCTGGGTCTAGAGTCAGGAATTCACATACATTTAGTAGCTACTTGAGTTGGACAAATCACTTAACCTATTTGCCTCAGTGTCCTCATCTGTAAAATGAGCTGGAGAAAGAAATGGCAAAACGCTCAGTATCTCTGCCAAGAAAACCCCAAAATGGGGTTACAAAAAGCTGGCCATAACTGTAAGAACTAAAAAACAACAAAAAATGTTAGGCAACATTTCCTTAAAAAGAGCTAATATCTTCCTTTTCATACCCTCTGTTCTTTGCTCTTTATTCTGCTTTGCTCTAAGACAACACAGAAAAAAAAAATCTAACTCCTCTTTGACTGTCATTCAGATACTTAAAGAGTGTGACTATGCCTCCCGTCTCCTCACAATTCTCTTCTCTAGTTAAATGTTCCCTGAGGTCCTTCAGTTGATTATCATACAGTATGAATTCAAGATTCTATACACCAGGCATCACCCTTGTTTCAGTGCTTTCCAGCTTATCACTATCCTTTCTGAAATGTGACAGCCCAGATATTATATATCTTTTCAGTTCATATACATTCCTTCTTATACTTATGCACTTGATTTTTAGAACCTAAATCTTTTTTTCTCCCCAGAGTAATGAGTGTTAAGTGACTTGCCCAGGATCACACAGATAGTAAGTGTCAAGTGTCTGAAGTTGAATTTGAATTCAGGTCCTACTGAATCCAGGGCCGGTGCTTTATCTACTACACCACCTAGCTGCCCCTAGAACCTAAATATTAACTCTAGTTTGGCAACTATGTATATGGCCTTGGGCTTGTAACTTGACCACACTGGGGCTCAGTTTCCTCATCTACAAAATAAGACACTTTTACCTATACTGGGACATTCCCAGCTATAAAAATGAGTCTGTGATTCTATTAATTGGGAGGTCCCAATTTCATATGTGCTTCTTGAACAGAGTAATGGCATATCATTGCATGATTTAATTTTAATTTTTCTAGTAATAATAGATCATGCTTATATAATACTTTAAGGTTTACAGAGCACTTTACAAACATCTCATTTGATTCTCACAACAACCCCATTTTACAGATGAGGAAACTGAGGCAAAGAGAGGTTAAGTGCTTTGCTCAGGGTTATACAGTTAGGGAGTGACTGAGGCAAGATCTGAACTCAAAACTTTCTAGTTCCAGGTCTAGCATTCTCTCCACTCTGCTATCTAAGATGTCTTATTTTCATGTTGGAGCTGCCAGGTACAACCCCATGTTATGAAGAAACTGGTTAATATATGTTAATAGTTTCAAAGTGCTTGGCCCTCTTTAGCAGAACAGTGTTAATTCTAGTCACATTTGTAATATTTCTGCATGTGTTCAATGTATGTTACCAAAAGCAGTGCTATTTTAGTTACATCACAGGATTCACTGAAATTGGTATTTCTACCACTCTCCCCCAATGATCTCAGAGCATCTAAAAACAAATAGTCCTTTTCTGTAAGTAGAGGAAGTGAGTCATGGAAAGTTTATTTTAATTTCTCACAATCATAAGGAAGGTTTTCTCAAGCCTAGACAACCAACCAGCTTCAAGCCTCCCTAAGACAAGGTCTGTCTTTAGGACAGTTAATCCATTTATCAGATAAAGAAAAGTTCATGGGTGACAGCTTAACAAGAAAACCTTGTTCTCCCTTTATTAGACACTCATGCACCATAGGTATCATTAAGAAAATCTCCTCAAACGTGTAATTCTAGTTCTGTGGTGGTATGCTTCTGCTTTGCTGTAACCTTGAAAGGGTTTTTTTAAAAAGGGGACTCTATATACTTATTAAAATTGTCCTTCTAAATTCCATAATCTCAATTTTACATTTCAGGTTGCCATTGGAGGAAAGATATTTGAGTGTCAGGCAAGTTATTACCATTACACAGAGTATGGATTGATATAATATGAAGAATAGGGTACTGGAAAGAACACTGGAATTGGCATTAGAAGACGCCTGGATTGAATTCTTTCTTTGCCTCTTACTAGTTGTGTGACCATGATTGGGTCACTGAATTTTTCTCTGCCTCAGTTTTTTGCCCTGTAAAATGGAGGTTAAAAAATATATTTATAAGACTTACTTCATTGATTTGCATGAAAATCAAAGAAGATATATAAACATGGTGGTTTGTAAATCTCAAATCAGCATATACACAGCAGTTATTCTTTTTTCACAGGCTATTATTAGACATTTGTGAAATGGATTTAGACCTGAAATAAGATTTACAACAAATGGTTGTTTCATATACATTATTAAGCAAATAAGAAAGACTTGCTCTTTTCTCTCCCAAAAGTCTGCTAGTCACAAACTCATCATCTGCCTCAAGAGGAAAGTCTGAGAAAAATTTTCTAAATCTTGATGTTCTACAAGGGTAATTTATCATTGCTATTATTGTCATTCTTGTCATTCTACTCAAATCAGAGGTTTGCCAAATAAATCTATCAAGAAGTAAAAAAGTAGCAAAGAGGAGTAATGTATCACATTCCAAAGCAAAGTACTCTTTAGGAAAATCTCTGGTTCTCATGGCCTCTAGCATTTTCACCTACATGGTAATTGGGGTGGATAAAGAGGCAGTGGGAGGCACATACTCCAATGGGTTTTATAGCTTCTTTCATCAACTTTGATAAAAATTTAGCCACTTCTCCAGTCAGAATGAAACCTTTAATGAATTGATGATCAAAGCAGCTTGAGCCTAATATTTCCCACAATACTTGTTCAGTTACTTCTGTCATATCTAACTCTTCATGGCCTCATTTGGCATTTTCTTGGCAAAGATACTAGAGCAGTTTGCTATTTTCTTCTCCAGTTCATTTTATAGATGAGGAAACTGAGACAAACAGGGTTAAGTGACTTGCCCAGGGTCACAAAATTAGGAAGTCTCAGGCCAGATTTGAACTCAGTAAGATGAGTCTTCCTTACTCCAAGCCCAGCACAGAATTCTATACACTGTCTTACGTAGTTACCCTTTTCTAAACAGAGCTCCATTAATAGAAAATAGAATTGGGGATCACTAACCCATGCATAAGCATCCCTGCAAACTACATGTTGACTTAGAAAACTACATATTAATATCATATATATCACATTTTATTTTTATTTATTTTGTTAAATATTTCCCACTTTCATTTTAATCTGGTTTGCTGCACTAGGGAGCACTGTGGGCCATGGACCTTGACATATGTTTGATGCCTATGTTGTAGAGAACTATGGAAGACACATGGGGTAACTTCTGGCTAGAATTCTGTAAGACTCATCATTTTAACCCATGACTCATCAGAATATAGTCTGTTTGATTCCCCTGGGGGCAGATATAAACACCTGGCAAGACTGTATAAGGAATAAATGTTCTCCATAACACTGAGGGAAAGGAAGGAGATACCTGTGATCTTTTGCTGAATACCATATAGATTCTTTCAGCTTTGTGTTCAACAGTAACTTAAAGGATGCTATGGTTCTCCTTTAAGACATTTTTAAAGGTTTCAAGCAGTCAAGAACAAATGAAGACTGATGTAGGAGCAAAGGCATCGACTTAATAGTTATCTAAACTAGGGAGGAAAGAGAGAGCCCTGACAAAGCCATTGGGAATGGATGTAGCTGTTCCATTTTGGATTTCTTTCCTTACAAGTTTTAGTTTGGTTCTTGAGAACAGATGGTCCAGAGGGCCCAGCTCTTCAGCCCTAAAATCTCCTCGAATGGTTAAAGGATGTTCATTCCCTGGCTGAGTCAGTTCAGTAGCTCTCAGCCACAGTTCACTGTTGGCAACACTGACAGACAGGATATATGCTGACTGATGGAGAGGAGAGGAGGACAGGACAGCCTGGCTGAGGTACTGACTGCTGACAAACTCTCCCTTCACTCCAAAGAGTGGCAAACAGCTGCTGCTCCATTACTTTAACCCCCTCTTCCTTTGCCCTGTCATGGACAAGGCACATTCTGCTTTATGGGAAATGTGTTCCTTTAGTAAATCATCCTGCCTCTAGCTGTGTAAAGGATGGAGGTTTTTCATACCCCCTGGGAACATCTGCCAACAGCATGGTTGCTTTTTCAAAGTCAGGAAGAGCAAAGGAGAGGGAGAGAAAAAGAGAAATATCCAGGAGAACTTCCTTGCTTTTATTCCTCAGGGCTGTTACTGAATGACTCATGAAAGAGGGAAATGTGAGTAAACACAGTATAACATGCAGACCCGATCACCAGAGTGTGACTTACACTGAGTAGATTCTCCACGGTGACAGCAAGGCCGTAATCATAATAATCATGCAAACTGTTGATGTGGCTAGCCAAAAACATCCTGAAATATGCAACAACACACACTGCTCTTGTAATAATTTCATATTTATATACCACTTTACGGCTATAAAGGACTTTAAAGAAAACATCTCATTTGATCTTTACCATAACCTTTTTTTTTTTTTTTTTTTTTTTGCAGGGCAATGGGGTTTAAGTGACTTGCCTAGGGTCACACAGCTAGTTAAGTGTCAAGTGTCTGAGACCGGATTTGAATTCAGGCACTCCTGACTCCAGGGCCGGCACTCTATCCACTGCGCCATCTAACTGCCCCACCACCATAACCTTTTAACAGAGATCATTCCCATGGTACAGATAAGAGAGGTCCAGTGACTTGAGCAAAGTCCAATAGCCAGTCAATTTCTAAGTCTTCTGATATCAATTTGCCTTTCAACACATCCTAGAAGCATTCCACTCTGCTCCTATGATCCTTTTTTGCTAGTGTTTTATTCTATTGTGATTATCTTTTGTTCTATTCCATAGCTCAAGGATTAGATTTCATGACAATAAATGTCTCCCTTATCCCTATCTGTTTATTTATGTTGACCAAACACTTCCCTACCGAGTATTTCTCAGGGTTATTCACTTCTCTTTCCCCAGACATAGAGTTATGAGAGAACTTAGAAATGATACAGTCCAACCCTTATATTTTACAGATGAAAATACTGAGGCCCAGAGAGTGAATGATCTATCCTAGGATTCTATCTGTATCCTTTTCCCCCACACAAGAGACAGAGGCTAGATCCTCTATGTGAAATGTGTACGTAATATCATTTACGTGATTTTTTCCAACCAACTTCCATAAGCACTGGCCTTCTTTCTTTAAGATGCAAGCCAGTTGTCATCTTAAACTCAACATAACCAAACCTGAACTTATTATCTTTGCCCCTAAACTCTTCTCCCTTGAAAATTTCCCTATACCCTTAAGTGTACCACCATTTTTCCAGTTCCCCAGGCTCAAAATTTATGTCATCCCCTACTCCTTACTATCCCTCAACCTCCACCCTCACCCACACCACCATATCCAATCTGTTTTACCTCTTCAACACCTCTCTTGAATATGCACACCCTTTTGTCTCCTCTGATATCATTACCACAATGTGCAAAGGCTTCATCACTTCACACTTGGACTGTTACAATAGTCTGCTAGTGGACCTGCCTGCCACAAATCTCTCCCCATTTTAATCCACCCTCCATTCAGCCACCAAAGTGACTTTCCTAAAGAGGTCAGCCCTTGTCACTCCCACACAAACTCTAGTGGCTCCCTATCACCTCCAGGATTAAAGGCAAAACCTTCTGTTTGGTGTCCAGAGCTCTTCATGACCTAGTTGCCTGCCCCATGCCTTTCGTCTCCCCCATGTACTCTCTGATACAGTGATATCAGACTTCCATAACAAGATACTCCATCTCTTGACTGCGGGTCTTTTCTCTGGTTGTCCTCTATGCCTAGAATGTTCTCTCTTTTCTTCTCTCCTCTGCTTCCTGGCTTCCCTGGATTTGCTCAAGTACTAACTAAAATTCTACCTTCTGCAAAAAGCCTATCCTAATCCCTCTTAATTCTAGCACATTAGTTCCACTAATTTTTGTGGTTGTTGTCATCGAGTTGCTTCAGTTATGTTTGACTCTCTGTGATCCCATTTGGTGTTTTCTTTGCAAAAATACTGGTGTGGTTTGTCATTTTCTTCTCCAGATCATTTTATAGATGATGAAATTGAGGCAAACAAAGTTAAATGACTTGCCCCGATTAACACAATTCTTAATTATCTGAGGCCAGATTTGAATTCAGGTCTTCCTGACTCCAGAGCCTCTACCCATTTTGTCACCTAGCTGCCCACTAATTATTTCCCATTTATCCTGTACATAGTTCATTTATATATATTTGTTTATTTATTGTCTCCCCTATTTGATTTTGAGCTCCTTAAGGGCAGGAGCTGTCTTTTGCCTTTCTGTATCACCAGCACTTAGCACATGGTAGGCATTTAAATGCTTCTTGACTGACTCTCTGCCCTTCATGATGGTACTATCACTATGCATTGTTGCTTCTGTTTCTTCTTCTAGCCCTTTAAACATGAATATACTTGGAGCTGTCTTTGGGTCCCCATACTCACCCTGTTTGTTCATTGATTTTCATGATCTTAACTACTGTCCATAATAGATCATTACCAATGGAGAAGATTCTCAGAGAAGAACCTTAGAAATAAGGCATCTGCAACAACTCACAGGTGTACTGTGGGATATTTTAAATTCTGGAGGGAAATATACAGCATTACACAATACCTGTGAAACTACTAGCTCAAAGCTAAGTTCACAGTTTCAACATTAGATCATGTTACATTCCTTTCAATTATATTCTTGAATGTTTGAGGCATGTTTCTGTTTACTTATGCTTTTGGCTATGACAATAACTGCTCTCAAACTTTGTCATTTATGATATCATACTATTGGGAAGCTGGGTTTTCAGTAGTGTTGCAATAAAAAGCCAATGTCTCCAAAAATCAATGTGAGATAGAACATGAAGATGGTAATGCCCAATTTCATTCCAAGATGTGAGAAGTTGCACAGTGCCCAACAGGTATACTCATCCTGTTAGTAAGTAATTATGGTTAAGAATGAAATAAAGATATTTTTTCTTTTAATTTATTTGTATTATTAGCACTTAAGGCATAAATACTTATTAAGTTGTTTGAACCATAAACTTACTATTGTAAGTATTTCTTTTGGCTTGGGGCCACCATGAAAAAATTACAGGAAAAGACTTTATAGATAGTAAATACTTAATAAATATTCATTCAGTCTATGTGCCAGGCACTTTACTAATAAGAGCTCAGGATATAAGCAAACAAGACAGTCTCTGACCTCAAGGAATATATATTCTAGTGATGGAAGACAATACGTAATGGGATGGGGAAGACAGGTACCCAGGGAAGGGTAAGGCACTTGGTGAGGAGGAAAAGTCCAGAGAGTGAACCTAGCTCATTCAAGCAAAGATAGCAATGACTGTGACCCCTCATGAAAGGGTAGTGCCTAAATTGAGTCTTTAAGGAAGATATTCAAACAAATGAAAGTGAGGGAATACATTTAAGCCCTTAAGACATGAGGAACAGCCAGCATAAAGGTTAACAGGAAAGAGATGGTATGCTATGCACCAAGAAACCTAGCAGACCAATTTGACCGGAACGGATAGTGTGAGAAGGAAAATCATATTAAATATACCTGGAAGATGAGGTGGGATCCAAATTATGGAGGCCTTTAAGTGCCAGGCAAACAAGTTTCTGGAGGAAATAGGAAGTCACTGAGAATTTTTGAGGGTTGGGGGAGGATTGATATAGTCACACCTGTGTTGTAGACCTATCAGTTTGGCACCTGACTGTAAACTGGATTAGAATGCACAGAGTCTAGAGTCAAGGAAACCAATTAGGAAACTAACACCACAGTCCAGCCAAGTTGTGCACAAGGGCATTAACTATATAATTAGGACTGTTTGATGGAAAAGGATGGATTGAAGGGTATTTGATATGTAGCACCCCTAATTTGATTATAATCTCTTCCTATGTCATGTTGATGACAAAGATTATAATATAAACAATTAACCTTGTAGCATTCCATCTGGTCTTCAGGTAGAAGCTCTTTTACACCACTGGAAGAAATGTCAAGGACATCAATATTTGAATGTTGTAGTCAAGGATTTAACAGATGTATTTGATTCTCTTCAAAGAGCAGGTATGAGAGAAATTCTATAACAAAAATTCTTCTTGAAGAAGTCTATATAAATGATCCTTTTATTCCACAAGGGAACAAGAGTCAAAACTTGAGCCTGTGAAAGCTTTTACCAGGATTAATGGCGTTTACCCCAGGCTGTGTTTGTTGGCCTTTATTGTTATTCATGTTTTAACAATGATCTCTATGACCTTCAGAGATTACAATTTAGGAGCACAATGAATTTAGGTCAGACAAGAGCATGTTCCATCTGTGATACATTGATAGAGAAAGCAAAGCATCCATGGAAATTATCCAAAATCTTTTACAGGCCAGTGACCAGAGCCCTGCTAACTCAAGAGGCATAAGAGTTTTATTGTCTTTTCAAGGCTAGCCTTAGCTTGGACTTCAGAATCAATGCAAGAAAGATGGAAGATCTTTGCTAGTGCTCCCTGGAAAATACATAGGCATACTTATTGTTGTACTAAATGGCACGCCATTGAATGTCAAAGTAACTCACCTGAACTGCACCATATCCCTAACTTCTGCATTGAGAAAAGACATAACTAGTCAGTGAAAGTCAGGGCTGTTTTTGGATAGGTAGAAGAACATTTGGAGGATGAGGTAAAAATACCTTTTAGTCACCAAAAGGGTACACTGTGATTTGCTATGACCTCTTTGAGACATGAAATCTTCTAAGACTTGGACCACAAAGGAAGCTTGCCTATTTTCATGCATTGTCTTAATTCAAACCACCACCAAACACCAAACTAAGACTCATGGGGGCAGCTAGGTGGCACAGTGGATAAAAGTACCAGCCCTGGATTCAGGAGGACCTGAGTTCAAATCTGGCCTCAGACACTTGACACTTACTAGCTGTGTGACCCTTGGCAAGCCACTTAACCCTCATTGCCCCACCAAAATTAAAAAAAAAAAAGATTCTAAATAATGGGAGCTGGAGGGGAGAATTTATTTTGGTGTCAACAAAGCTTTCCCATCTCCTTTCAACTATCACAGAAAATATAAGAATCCCCCAAATAATCATCTGTGAAGAACCACATGGTGAAAGTAATTATGTGGCATATCCCCTCAATACTCACCTACTTACTCAACCCCAAGCAAGAGAATTCATCTCTGCTTTCCATGCATTTGCTCTGGCTATCCCTCAATGCCTACAATGTACTCCCTTTTTTGCCTCTTTCTCTTGGAATCACTGGTCTCCACATGACTCAGCTCAAGTACCACCTTCTACATGAAACCTTTTCAGATTTCTCCTGTTGTTGCTACTTAGTTTCAAACTATTTTGTGTGGCTTTATATATATTCCACATATACTTACATATGCATACACTGTATCCCTCTTTAAAGGACTTTCTTTGAGCAAAGGGACTGTTATATTCTTGTTTCTGTAGCCTCAACACAGCGCCCGGAACATAGCAAAAATTTAATAACTGCTTGTTGCTTGATTAATTCAATGATTTCTTTTTTTTTTTTATTTTTAGTGAGGCAATTGGGGTTAAGTGACTTGCCCAGGGTCACACAGCTAGTAAGTGTTAAACGTCTGAGGCCGGATTTGAACTCAGGTACTCCTGACTCCAGGGCCGGTGCTCTATCCACTGCGCCACCTAGCTGCCCCCAATTCAATGATTTCTTAAAAGCAGACCTAAAGAAGCAATCCATAGTTATATACCATAAGAAATCAATAATATGAAGAATTGAGAGAAGCATGGGAAGATATATATGACCTGAGATAAAGTAAACAGAACCATGAAGACAATATGAACAATGACTTCAATAACATAAAAGGAAACACAACAACAAAAATATGAAACAAAGTTTCATGATTATAATGGTTGGCTTTGAAAAGGAGAGGAAGAATGATGTATCTACAGGGGTAGGGAAGCTATAGATATAGAATATTACATATACTTTCAAAATCAGCCGATGTGTTGATTTCTACAGTTATTGCTGAAGTGATTTTTTCCCCTTTTTTATTCTTTATGACAAGGGTCTGGGGAGGGACCTGGAGAGCGATATTGCTAAATGACAGTGGTATAAAAATAAAATACATAAATAACAAAAATAAAATTTGATTCCTTCAACCTAAGGACAAGCTCATATTCTTAAAGACATGTTAATGAACTACAATGACCAAAAGTTGAGTTTATAAATTAGCACACATTTATATAGTATAGTATGTTTATAATACGGTCCCTAGAATACTATCATAATTTACTCACTCTTTTTGTTTTTGTTTTGGTTTTTTTTGGTGAGGCAATTGGGCTTAAGTGACTTGCCCAGGGTCACAAAGCCAGTAAGTGTTAAGTGTCTGAGGCCGGATTTGAACTCAGGTCTTCTTGACTCCAGGGCTGGTGCTACTCACTCTTTTTAAAAGGTTCAATTTTTTTTGCATTGCTTCACTAAAACCAGATTTTAATATTATAAAAACATGCTTAGATATATGAAAATCATGGGTATTGTAGGCCAGCAACTGAAGGGAACCAAAATGAGATGATACCTGAGTTATCTGTGGTTTAGTCTGTTATGGAAAACAATTTTTCCACTTATAAGAGCATAAATTCTAGAGGGGGATGGGAGAACAATCATTAGATGTTATCAAGACCAATGCCTTTATTTTACAGTTGAGGAAACTGTGTCTCAGAGAGGTTCAGTAACTTACCTTAGGGTTAATCAGGTAGCAACAGTGCTAGGCATGGAATAAGCTCTTAATGAATCCTAGTTGATGATAATTGATTAAGTAGCAGAGCTGGGACTTCTATCTAGGTCTCCTGACCACAAAATCAGTAGCCTTTCACTTTGAAAAGACTTTTTTTCAATCCAATAATTTTAAAGAAACCAGGAAGGAACCCCAACCCCCAATAAAGTATCTACCCCGCTTAATTTTCACCAACATTTGCATTCATCATCACTTTCCTCTTTAGTTTTCTCAAAAGAAAACACTTCTGGCAAGAGTTAACACCTTAAACTCATTCACAGTAAGGTTTTAGCAGAAACCTTGGTGGTGGCTAAGAACCTGGAATGGCAAGAGAGAGGGAAAAGAGATGAAAGAAAAAGCAGCAGACATCAGAGATGATCTTCACCTGGTTTACCAATCTGTTCAGGGCTGGCCCTGTCTGAAGGCTGTATATTCCAGACATCATTTTAAATGTTAGTCACGTAGAAACAGTCTGTGTTAGGTTGATATTTTTTGTTTCAAATGGAAGAAAATGTGCAAGGTTTTATTAGTCCGTTCTGTATGCTAGACCATAGTGAGAAGCTCAATCTCTCCCTCCTCTCTTTCCTGCTCTCCTCTCCCTCCCCCCTCACCTTTATTTTCCCATCCTTTCATTCTACTTCTCCTCTTCTCTCTCTCCTCCTATGACTCTCCCTCTGTCAGTTCCTTCCTCTCCCCTCCTCCTCTCCTTTCTGTCTCCTCCACTCCAATAACACATACAGAAATAATTACTTCTTGAAACTTGGCTAATACCCCAAACCAAGTACAGCAATTTTCCTCATAGCTGAAGGGTGGGTCCTTTTTTGTAAACAATTTCTTTAATTAATTGATATTGAAGTTTTGTGCCTGACAGTGTTCTCCTTATGTAATAATGGATAAAGTTCCAACATCCAAAGAACAAAATGCTGACATCGCATAGGCTTAGAGCCAGAAGTAATATAGAATCATAGATTTAGAGCAGAAAAAGACCTTAGAAACAACGGAATCCAACTGTCTCATTTTATAGATGAGGAAACTGAGGGACAAAGAGGTTGAGTGACTTGCCCATCAGCCATACAGTTAGTAAGTGCCTGAGGCAAGACTTAAATCCATGGATCTTGGTGACTTCAGGTCCAACAACCTATTCTTCATGCCAGGTTATTCATCTAGTCATAAGGTTATAGAGGTATAGAATTGGGACCTCAAAACATGCTCAGTACCACCATCTTTTTTTTTTTCCTAATGAGAAAACTATAATACAGAGAGATTACACTCAAGTCAGAAAAGGAATAAGTAGCAGCAGAGCTACAATTTGAACCCAAGTTCCTTCAATCAAAATAAAGTGCTTTTCTCCCTGACCCATGCTACCTTTTTGTCCTTTCCATTACTACATCTACCCTTTCACATCCATTTGCAACATAATAGAACAGAAGTAAATGTCTTATAGGAACTTGCATCACCATTCTGTTATCCTTGGGATTAGCCTTATCAGGGAATCAAAACAAAAATTTTATAGGAAATGATCATTACACCCTTCTGTGAAGGGTTTGAACTTAATTTTCACTGTCTTTTCATGGACTCTCCAAAATTATATCATAGATTTAGTCTAAGTTTTAAAGCCCTTTGGATGGAGTTTGATGGGGGAGCCCTAAAGAAGGTCATATACTCCGGAATGTGCATACCAGCTTCTTCCATTTTCCTAAACTCTGAGACCATAGAAGAATCTCTAAATCCAAACATGAAGGACAGCCTGCTAGTTTTGTAATTACTGATATAACCTTGGCTTATCAGTCTCACAAAATTCCAACATTCAGACACAGATCCAATCCAATAATTCAATCAACAATTGACCAGTATTTACAAAATGCCAGGCATCGTGCTATGTTTTGCCATGTACAAAGACACATGTACAAAGAAGGAAGCAATCAATTGCACACATATAACCCATATCTGATTGCTTACCACCTCAGGGAGAGGGGAGGGGAGGAAGGGAAGGAGCGATGAAATTTGGAACTCAAAACTTTAGATAAAGGAATGTTTACTGAGGGGGAAAAAAAGGGAAATAATCTCTGCTATCAGTAAACTTACATTCTAATGGAGAGAAGTACATATAAAATTTTATCCAACATCAAGTGAATATAAATATATACAAAGTAATTAAATACAAGGTAGTTTGAAAGGTAGAACACTACCACTGGGAGGAATCAATAAAGGTCTCACGTAAAAAAATTATGCTTAGCCCAGTCCTGAAGAAAGAAAGTGACTCTGTGAGGTAGAGGTTAAGAAGAGTGTGCATTCCGGGCAACTACAATTATCAACAGAAAGCCAAAGAGCAGGGAAATGAGTAATTTGTGTGAGGAAGAGGGAGGCCAGTTTGGCTGGATTACAAAGCTTGGGAATGGGAGTAGTGTTCAGTGAGCCTGATAAAATAGATTGATGCTAGGTAGTATAGAGCTTTGTAAGCAAAACAGAGGAGTTGATGTTTTATCCTGGAGGCAAAAGGGAGTCTTTGAAAAAGATTTAGTAGGAAAGTCACATGGTCAGAGGAGTGCCTTTAAAAAATTGCTTTGGCATCAGTGTGCAGGACAGACTAGAGTGGTCACAGACTTGATGCAGGGAGACCAATTAGGAGGCTGTTGTGACAATTTAGGTGAGAGGTGATGAGACCGAGGAACATTTAATCAGGTAGGAGAAGAACCAGGAGAGGTAAGAGTCACGCAACCCCCCAAAAGGGCACATTCGGAGGAAGAACACAGTCAACAACGTTCCATATGGCAGACGAGTTTGAAGAAGATGGAGATTGAGAAAAGTCCATCAGACACGGCAATGATGAGATTCTTTGGCAATTTTGGAGAGAACAGTTTTACTTGAGTGATAGACAGGAAGCTAGACTGCAAAAGGGTGAGAAATAAATGTGAGGAGAAGAAGTGGAGGAAGCATATGGAGGGAGCTTTTGCCAGGAGTTTGGGTGAGAAATGGAAGAGGGTCAGCACGGGGAAGATACACTTGTTTGTTTTTTTTGGTTTGGTTTGTATGTTTGTTTTTAAAGGATGAGGTGGACTTGGTTATGTTTGAAGGCTAGAGGGAAGGAAATAGTAGATGATGAGAGGCTGAGCATTAGAGATAGAGGACTGATGATGCAATCTTCTGGAGAAGGTAAAATGCATGGAATGAAGTGCACATACAGAGGAATCCAAAGGATCGTGAACACAAAAAGGAGCTGGTCCTGGCAAAAAGAAGGGCTACCTTGGTGTCAGAGACAGAAAGCAGCTGATGTCAAGAGGCTTTGGGGTAAAAGAGAATGGGAGAAGAGAGACTCCATCAACTGGCCTCGGCAGACCTGGGAGACTTAAGGAGGGAAAACGTTTGCAATCGCTTCTGTAGGGAGTGAGATAGGGAAATAATTATTAGGGAGTAAAAGAGAGAACTGCCTTGCTTCAGTGAAGACCCAGTTGAAGTTGGATTATAGGAATTTGTAGTGCACTTGATCTGCTTGGTTGTGAGACTTCCTCTGTATTCACTGACTTAATAGGAGTGGAGGGGAACAATCCATAGATGAGGCTTGACAAGGGATGAACCATGGGGCAAAAGATTCAAGAGCAGAAGACGGTGTAGAGTTGAAATAGATAACTCTTCAGTTGAGACTAGAGAGGGAGGAACGTGAAGTCAAAGCCATGGTAATGGCCTGAGAAAGTACTGAGAGGCAGAGAAATGGAGGCCTAGATAAGGGCAAAGAATAGTTTTTTTGTTTGTTTGTTTTTGGTGAGGCAATTGGGGTTAAGTGACTTGCCTAGTGTCACACAAGCTAGTAAGTGTCAAGTGTCTGAGGCTAGATTTGAACTCAGGTGCTCCTGAATCCAGGGCCAGTGCTCTATCCACTGCACCACCTAGCTGCCCTCAAAGAATAGTTTAAGAAGGAGTGAGGCATAGGGAGAGGTAGGATTTAATCCACCAAGCATTTATTAATACATAGAATGTACCAGGTACTGTTTGAGGTGCTGAGGGCAGAAAAACAAGATGAAATATATCTTATCCTCAAGGAATGTATATCCAATTGGCAGATATAACATTTAAACACTTCTTTATATACATCATAACTTGAAGAGGGATAAAGCACTAAGCCTCCAGGGAGAAGTATCATAGAAAAGGGTTTTCTATAGGAGATGGCACAAGAACTTAGCCTTGAATGAAATTAGGGATTCTGAAAGGCAAAGGTTAGGTGGGAGTGCATTTCAGGGATGGGTAAAAGGCATGATGATAGGAAATGGAATTCTAAGTTTGGTCAATAGAAAAGCAGGCTAGATTGCTTAATATGCTGAGTATGAAAAAGAGTAATGTGAAATAAGTCTAGAAGTAGCTAGATTGTGAAAGGTTCTAAATGCCAAGTAAAGAAATTTATATTTTATCCTAAGGGCATTAGGAAGCCACTGAAGATTTGTGGACATAGAAGTGGTAGGGCCAAGTACCTACTTCATGAAGATTCTTTTAGTAGCTCTGTGAAAAAGAGAGAGAGGCTGTTGTTGTAACAGTCTTAGTGGGGTCCTCAAATGCAGTGAAGGCCAAATATCTTTGGATTCTTCTCCACTGGATCTCATCGCAGATATGTATAATCTGACCTTAAATTCTTATTTGAAGAGACAAAAGAAATGAGAATGACCATATAAGTACATACTTTAGGTCCCAGTTTTCTAAATCCTTGGAAAGTTTGGAATCACAGCATTGGAAGGGAACTTTGAGGTCAAGTCCTTTCTTGATGATTGATAAGATTTTAAAGTTGAACTGTATTTCAAACGGTTTTTGTTTGTTTTGCTTTAGGTCCTTCTTTTCCTTCCTTCCTTTTTTGGACTCCTGATTTCATTAATATAAGGAAGTCTCAATGAGGCAGTTCTCTTCACCAATGCAGATCTATATCTATTCAGTAATTTACCATTTTAGGGAGTTGTTTGAGGGCACTGAGATTAAGTGACTTGCCCAAGATCATAGAGCACATGTATATTAAAGGTAGGACTTGAACCTAGGTGATTCCTACTTCAAAAGCTATTTCTCTATCCACCATGCTGTGCCACCTCTCATTTCAAACAACCTCCTAGTAAAGGAGCAATGCCAACCATATCTGACCTGAGCCAGGCTCTCCTAAGGTATGTATGTGACAGGATTCCCATCAGTCACTGGCATGCTATTCATTGACTAAAGCAGCACAATTTGATGGTTATTAGGAAAAGGAGTAGCATGGATATGTCGGATTCTGAAGGTTTTTTCCCCATACACTAGATCAATAAACAAATGCAATCTTTTACCAACTGTTACCAAAGTTCACTTAAAGTGATTGATTGGGGAGCAGCTAGGTGGCACAGTGGGTAAAGCCCCAGCCCTGGATTCAGGAGGACCTGCATTCAAATCCAGCCTCAGACACTTGACACTTACTAGCTGTGTGACCCTGGGCAAGTCACTTAACCCTCATTGCCCCGGGGGAAAAATGAAAAAAAAAATGAAGTGATTGTTTGCATATCATCTACAACTAACTATAGTTATACCTACCATTTATATAGCACTTTAATGTTTGCAAAACTCTTGACATGTTATCTCACTTGATCCTCACAAAAATCCTGAGTGTTGGGTGCTATTATTATCATCCTGTCTCTAAGTCCAGAGCTCTATCATCCTTTCCATCACCAGGACTCATACAAGCTCAGAACTCAAAACCTGGTAGTGTTCCACACTGGCAGGACAAAAGCTAGCTCTGTCTCTCCCTTCAGTGAGCTCACTGGGACTTACTGCTGAGTCACGTGAGAGAATTCAAAAGCTAAAAAAGACCAAAATAGAAAGATTTTTTTTTTCTTTCCAGAAAGTTATGCAATATGTTTCTTTTACCTGTAATTTTATATGTTTTAAAAAATCTTTAGCAGTGACTTCTACTGTTTGGGGTAAATACAATATCTAGAAAATATATTGACATCATTCAACAATACCCCAAATACTTTTGCATTGTGTTGAATATTTAATTAAAACATGAGGTAGAGGGAGTCTTTAAGACCACAAAGATGCTATTTTGGGGCTGTTTAAGAAAGCACTCTTTGCTTCTCTCTAAATGACTAAAATTTCCCCACCTACAGCTTAGCAGCACCTACTCACTGTGAACTCAGGGAGTGCAAATGAGCAGAAAACAGAAGCTGAAGAAAACGACCAACCCTCACTTCTTTGGAGCCTGAAGAGGTTCACAAAACACTTTGCATGAGAGCAGGTGACAACTAAATCCAGTACTTTTTTTCCTGATAAAACAAAGTGTTGTTAAGGCATGCCTGTCATTTTCTCACATATTGAGGCAGGCTAGTGTCACGGAGAGGGCAAAACTGAACCAAAGAACTGATGAGTTGGTGGAAGAGAGAAAAATAGAACATATCCTCCCCCCCCCCACCAAATCTGAAAGTATGCAGATTTAACTTAATAATTTCATAGTTATTGGTGTTGAGTATTAGCCTATGGGAAAAATAGTCTAATTATATGAGACTTTCTCCAGATCAAAGGAACATGTATTGTAGAACTCAAAAAGATCTTGAGTCCAAAAAGCTGGTCATGAGTTTGTTATTTGTATCTGTCATATACATATATTTTGACCTCACTAATCCCTTGACAATTAAACTCTATATTTGATAACCTGCAGCATTCTGCACTGCAAGCTCACATTTCTACCAAGTACAAGTCATTTCTATCCTATGAATTCACATATTGGCTTCAAGATTTCAACCACTGGCCAATCATATTTTAATACAGGTCCCTTCAATGTATTCTTGGAAAGGAAGATGATTTTGACATCTTACTGAAATAAATGAAGGTGAACAGCTAGGTGGAACAGTGGAACACCAGACTTGGAGTCAGAAAGACCAGAGTGCAAATCTTGGTATATAAACTTATTAGCTGTGTGACTCTGGGCAACTCCCTTAACCTCTGTTTGCCTCAGTTATTATTCTCCCCACCATTTTTGTGGGGAAAAAATACATATTTTTTCCATCTCCCTGAAACCTGATCACTAAGGGAGGCTGGAGATAGGTTATGCTGACCACAAAGTCTATAATCAGAAGACAGATGTGTGCTTGTATGTCCACATGTGTGTGCATATGTGTGTCAATGTGCGTGTAAGCATGTTCACATTCACAAATGTGGGGGTGAGTGAGAAAGTTTAGGGAGAGAACATTGCATGGAAGGCATGCTGTAAAATTGACAGCTATCTTAAATACCCCAAAGTAGGTCCTTCTTATTTTTTTTAATTTTATTTATTTTTTTATTTTTTTAGGAAGCAGGGCAGGGATTAAGATAGGTTTTGTCCTTTATAATTTTCTTTATAACTAATTTTGTGAGGCCTAGGCAAACAGAGTGAGAAACTCTTTAACCATTCAATACTACCACAAATGACAATTTCACTGTGCCACGTCTTGTGCCTAGATGCCATATTTCTGATATTAAGGTCAAATTATTTCATAGGCAAAATAGCTTGCTTCCATGTTCATACCAAGAGCTCAAGTATTTAGAATGGTGACACTGACTAGATGATGATGATGATAAGACATACAATTCTGATCTTTGCGCATTCTATTCTTCAAGGAAAATAAGACTTTTCTCTACTTCATTAAAAAGGGAGCACATAGAGAAAATTATTCTTGCACAGGGATTTGAGATTGTCAGGAGAGAAAATGACATTAACATCACATATTATCAAGTGCCAAAATACCATCTATAGTCATTAGTTTCTACTGAAATACCAACCAAATTTTTCTTAGGCACAAATTCCTACCTCAAGAAATTTTATGATGTAAAAAAATATATATATATAAATATATATATATATATCTGTAAGATGACAAGGGAAGAAACATTTAATAAGCCTTATTAATTTTAATAAATTACTTTCCTCACTGGGAGAGCAATAATTTAGCTTCCAGAGAAATTATACCACACATATCTATCTACCTAGCACATCTATTTTCAGTGGGAAATCGTTAGCAGAAATCCTAATTTGCAACTTCTTCACCCATGAAGTTGTGAGAATGGTAAAAATTACTGATACACACCCTCCTCCACCCTTTTTCATTCAGCTTTAACACAAAGTGTGATGTTGGTTTATTACTCCAAGTACCAAATTCAAGCAAAATTATATCTTGATTATCTTTAAAGCCCTTTAACTCATGTACTACACTGTGGAAGCAAAAACATGAATAACTGAAGTCAAGATTAACATGGGAGATGATGACAGATATTTGGTTATAAGGCAAAGGGAAAGAAAGAAAATGGTGGGGAAAAAAGAATAAGATATAGGTAATGGAAGGAAATGAAAACTAGAATACCTATTAGTGATGATGAAAGGCAAAAAAGGTGATTATATTATTTATAAAATCTTTTTTCTTTATTCAAAAACAGGTTTTATTATTCTTATTGTGAGAATGAGTTTCTAAGATAGCTGTTTAATGAGGCAGGGAAAGGAACACTCCTACTCCAACCTCATACAAAAGTAGTTGAAAGAGCCATTTTAAACGTGTGTTCTTTGTGGGAAAAGATAAATCCTTAAAAATGAAACATTCAGGAAATTTCCTTTTCTTTACTAAATATTTGAATTGCAATGTAGAAGTCAAATAACAGATTTCTAACAAGTCTGTTGCTTGCTTTTTTCCTAGAGCTAACTTTTCAATAAGAATGCTAAGGGGATTGCAAAGATCCAGGACAATTCTGCAGAACTTATGATGAAAAAAATGCTATCTATCTACAGAGAAAGAACTGATGAAGTCTGAATGCAGATAGAAGCATACCATTTTTTTTTTACTTCATGTTTTCATGTCATGTTTTGTTTGTGTTTTCTTTCACAACATGACTAATATAGAAATATATTTTGCATGACTGCATGTGTATAACCTATAGCAAATTGTTTGCCATCTTAGGGAAGAGGGAGAAAATTTCAAACTCAAAAAATTTTAGAAAACAAATGCTAAAAATTATTTTTATATCTGACTGGATATGAGAAAAAGATATCTATTAAAAAGCTACTTTGAGGGGGAAGCTAGGTGGTGCAGTGGACAGAGCACCGGCCCTGGATTCAGGAGGATCCGAGTTCAAATCCGGCCTCAGACATTTGACACTTACTAGCTGAGTGACCCTGGGCAAGTCACTTTACCCCCATTGCCCCGCAAAAACAAAATAAAACAAACAAAAAAAAGCTACTTTGAATGTTAGTTTCAATTTTCTACTCCAACAAAATGGACTAAAATCTCCCCATTTCATACTTTATTCTTTGTGTGAAGCTTTTGTTATTCAACATCTAGCTGCCATATGTTGGTCTATTTTGCTTACTTTTTTCCCCTTTTTTGTTTCTAGCATAGGGAGACGAGGTGTTATTAGAAAGTGACCAATGTAAAAAAATCAATACAAATTTTTTAAAAAGAAATATAGGCAAATGGAGAACCAATTTCTTACCAAATTTTCAAGAAATTATATTCAGTGGGGGTGGAGTAGTATTATACATTATTACTGTGAATTACAAAATCATTCTGATGTTTAAAAAATTAAGAGAAGAAAAAAGAAAAATATTCCCAAATTCTTCACCAAAGAGTCTAAAAAAATAAGCTTATGAAATGAAAAATGTGCATGTAGAGTAGAATTACAGGGTGGCTAGGTGGCACAGTGAATAGAGTGTTGGGTCTAGAGTCAAAAAGATTCTTCTTCCTGAGTTCAAATCTGGCCTCAGACATTTACTAGTTATGTGACCCTGAGCAAGTCACTTAACATTGTTTGTCTCATTTTTCTTATCTGTAAAATAAGCTGGAGAAGGAAATGGCAAACTATTTACTCCAGTTTCTTTGCCAAGAAAACTCCAAATGGGATCTTGAAGAGTTGGACATGACTGAAAAATGGCTAAACAGCAAAGAATAGATTTAAGGCAGGACAAGATGTTTTTATCTTCAAAATGGGACCGAAGACATCTCTGGCTTTCTCCAACATAAGAAAAATCTTTGCTATGGATTAACTACAAGCAAATTTCAATTTTAAAATGGAAATGATGCAGAGGACCTATTTGTGCTGTTTATGATGATTTACTAATGTCATTGCATGACCTTCTTCAGGACCCCCACCTAGGGTTGGGGAAGCAGCCCCATTGATCCCATAGTATATTCCATGAACATTTCCTGAGGGATGTGACAGCTGTCAAGCTTGATTCCCTTGATCCTGGGCAGCACCCATTCTTTCCTCTAGCCTCACTGATATGGCTCATACTTGAACATCACTATGTCCCAGTACAGACAAGATGATTGAAGGTGAATGACAGTTTCATTCCTAGAGAAACAGACATCTTTTTAAAATGCCTCTCAAGGAATAAATTGTATAAATTCCTCTGCTGTCATTTTGTGCGTTCAAATAAAAGCTTTTCAAACTTATAGAACTTTTTGGCTTTGTGAGGGGGAATAATGAGCACTGGTAAGAACGCTGATAAACAGTTCAGAACTCTGAGAACCCTCTATTGAATTTTCTAACAATTAAAAAAAAACACATTCTTACAGTATTCAGAATTAGCCTCTAATTTAAATCTGAGGTTAAGAAATAACACCTTATTAGGTTGTAGCATGCCATTTCTATGGATCATTCAGGCACAAAAAGAAAAAAGAAAGGAAATAAGCATTTATGTGCCAGGTGCTATGCTAAGCACTTTACAAGTATTATCTCATGTGACCCTCACAACAATCCTAGGAGGTAAGTGCCTTTATTAACCTCATTTTACAGTTGAGGAAATTAAGGCAAACAGGGTTAAAGTAACTTGCCCAGGCCCATACAGCCAATTCATGCCTAAGGCCATATGTAAACTCACACCTTCCTGACTCCAGGCCCAGTGATCTATCCACTCTACCACTTAGTTGTCCCATTTACTATAATGAAATTAAACTATATTATAATGTATGTGACGTGTTCCCCATTTGAAAATAATTCTATAATAAAAAAATAGATTTGAAGATATGGCTACCACAAAAATATCTCAGTATATATTGTAGAAAAATAAATCCACTAATTTGAGGATTCAGTTTCCAAAATATCATCAACTAAGGCAGGAACCCTACTTTTGGCCTCTCTAAAGGTCCTCTGATTAGATAAATTGTTCCTAATTTTACTCTTGGATTATTTTTTTTTAGGGCAACCCTAGGGTTAAGTGACTTGCCCAGAGTCACACAGCTAGTAAGTGTCAAGTGTTTGAGGCCAGATTTGAACTCAGGTCCTCCTGAATCCAGGGCTGGTGCTTTATCCATTTACTCTTGGCATATTAATGGCAAATGTGGCTACCAATCAAGTACTGGCATCAGAGTATAATTGGGTAATTGGAACACGATTCAAATATCATCTCGCCTCACCTTTAAGAGAACAGAAATGACCCCATAACTTCCCTGGTAACTAGTTGTCTAGTTTCTGCTTGAAGATTTCCAACAAGAGTAAAGTCAATCTCTCATGCCAATTGTTTTCACTTTTGGACAACTGTAGTTAGGAAAATGTTTCTCAAGCCAAAATGTTCCTCTCTTTAACCTTACTCGATTCACAAGCATTTATTAAGCACCTACTATGTGCGAGATACTTTGCTAAGTGCTAAGAATATAAAGGGCACAAAACACAGTACCAAACCTTCAAAAGTTCACATTCTAATGGAGGAGACACAATGTGTAAATAATGCAAGATGTGTACCAGACAGACAGAAAGTCATCTCAGAGAGAAGGCAAGTGGGACCAGAATTCCCTCCTTCAGAGAATGAGAACTGATTGGAGTCATGGAAGAATCCAGGAAAATCAAAATGAGGAGGTGAGGGAGTGGGGCATTTCAGGCATAGGGGAATCAATGCACATTGGGTGAAAAGGATTGGATATAAAATGTCATTTTTTTTCCTTTCTTTTTTTCTTTTTTCAGGGCAATGAAGGTTAAGTTACTTGCCCCGGGTCACACAGCTAGTGTCAAGTGTCAGAGGCTGGATTTGAACTCAGGTCCTCATGAATCCAGGGCTGGTGCTTTATCCACTGTACCACCTAGCTGCCCCCTAAAATGTCATTTTGCAGGAAGTGACATTAGGACAATGTATGAGTAATAAAATTAGAAGGGCAGGAAGGGACTATGAAGACCCTTAAAAAGAGGAATTAATATTTGATCCCAGAAGTAAAAGGGAGCCACAGGAGCTCATTCAGGCAGGAGGGGAATATGGTCAGACCTATGATTTAGAAAAATCACTTTGACATATCAGCAGGGGAAAGGTTGGAGTGAAGAAAGACTTGAGACAAGGAGAATTAGAAAATGAGTGCCTGACAACTAGCACTGGAGTTATTTGAATGGTAAGAAGGAAATCAATGAGAGATGCTGTGAAGGTATTGGCAATGGGCAGGATATGTTGGGGAAAGAAGGAGATAAAGATGACACCGAGATTGCAAGCCCAGATGACAAGGTACCTCAACAGCAACAGAGCACTTGGGAAGAGGGAGAAATTTGGGGGGGGGATGATAATGAGTTATTATAAAAGATATTGAGTATATTATAAAAGATATCACATTCAAGATACTGAAGAGACATTCATTCTTCATGTCCAAGAGGAATTTATTTGGTGAAATATCACTATAGCTCTATAGAAAGGGTAGGGTTGTATGTGTGTGTATATATATATATATATATATATATATATACACACATGTACATGTATGTGTATCTGTGTGTATATGTACACACCTACATATATGTGTACACATATACATACATGTATTTCTTTTTGTGTGTGTATATACACACATGTACATGTATGTGTATCTGTGTGTATCTGTACACACCTACATATATGTGTACACATATACATACATGTATTTCTTTTTTCCTTATTTTTTTTAATTTATGGAGTAAAACAAGCTTTTCTATAAGATTGTATAGTAAAAAATGATTGCATATAAAACTGCAAATCTCTTATGTACAACTTGCTATTCCTTTTAAATATATAATAAAATTATCAAGTAAAAATGTCATGTATGTATTCCTTTATACATACACACATACTTTAGGAGATGCATGGTTAATAATAGCACTACATGAAGAACCAGCAAAGGAGGCCGAGAAGGAGCTTCTAGAAATATAAAAGAAACAGGAGAGAAAATATCATGAAAACCTAGAGAAGATAGTACCCAGTAGCAGAAAAATCAACAGCTAACAAGATGTCAAGAAGGATCAGGATCAAGAAATGGCTATTAGATTAACAATTAAGAGATCACTAGTAACATTGGTAAGAACAGTTTGGTTTAAACCATAATTCCAGAAGTCATTTGATAAGGGTTAAAAAGACAATGAGAGAGGAGGAAGAAGGATGGGGTGGGCAATAATAAGTGTAGACAGCTTTTCCAAGGAGTTAGCCACAAAAAAGAGAAAATATATATATATATATATATATATATATATATATATATATATATATATATATATATATATACGACAGCTAGTGTGAATGGTGAAATCGAATGTTCCTTATTATCAAGGGAGAAGTTTTTCTAAAATGTAGGTGAAGATAGCATGGAAGGCAACAGGGAAGAATCCAGTAGATAGGGAGAGACTGAAGATGAGACTAAATGGGGATGATGGTAGGGGGCTGCTATCGAAATCAGGACATGCAATCAATAATGCATGTAAAGGAGTTGGCCTTGGAAAGAAGGGCCACTTCTTCATCTGAAGAAGAAAGAGGAGATAGTGGAAGAAGATGACTGAATGATATACTTTGAGGAGGGGAAAGGGGGGAGTTCTTGGCCAACAGTCCCTAATTCTGATATATGGAGCCAGGAACAAGTCTAATCTGTCTTCTACATAACATATCTTTAGATCAGGAATTTTTAAAAAGAGAGTCCACAAACTTAAAAAAAAATAAATAACTTTCATTTTTAAAATGAAAAATATTTACTTTAATTTATGAAATAAAACAAGCATTTCCATAACAGTAGAATTAAAAAAAGATGTTTGCACATGAGGCTGAAAATTCATTATGTCCAACTTACTATTCCTTTTAAATATATAGTCAAAGTTATATTTTTTCTTTTCTCCCCCTCCTAGATATGACTATTAGATACAAATAAGTATATGAATATTAAATCATTCTATATATACACTTCTATTTATCAGTAACTATATTCCAATATAATTTTTTCTTTTACAATCACATATAAGTTTAATGCATTTAAAAATATTATTCTAAGAAGGGGTCTATAAGTTTTACCAGCTGCCAAACATGTATGACACAAAAAAAATGTTTAAGAATTCTTGCCTTACTTGGGGCCTTCTGGGTCCAGGACTGGTGCTTTGTCCACTGTGTCACCTAGCTGACCCATGAGGACATCTTTAAAATAAAGTTAAGTGGTAAGAGGAATGCACTGGAAGAAAGGGAAAGGGAGAGGTGAACTGGGGAAAAGTAGCTCACATAAAAGAAACAAGAATAAGCTTATGGAGTGGAGGGGAAGATGGGGAAGGAGTTGGGGAGTGAGGGAACCTTACTCTCAACAGAATTGGCTCAGAGAGAACATACACACTCAAGTGGGTATATTGATATATTTTGCCTTGAGGGAAAGTGAGAGGGGAAGGAGATAAGGTGGGGAGGGGAGGAGAGGAGAAGGAAGGGAGGACAGATTGAGGCAGTAAAAAGCAAAACACTTTAAAGGAGGGATAGGGTGAAAGAAGATAGAAAATAGAGTAAATATCAAGGGGAGGGAATAAGATGGAGAGTAATACAGTGAGCAATACTAACTGTGAAAGAAATGATGAGCATGTCAGAAGGGCGTATGAAAAATGTAAACCATCAGCAGAGGAAGAACTGATGGAATCTGAATACAGATTGAAGTATAATTTTATTTGTTAGCTCCTCTAAAGTTATTTTGTCTATTTTCTTTCACAACTTGACTAATATGAAGATGTTTTGCATAACTGCACATGTATGACATATTGAATTACTTGACTTCATAGGGATGGAGGAAGAAAATTTAGGACACAAAGTTTTTTTAAAAAATCAATGTGAGGGGCAGCTAGGTGGCACAGTGGATAGAGCACTGGCCCTGGAGTCAGGAGGACCTGAATTCAAATCTGACCTCAGACACTTGACACTTACTAGCTGTGTGACCCTGGGCAAGTCACTTAACTCCAATTGCCTCACTTAAAAAAAAAAAAAAAACCTCAATGTGGAAAAAAATTTGGTGTTTTTTTTTACATGTAACTTGGAGAAAATTCTAAATTTAACAAATTTAAAACAAACAAACAAACAAACAAACAAAAAAAGAATTCTTGCCTTAGGTACTTAAAGACAGCTATCAGTTTGTTCCTAAGCCTCTTTTCCATTCTAAACATTCTCGGTGCCTTAAATCAGCCCCCCCCCCTTTTTTTTTTTGGTCATGGTCTCCAACCTTCTCCTGACTTTGGTTTCCTTCTTCAACACATACTCTAGTTTGTCCATTTCCTTCTCAAAATATCAGACCCAAAACTGAATACCATGTTCTAGATAAGTTCTGACCAGGATGAAGTATAACAAAGCTACCACCTCTTTTGTTCTGGGCATTAGTTTCTTATTAATGCAGTTCAAGTTCCAAGTAGCTTTTTGGGGAGGCAGGTTACTGTGATGATTTGTCTTGGATTTGCATTCCATTAAAATTGTCTGTTGTTTGGCACACGAACGCTGACTTGGCCATGTCTTTTTTGTCTTATTTTTGTACAGTTGATTTTTTTAAAAAAACCTGAGAATCAGACTTTACATTTACCCCTATTAAATCTTATCCTAAGAAATGTGGCTTATTTTTTCTAGCCATTTGATAGCATTAGAAATTCAAATTTTGTCAGCCACCATGCCCAACTTCATTCCATCCAGGACCTGATTAACTATGACATCTGGGTCTTATTCCAAGTCAGTGATAAAAATATGGAACTGCACAGGTCAGAGACACTTCAATAGAGTCTTTCTTCCCTAGACTGACATTGATCCATTTATCACTCCTTTCTGGGCTATCATTAAACTGGCCTCTATCTCTCCATTTCTTCAAGGAGCACTTGAAAGATTGTCTTTTTTCTGAAACAGAGATATACAATGTCTATGTACTTCCCTAATTACTATGTGCCAGCTTAGTGTACAAGGTACAATGTCATAGAAGACGTAAGTATAAAGAATTTCCCCCCTCAATTGGAGGGGGAGAGTGAAGAGAAAAGAGGAACTAGCAATAGGGCTGTCAAAAGGGAAAAAAAAGAAAAGATAGATAAGGGGATGATTTAAACATTTTTTAAATGCACAGAAGAGGACAAAAGAACGGTTAGAAAGAATCTCAGACAAGCAGGGCAGCTTTGAAAGTTCTATGTTGAATTTATTATTTACTCAAAAAGAAAAACAAGCAATTTGGAGTATGATTTTTCTATCCTACTCTGTGTGTGTGTGTGTGTGTGTGTGTGAGTGAGTAAGAGAGAGAGAGAGAAATACTCATCCATACACACACACACACACACACACACACACACAATTTTGTTAGGTTTAGAATTTTTTAAATGGAGAAAAATATAAAAAGATATAAAGAATACTGATTAATGCTTTGAGTAGGTGACATGGATAATATGGAGACAATTCTTATAGCCGATGCAGTAGGAAGAAAAATTTGGCAGCAGTAAGAATAGATTGGTGGCTGCCCAGTGCCAAACCTGGCTGTCTGCCCTTTATTTCTCCAGGGCTCACAGCTGGGCCCAAAACCATCACCTGCAGACAATTCTTTCTTTCCACAACTCTGGAATCAGTTTGGTCTTAAGGGAGGGGGAAGATGAAGTACTTGAACTATGGATTTCTGGATCTTCATCATCAAGTCAACTTTGCTATTATTCCCACTCTTGACCCTCACTTTGTTCTCTGGCCAGAGAACCAGATCATGTCCTTTTATTTGTGCCTAAGTTCCCACCTTTATTCTCTGACCAAAAGCAAGTTACCTGTTGCCAAACCTCCTTGAAATTGACTACCTGGATCTCTGTAGTTCTACCAAACTTCCCCGATATCACCTCCCTTCTCACTGGATTTCCCAGGTAGGGATTGTTTGCTTGTACCTCTTTTTCAGGCCCATCACCAAATCTCTCCTTAAAGCTTTGCTACTCCTCCCCTTCCAACTGTGACAGCTCATCCCCGGCCCAATGTAAGACCTTCCTGATAACCATCATTTGCCTCTAGACTTCTCTTTATTATCTGAAGCTCACCTCCCCAGAAGCTTACCTCTCGAGACATTGAACACACCTGCCTAAGACTGTGCCCAATTCACATTCGCACCTGGAACCCTCCTTCCAAAGTTGAGCTGCACCAGTTCTAAAACCTCTATGAGATGAGAGTGAAACCAGAGGCAAGACCCAAGTCTTCTTTTTACTAGTTGGCCAAGCCTTTCAGAGCTACTAAAATGAATATACTTACTCAAAAACTAGTCATTAATCAAGTGCACGACTCTTCAGATATATGGAGTAGGGACCATTTCTTTAGCAAATCACAACAAATAGCTTACTTAGCTACTTTTACTTAATAATATTATGACCAGAAGCTCAGTAGGATCCAGGATATAGTGCTGGATACTGCCTTTATTTCCTTTATCACACTGATGTGAGCACCTTACTTGGAATTCATGACTTAGCAACACATATCTTTGTTAAAGCAGAGGGGACTGGACATGGAATCAGGAATACTTAGGTTCAGATTCCTCCTCAGGCATTTACTACCTGTGTTATCTTAGCCAAGTCACTTAAACTCTGTATTTCAGTTTCCTTATGTGTAAACTAAGGGAATTGGAGTTGGTGTCCTAAAAGTCATCTTTCAAACCTAAACAGATAATCCTATAATTTATTACAACTACACAACTAAATAGGGGAGGGGAAGATTATATATTTGATATTATATACTGTATGATTCAATTATTCTATATTACATGTGTAAAGTAATTTTTAACCATAAAACTGGAATTTGAAAATCAATCTCCCAAAGTAGCCAGAGCTATGAGCAGCCACTTGAGGCTCATAGGTAGAACCAGACAAAAGGCAAGACAAAAAAGATATTTCTTATTGACTGGGCCCAGGGTTTATATTATTTCCACCTTACTAAGAAGATGTGATTAAGGGGGCAGCTAGGTGGTGCAGTGGATAAAGCACTGACCCTGGATTCAGGAGGACCAGAGTTCAAATCCAGCCTCAGACACATGACACTTACTAGCTGTGTGACCCTGGGCAAGTCACTTAACCCTCATTGCCCCCCACACACACAAAAAAATGTGGTTAAGAGATCTGGAGAAAAGAATCTGGGGGAGGAGAGGTAAGAACAGTAGGAAAGTAGTTCCAGAGAGCCAAGATTAAAACAGAGGGAAAAAAAAGTTTATTTTGGAAGGCCTATGGGAATAGAAGAAACCATTACAACTGATTATTACTGTGAAGGGTATGTCCATCTATTGCCCAATGGCTTCCCTTGACATTCCTATAATTTCCAGTTTGCATGTTTCCTAGGCCTAAGTTTCCTTCCCTGATACCACTTTTTTCTCCATCCTACACATCTATGTAAGCCCTATCTCACAAAACCCTGGCTTTCTATGTCCCCTCTGGAATTCTCATTCTATAACTACGAAATTGCCTTTCATAGTATACCTGTGCTCTCAGCCCCAGAAATTACTTGGTCAATATTTTGTATTAATTTTTCTATGTACATGCTGTTTCTTTCCAATAGGATGTAATTCTCTTTGAGGAGAGTGACCTTTTCTTTTGTCCTTCTATCCTCAGTACCCAGTACTGAGGTAATGGCACAAAGTAGGTGCTTAAGAAATAATCCATGAATTATATTTTAATTGAAAGAAGTTTACAAATCCCTCCTTGGAATTGTGGTCCAGAAGCAGGTAGCTATGAAAGTATAAATATAACTCCAAAGCTTCTGGCTACTTAGACTAGATTTGCATTAGATTATGATCAGGGATTATCTCACCACCTCTTTTTCATGTGCACCTGCATTTTGAGGATTAGTATTTAAAAAGTAGAGCTTTTCATATTAGGAAATGATTTGGGATTGATCTACATTTTGGTATTAAAATTTCCATGCGATCTAGGTACATCTTAGTCCTGTGCAATCTATATATAGTCACTTGTTTTTCCAAGAAGATTTGCCTATGTTCGACTTTGTTGACAACCAACCAGCACTTGGTTGATAATTGTCAACCATGGTGAGGGTTTGGCAGAACTAGTTTGAAGCAGAGTTGGGGCACTGAACTATGTTAGAGATCAGATCCACATGCCAAGAGTCTTGGTAACACTTGCAAGTACAAGTTTCTGCTAGGTTTCAGTGAATCCCAGTACCTAAATTAATCACCTCAATTTCCTCATCTGAATAGTCTGTGAATAACAAGTCTCAGAAAGCAATGGATATATTGAAGTAACAGTACATTAATAGTGTCTGAAATGCTTCAGGGATGGTAAGGAAATCAAGAGGAATTCTCCACCCCCAACTCACTTCAACTGGCAAGCCTTATCCTTCTATTTATCCCAGGGTGGTATACAGGTTGCTGAATATAATTAAAGACGGCCCAGTTCACAAGCACCTAAAGGTCAAGTCTTATTAATCCCTTAGGTGTCACGTCAGTAATAGGGAGAAAAGTGACAAAAAGCATATTATTGCATCCAAATCGATAATTTCACATTCCAGCCTCATATGAGGTGCTGCTTGAGTTATCTACCCTTTTCATCTGTATGATCATCAAATCCCTTTCAATAAAATTACAGCTTTGAGCTTTGTGAAATACCACAGTACATATTGTTGCTGTCTATACACAAAGGCCATAGAAGGCAATTCCCTGGCAGCCACTTTCTTAAACCATCAATTCTTGACTTCTCCAATATATTAATGTTTATGTTTACATCTGTAGTGTTTTGCTGATTATCGTATTAACGAGGACGGCAACTATATTCACCTACTAAGTGAATAATGCAGGAAGGAGTGCAAAGACTTGCGAATTATGAGCCTACCCATTGCCAAACTGCCCATTGCTCTTTGCTACTGGAAGCCATTTTGTTACCTAAATGCTACTCAAGTCTGATATCCTGGCTAAGTGCTTCAGTCCATACTGAATTTTAGCCCTTCTAAAAGCACATTTAGTTGCTACCCTCATTTCAGAGATCATTTACAGCCATGTTGTTGTTGTTTGTCCCTTCTTTCTCAAGGGGACCATGACATCAATCAGTTCCATTGGTTGACATGACTTGAGGGTGGTCCATATTAAAGTGAGCTCTAATATGATGACAACAGGGTCTAATGGGAGACAGACCCCCTGAGGGGCAAAGTTGAATTCAAATAGGTGTGACTTAATCCCCTCAATTCACTGGCCTTGGATTTGCCCTGCCCAGAATTAGGCCCTGAGTTTAACTAAAGTCTCCTGGACTGAACCTTTCAAAGTAGGGATGGGAGAAAGGCTAGAACTGGGTCTCTGGGTCCCCCCAAGAAATCCATTATTAATAATTATTTTCTCACAACCCCAGTTGCCTTAAAACATCCAGGACCATCTCTAATTGTCCAGATCTATATCTTGCCACTGGACCCATATGGTTTTGGAGGAGAAAGTGAAGTTGGTGACCTTTTAATATGGACCACCCTCAAGTCATGTCAACCAATGGAATTGATTGATGCTAGCCAATTAGCTTTGATCAGGGTGTAAGAACCACCTCTAAGGAAAGAGGAAAAAGCCTCTGACCAAGAGGCCAAAAGGCGGGATGCCATTCTTGGCTTGCACTCTAGGCTCCTTGTGCTGTCCTGTTGGTGAGCGCTCTCTTCTTAGGCCAGTATAGGTAATGTAGAGACAAAATATCACTGGAGGTTTTTCTGCTTGTGTTAAATGCCATGCAGTCAATATTTTAATAATATGTAATGTTAATGAATAATAAATACTGCCTAAATAGTCATTAATTTATAAGTGGCAATATTTTAGAAAACCCAGCCTAGCCCCCCAATAATTTAATAACACAGGGTTTAGTGACTTGCCCAGGGTCACACAGCTACTAAGTGTCTGAGGTCACATTTGAACTCAGGTCCTCATGACTCTAGGGCCAGCACTCTATTCAGTGTACCACCTAGCTGCCCCTCAACATACATGCCAAGTATTATTATTACACATATATATTTGGGGTCTCCTTACAACAGACCATAAAGCACCGAGGAAGAGAAGCTATGTTCTATAGCCCTTTGTCTCTTCCCACCCCCATCCTCTTGCCCCTGAATACCTAGTGCTATGCCAATAACTCCTTTTGAATTTAATGGAAAATAGTCTGTTTATTTTGCTATATATGTTATGGTTAAAGTCAATGGTATTTAGAAAACACCATTTTTTAAGGCTTGTGTGGAATGTTTTATTTAGACTATACATCTTTGTGCCCTGTGCTTAAGCAATGACGTTCATAGCAAAATTAATGCACCCCCTTCACCATTAGTCTTTATGGAGTGGCAAATGCTGCTGTCTTTTTCTTCACTTTGACTTTGTATCATTTACCCATCATCACTATTAGGAGATTGTGATTTTTTTTTTCCTTAAATGATCAAGATTTCTCCAGTATGAAATTTTGTCTTGTGTGGAAACCACTACTTAACAAGGGTAGTAGAGATGGATTCAGATGACATGTGCTCAAATACCGATTGTGCTACATTATACCTCTTCTTGATCTTGAGAAAGCCCTTCTCCTCCCAAGACCCTTTTTCTCATTTGTCAAGTGGTGGGGAGGGGACTGAACTAGATCATTGCTAAGGGCCTTCCAGTTCTAAACCTATGATCTTATAGATTGAATAATTAGAGGCCTGTACATTAGTATTCAAGGTAGTTAGGTAGTGCAGTGGATAGAGTACTAGGTCTGGAGTCAGGAGGACTCATCTTCATGAGTTCAAATCTAGCCTCAGACACTTACTAGCTGTGTGACCCTGGGTTCCTCATCTGTAAAAGGAGCTGGAGAAGAAAATGGCAAACTACTCTAGTATCTTTGCCAAGAAAACTCTAAATGGGGCCATGAAGAGTCATGCACAACTAAAAGATGACTGAACAACAACACACTAGTATTCAATGATGCCCTGGCCTGTGGAAGGAAGCAAACATGCTGTGCTAAATGCTTTAGAAATATCTCATTTTATCCTCACAAAAACCCCGTGAGGTGCATATTATTATTATCCTTATTTTACAATTGAAGAGATTAAGGCAAAAAGAGATTAAGTGACTTGCCCAGGGTCATACAACTAGTTAGTACCTAAAGTCTGGTTTCAACTCAGTTCTCCCTGACTCCTGACCCAGTATTCTATCCACTGTGACACCTAGCTAGCTACTCACCTAGCTGTTTCATGTGGGAAGAATGAAAACAGTATCTTCTAACAAAAGGAAAATTTTCAAAATGTTTTTTGAAACTCTGAACACAACCAGAAAAAAAAAAAGTCATGTAGAATTGCTATACCCAACCTGTACAACAAATAGTTGTCATGCAACCCATTGATGTACTCTGATAGGACAAATGAGTGACAGGCAAAAGGGAAAAAAAAGGTTTTCATGAAGAACTATTTGCTTTCTTTGCCAAAGAATGAGAGTATGTATAAAGAATCCAAAAACTGCTTTTATTCTATTATATTTAGAGGCAATAGACACAATTTTGATAAAGGCCCCAGACTGTGGAGCAAAAAAAAAAAAACAACAAAAAAAATCAGTGTCAAAGCAATTAAGCTTTTTCTGAGGGTCTCATCATTACAAGTCTTCTGAAACTGCTGTGTAGGTACCCAGCAACATTACCCGTTGATTAATGTTCCCAAGCAATCAGGAAGAATTAAATAAATACTTTTAGGAAGCAGCATCATGTAAAACTCATTGAACAGAGCATTTAAAAAAAAAACACACTATTTTTTTTTCTATTAACCTCCTTATGAACCATGGTTACAAATGGCATTTCTTAAAATACCATTTCAGTGATAAAAAAAAACAAAAACAAAAAATGAAATTGAAGGCTGTGAAATTATAATGATCAAGCTCGGATCTGAAGACAGACTTTAAAAAAGAAAAAAAAGCCCTTCTCTCCCTTCTTTGCATAGGCAGTAGACATTGGGTGTGGAACATTGTACATATTCTCCCACTGAGTTGATTTGCTGGTTAGTTATGCTTCCCCACCCTCAAATACCATTCAAAATTTTTCTTCTTTTGTAGCAAAGGTTGATTCTCTGCACAAGTGAGAGGAGAAGAGATATCTGGAAATTAAAGTAATATAAAAACAAAAACTATAATTTTAATACATTTTGGGAGTCCCGTAAACTCTTACCCAAGCATGGTTAGAAAATCACCTCAATGGTTCAGATTCTAAACCATCTCTGTCATGAATGCCTACTTCTAAATGTGAATTTGATCTTTCCCAAGGCAGGAAACAGGGCTGGGGATGTACACAAGACATGACACCCTGGGGTCAATCACACCCCACCAAGCCAACTCCCAGCTTTGGAGGGAGGAGCAACATCAACAAAGCACTTAAATGCAAACAAGAAATGGCCCAGACCCCCAAACCACAGCAAGCATGCTACCTGGCCACACCTTCAAGTCTCACCTGGTTCCAGCTCTCCCCTCCATCTCTCTGCCAAGTGCAGAATTTTATCCGCCAGTTTTCTCAAAATTACTCAGCCTCTGGTTTAGCTCCTTCCTTCCCTTGAATACCCTGGTTTCAGAAGCCCCAGGGCATAAATACTGAGGGAATTAGCCAGGGCACATTCCTCAGCAGTTCACTCCAGCATGGAACTATTCTGAAGGGGAGTCATTTCTTGTAACCTGTCCCACCTGTGCTCTCCCACTCCAGAATCCACTTGCTCTGTTGTCCTGATCACCCTCCCCTGAGCTACTATTGTGATTGCTGGAAAAGTCTCTCTTAAAATTGATGTAAGCAGAAAATTGTCACCAGACATCCATTTATCTTCCTTTATGCCAAGAGCCTTCAGAGAAATAGTTAGATTAGGAAATGAAAAGAGACCCAGGAAAAAAAAAAAGTGGCCCTAAGGCTCTTCCAAAGCCAAAAACAATTTGGTAGAGAGAACTCACGGTAGCACCAAATGTTCAATTACCCCTCCACCCTCAACTCTGCCAATTAATTCCCCCAACCCTGCTTTGACTGCTGAGGTAAGCAGCATGGGCATGAACCTACTTAATGTACGCTAGATGGGGTGACTTCCCACAGCCAAGGTATTCAGATGAAGCCATGTAGGAAAGCCAACCCCTCTTGAACTAAAAAGACCCTAGGTTTCTAGGTGTCACAATAAGGAGACAAGTAAGCAGTGAAACTCTTGGAAATACAATTTAAATGAAACTGCAGAGACCTACCACCTACAACTAACGATTATGAATAAGGCTCATCTAAAGAATTCACTTCAAATGGTAGGCTCTTCTTTAGTGACTGTATCAAGTAATCCTTCCCCCCAAATCATAAGGATCTAAGAATTAAAGACAAAGCTGGAAGGGACATTACTGACTGTCAAGTCTGGCATCTCCTTTTACACATAAAGAAAATGAGACAGAGAGTTTAAGAGACTTGTCTAGAGTAACACAGCTAGCAAGTCTATGAGAGAGGATTTTAGTTCAGATCTTCTCCACTCCAGTTCCAATGTCCTATCTGTTCTGCCATGCCCTCTGTTCATTTCCTACCATTTTTCCCCAAAAAGCTTAGTGACACCCAACCCAGTATCCCAGCTAGAATCAGGAAGACTAGGACCTTAGATAGCATATTGAAAGCAAAATGGTCCTAGGCCTCAGACACCAGACTTGACACAGGGCCAGGGGATATTGTCTGAATATGCTCCAGAATCCACTGTTCTTTGGCAATGTAATTATTGAGCTGATGTCACTTGAAAGTTCACAATATTTCTAGAGGATGCAGACCTCAGGCCTGAGCTCTGTACCACGGTCCCTTTTACATCCCCAGTATTTACAAATGAACCACATTATCTTGGAAAGTAAGGGCCCGGCCCAAGTATCAGTCACTTTGCAGGTCTAACCAGCAAATTTACTCCACCTGTTCCTTAAATCCCAATAATTCAGAATTGCTATCTTCCCCAGGACAAAAGCCTCCTGCTTCTGTGCATTTCAACTCAATCCTATCATACCTCAGCCATTTCTGACTCTGCCTGTCCTTCCCATTGTGCCCTCTGACCCCTTAATTTGATCCTTAACAAAATCCCTTTCATCTTCCGCCATCCTATCCCTTTTTCCATCTTTCTTAACTTTTGGATACCCAGCCCTCTACCATACACACCACTGTTCCCTCCCTTAAAAAATTTTTAATGGTTTTTGCTGATACATATATAATGTATAATAGTAGGCATCCATTTCACTACCAAAATGACTCAGGTGTGTTTCATCATCTGTTCTCTGAGGCCAAGATAGGTTATTATAATTACTCAGAGTTTGGATTCCTTATAGTGTTCTTTTCATTTATATTACTGTAGTCATTGTTTATATTTTTCACTTGATTTTGCTTAATTTTCTCTCCAAGGCATTCCAACAAGCAATTTATTAATCGTGTACCATACACAAGACATTGTGCTCAGTTCTAGGGATAAACAGATGCCAATAATTCATATAAATCCCCGCATGATTTTGTGAATTTCCTATATTTCTTATTAAATAATAATATCCTGATATGTTACTATATCACACTTTCTTCAGTCATTCCCTAATTGACAAGCATTCAAATGCTGCTATGAATATTTTGATATACATGGGACTTTTCTGTCTTTCTTCTCAGGATATGATCTTAGTATACTTACTGGCTTCTCTTATATAATTTTTATGTAATTTTTCAGAATGTCTGGAGAAATCCAACAATCCACCAACCATCTATTAATTAGCATGCCCTACCCCAAAAGTCAAATATTGACTAGTTAATTTTGAAGACATTTTTCTCAGTTTGATGGGGTAAGGTGATACCTCACAGTTATTTTAATTTACATTCTTCTTATTGATGATTTGGAATATTTTGGTTTTGTATGGTTATGGATAATTTTCAATTCTGTTTTTTTTAAAAAAACCTGTTATTTATTTGACCATTATCTAGTAGCACTTGATGCTCAGTCATATATATTTGTTTGAATCCTTGTATATCTTGGAAATAAGACTTTTATCCAAGATTCTGATAGAAAGATTCTTTTTTTCCCACATGACAATTTCTCTTCTTATTTTCTTGATGCAAAAGCTTTTCAATTTCATACACTTTAAAAGGTAGGGTTTTTTCCTTTTTTGAACATCTCAACCCTCTTTGTGATTAAAGAATTTTCTTTAAATAGAACTGTGAGCAATATTTTCTTTCATTCTCTTCTAATTTTTTTATGATAGAAAATATTTATTGATAGACTCCTTTGCATCTATTAAGTATTTATCAATATAGTACCTGCCCTCAATGTACTTACTATATATCTAGTAAAATGACAATATCATACCTAATATATTAGAGAAAAATTAAGGATGAAATTGTGAGGTACAAAATACTGCGAGAAAGAATAACAGAACAAAATAATCAAATCTGCTTAGAGGCTGGAGAACACTTTTTAGGTTGGATTTCACACAGAATAATATAGAACTAGAAGGAATCTTCAGAAGTCATCTACTCTGATCTCTTCATTTTTCTTTTAATTTTTTGGATGCTTTTATTTTTGTAGTTCTCTTATTTCTGAATACATCCCCCATCTTCTCCCCTCTCCAGTAAGTCTTCCCATTTATAACAAAATTTAAAAAGAAAACAGGAAAAGTTTGCTCACCAGAACCAGTCAACACAAAAACTGTCTTACATATGTAAGAACTGTCTAAATTTATAGTGCTCCACCTCTGCAACAAAGTGAGAGAAGCATATTCTCTAACCTCTTCTCAGGGAAAGGCTTAGCCATTATAATTATCCAGTATTAAGTTTCATTTGATCTTTCAGTTGTTGTAGTCCTGATTTTATTTGTTTTCCTTGGTTCTGTTCATTTCTTCCTGCTTAATTTCGTACATCTTCCCATAATTCCCTTAATTCTTCATATTTATAATTTCTAATAATGCAGTCATGTTCCATAACATTAATTTCCCACAATGTTTTGCTACTTTTCAATTGATGAACACCTCCTCCCCTCTCCGGTTCTTTGCTTCCACAAGAAAGGACTGTGATGGATTTTTTGGTAGGTATGGGACCTTTCTGTTTTATTTCTTTGAGATGTATGACTATCAATAGGATTTCTGTATCAAAAGGTATGACTTTTTCCCAACAGAATTTACCTTTTATCCTAACTGCATTGATTTTGTTAGTGCAAGAGCTTTTCAATTTCATGTCATGGAAATTATCTGTTATAGCTTTGGTTGGTTAAGAATTCTTCCCCTAGGCATAGCTATGAAAGATGCTTCTATCCATTTTCCTCTATTTTAAGAGATATGACCTTTCATATTTAAGTGGAGTATACATTTGGAACCAACTGAGGTATGTAGCATAAGAAGATAGTCTTTTACCATGCCCTTAGCTTAGTCTAATTTTCTTGTCAGTATTCTCAATGCCTAGTTCCAGTGTCAATCCTAAATGATTTTATAGAGTTGGCTGTAACATGGGCATCCATTAATAACTGCAGAATTCCAGGTATGGGCATAAGAAGTTATAGAGCTAAGGTTGAATCACTCAAATGAATATCTTTCTGATGAGGTTGTAAAGAAGGCCAGTGGCAAGTACCCGCATTAGTCACAGACAGGCAAAGTAATAAGCCAGCTTTCATAGTATCCTCTTCTCTGTGTGGGAAAAGAACATTTTCTCCAAAATCAGCTGAAAGCATCCTTCCAATCCATTCAATTCAAACCTCTCATTTTACAGAGGATGAAACTGAGGCAGAAAGGTGAAGTGATTTACATATGATCAAAAGGCAGGAGAAGTAGGAGAGCTGATGTTGAAAGAGCATTAAGTTGAGCTAAATTTTTTTTTAAAAGAATTGTTCCCCCTTCTCTTTTTTATTGCATTTCAAGAAACAGCTAAGAAGAACATTTCACTTGATGGCTATTCAGAAACAGCAAAGGCACCTGAGACTGATTAGGGAACTTGCCATTTTAAGTGTCCAGTTTGTATATAAGAAATTAACATCTCTGGAATATTTGCCAACTCAAATGAAGAACAAAGACTGAATGTGGGCACCAGAGAGAAACCATTCTTATCTCTAAAGACTGAGAAAAGGTTGTTTTATAGAGAGGTGTCCTTATTTGGGGAGGGTATATTAGTTATAATAAATATATTGTAACAGTAATTGGGGTATGTTATGGGGGGTATAGCTGTGAAGGGTTCTCTGCAAAATAAGCCAGTAAATGTGGATTCCCATTTGCAGCATCCTTACTGAAGGACTGAGACCCTGTGGGTTTGATGGGAATGAGGAAACATCAGAGCCTTGAAGATGTTGAGACTTTCATATAAAACATCCTGGCTTGAGTCTTCTCATTTTATTTTCCTAAGCAGTTTTACCTTAAATTACCCCCTCCCCCATCTCATACAAAATCTGATTTCACACAGACACTTCATGGAGGCTCAGTCAGTGCCCAGAGGGTACAGGCCTTTAGGGGTTGGCTATGAATGTTGCTCCTCCTTCCCTCTCTGCCTGACAGATAGTCATTAACAAACTGGCTTGATCTTTTAGTCTCAAATGAAGGATGACTTTGCTGATGTAGATCCCAACAAGAATGGAATTGATGCTTTCTTCTCACAGCTTCTCCAAGTGACACTAGATAAATCGCTGAGGCCATTCCCTGAGCACTCTCCTCCCCCCTCAACTCATATCATTCAGCCATCTTCCCCTACTACCTCCTCCTTCATCCTTGGATGAAGAGGTAAGTAGGTAGTACCATGACTAAAGCACTGCATCTGGAATCAAGATTTGAGTTTGAATTCAGCCTTAGATACTTATTACCTGTGGGATCCTGGGCAAGTTACTTAACCTCTGTCTGCCTCAGTTTCTTCAACTTTAAATGGGGATAATAATAGCACCTGTATTGGGAAGATCCCAAAGTTGTGAGGCTCAAATAAGATAATATTTATAATGTTCTTTGAAAATATTAAAGTGCCATATAAATGCAATGATGATGATGATGACAACAATGATGAAGAAGGAGGAAGGAGGAGGAGGAGGAAGATGTTGGAGGAAGAAGCTCCTCTCCTTGCCAAAACCAATCCTTCTACATCTATCATTAATCCTGTACCCTCAAGACTTCAGCAGACTGTCCTCCACTATTTGTCTTTCTGTCTCTGTCTCTCTGTCTCTCTCTCAGACACACACACATATGCAAACCCATTCAGTATTTCACTATCTACTGGCTCCTTACCTGCTGTCTATGAACATGTCAAAGTCTCTCCTATACTAAAACAAAACAAAACACAAACTAAAACAACAACAACCACCTTCACTTGATGTGACCTTGTTGATAACTCTTTTCCGCTTTGTGGCTAAACTTCTAGAGAAAGTTGTCCACACTCTACTTTCTCCAATTCAGCTTCTTATCTTATCATTCAACTGAAACTTCCCCCTGCAGCAAAAATACTAAAAATTTTTTAACTGTTAAAATATAATACCCATTTTTTGATCCTAATCAGTCTTTACCTCTCTGTAGCATTTGACACTTTCCCTTGGATACTCTCTCCTCACTAGGTTTTTGTAATACCCCTCTCTGTTGTTTCTCTTCCTATCCAATTACTCCTCAGGCTACTTTGCACACTATTAATCCATGTTACTCCCACTAACCACAAGTGTCCCTCAAGGCTCTGTCCTGTCCCACCCATCTCTTTTAGTTCTGGATTATTTTACTCAGTAATCTCATAAATTTTCATGTGTTCAATTATAAATTTGATTTAAATTAACACAAGACATATATATTCTGGCCTAAAACTGCAGTTTTGCATTACCAACTGTCTTTCGAATGTTTTGGACTGAATGGATGCCCTATAGGAACCTCAAACTCAACATGTCCAAAAGAGAACTCCTTTTCTTCACCCCCAAATCTTCCTCTCTTCTCAACTTCCCTATTACTGTCCAGAGTACCACCATTTTCCCAGGCTCTCAGGCCTAAATCTTTGAAGTCATCCTAAGACATCTTATTCTCTCTCACCCCACATATCTTATCCACTGCCAAATCTTGTTTTTACCTTCATGTTTTTTCATGTATGTCTCTTCTCCACTCACACAACCCTAATTCATTTAGGCCTTAATCACTTCTCACCTAAACTACTAAGCTCTATTTCTAATGGATCTCCATGCTTCTAGGCCCTCCCTACTCTAATCTATTTTCTACCCAGCTGGTGATTTAGTACCATTTTCACTTTTGTTGTTGCTTTTTTGTTATTTTCCTTTTTTATTCTTTTTTTTTTTTGCATTTTTTTCCCTCTGGTTCTGTTTAATGTGGAAATATGTTTTTTTTTCTTTTGGGGGGGGGCAGGGCAATGAGGGTTAAGTGACTTGCTCAGGGTCACACAGCTAGTAAGTGTCAAGTGTCTGAGGCTAGATTTGAACTCAGGTCCTCCTGAATCCAGGGCCGGTACTTTATCCTAGCTGCCCCTGGAAATATGATTAATGTGATAATAATGTATAACCTATATCAAATTGCTTGCTGGCCTGGGGAGAGGGGAGGGAGTGGAAGGTGAGAGAAAAATTTGGAACTTTTACATATAATTGAGAAAAACTAAAAATTGTAAACAATAAATAAAAAAAACAAAACACATGTCTGACTATGCTGCCCCACCCCTGCTCAATGAGCTGAAATGGCTTCCTTATTTTTCCCTAGGATCAAATGGAAACTCCCTTTTTTGGCATTTAAAACTCTCCATAATCCAGCCCCTTCCTACATATCCAGCTTCCTTCCATGTGCTCTATGTCCCAACAAAAACTGTTCTATTTGCAGTTCCTAAGACTTGACCCTCCATCTTCTACCATTGAGCCTTAGCATTATGTGTCCCCCACATCTGGAATGCTATGCCCCTACCCCCCCCACCAACTCTTAGTTTCTCTGACTTTCTTCAAGACTAAATCCAATTTCCTAATGGTAGCCTTTCCCAGTCCCTGCAGCTCCTGATGTCTTACTTTCTCAGAGTCCCTTCCATCTACTCTGTATATACCTTTTTATTTATGTGGTTATTTACATGCTTGCTCTCCTATTAGAATGTAAGTTTTTAAAGGTCAGGGACTGTGTTTGGGCCTTTCTTTGTATCTTTCGAATTTAGTACAATGCACAGCATAGATAGTACCCCTAGAACAAAACATAGTTAATGACTTTGGAGGCTATCCAGAGGGAAGGTTGCATGAAGAATTATAAAAACTAGTCTCTTCCCTTAAGAGGCTTCAGATTTTGGGAATAATCTTAAGTCTTGGCCAAGTCCTTTAAAAGCTCAGAATAGTATAGAAAATGTTGAACTATTAGGTTGAACCTAAAGTCAGTTTAGACCTGGGTTCTAATTCTACTTTTGATACTTATTTGCCATGTGACCCTGGGTAAGCCACTCTGTCCAGCTCAATTTCCTCATCTCTAAAATGGGGGTGATACTTCCCAAAGTTGTTGTTAGGATAAAATAAGATAATATTTATAAACTACTTCATAAACTTTAAAGCATTATATAAAGGGTAGCTATTATTATTATTACCATGAAAGATACTGTTTGTAAAGTGCACACAAACCTTAAAGCACAATATCAAGTCTAGATCATCCCAATAGCCTTCTTTTTATTTATTTTTATTTTTTTAAATTTATTTATTTATTTTTCCAATAGGCTTCTTTAATTTTGTTCTCTGGTCTCCCCTCTAAATTCTCCTCTACAACCCAGTCCTACAAAACAAGTCTGACTCTGTGCCTCCTATGCTTAAAAAGCTTACATGCTCAATATTAACTCAGGCATTCTAGCTGGGAGAGACCTTAGAGGTCACCTAATGCAGTGATTTCATTTTACATATAAAGAAATTAAGGAAACATAGAGGAAAAATAAAGTGACTTGCCCAAATTCACATGGGTAGTGATAATAGCTAAAAAGATCTAACATTTATATAGAATTTACTATGTGCTGGGCACTGTACTACTATCTCATTTGATCCTCACAATAACCATGGGAGATACATGCTATTATTATCCCCATTTTACAGATGAGGAAAGTGAGGTAAACAGAGGTTATCACTTGCCCAGGGTCACACAGCTAGGTAACATCTAAGACCAGATACAAACTCAGGTGTTCTTGACACAGCCCATTGCACCACCTAGTTGTCCTTAGTAAGTAGAAGATCAGAGTTTGGATTCAAATCTGTGGCCAAAATATGTGGGGAGGCTTGGTGACCAAGCCCTCTATCATATGGCATCCCACACTTCCAAAAGCAGGCTCACCAACTGGCCAGTCCTCTATTTTATAAATATCAGTTATTATTATCAATAATAAATTTGACAGCAGTGCTAACAAAGAGGTGTTATTGTCATGGTGATTGATAAGAAAATACATTTGGGTTTTTCTGACCTTTACATTTCAATCTAGTACTGTAATCTAGATAGATTCTTCGCCTTATCCTATTCCCAGCCAAATATTACCCTATAATATACTTCTTCCTCTATAGACACAAGAATAGAAGACTCTCTTGTCAAGATACAAGGAAGGTTTAGCCAATAATGAGGCATTTGGCTAAATTCACACTATGGCAATACTCTAGCTAATTTTGACATTGATATAAGATTGGCTAACAAGTCACAAGACTTCTCAATTTAAACTGGTTGATATTTCATCAAGACTTTGAGAGTGTTCATTTGAGCACATGAATTTCCCATTTTGTAGGCTTCTTTTGGAAGCAGTTACTTAAGCTAGATAAGAAAATCAATTCAGTAAAGGAAATTGTTCAGCTCTACCATCACCCCAAGCTACTCAAACAAGATGATTTGAGTAGTACCTGAAACACCTACTAATTAATCTGGTCAACTATAGTTAACTTACATTTTGGGGGACCAGTTCTACTTGAGAAACTTTTGGCAGAAGAGATTCTATTTCCTGATGATTTCCACTGTAGAATTTGGAATTTCATTCCCATAGAAATAAATTTAATAGTATAAGCTGACAAAAAACTACAGGTCAGGAAAAAATACTTGTGGTCCTATAGCATTTTGAGAATAGCAATACAACAGAAGCACCCACCAGATTCCAGGATCTTCCTTCTGCCAGCGATCCTCCTTTCTCAGACCTTCAGCAATTCAATCCAGTTAAACAAATATCATTTAAGGAAAGCCTACTGTCTTTTATTACAGGTTGTGTTAAACACTGTGAATGCAATAGTAGATTTAACCTAGCTCCTGCCCTTAAGAAGATTCAGTTTAATAGAATAGTCAGGAAGCAACTGTCTACATCACTGTTGAGAATGTGGGTCTACTCAGATGCCTATAGGAATCAGAGTTGCCTAGAGATATCTGGGAGAGAAATTGCCTCTTAACCAATACCCTTCTCAGGTTGTAGTGATTTTTACTAACTCAAAATCTAGCTTTCGCTTCTTTCTTCCTCTACCTTTTTTTTGGGGGGAAGGGGGGCACTTGGAATGTAGAAAGAAGATACTTGAATACTTCACCTCCATTTAACATGATGTGCTCTAGTCTAAAAATAATAAATTTATTCCTTTGGGATATTCAAAACAAATCTATTTCCTACTTTCAATTTAATGTGTTCTGAGCTCATGATTACCTGTGCTGTGAACCCAGAAGGATTCTAGTTTGAATCATGGAGACTTTTAATGATAATTTATTTATCTTATCTACCTGCCCCCACCTAATCTGAAAACTAGGATGTTAAAATCAAACAGTATCACTCAAATTCCTATTTTCCCACCTTCCCAAGAAGTTTTAGAACATATGTTCCTAAAAAACCTCCAAAACCAACCAACCAAACAAACAAACAAACAAACAAAAACTTCCAGGAATGGATTCAACCTCTCCCGGTACTGCCAGATGGTCTTACAATTGGTTTGTCCTTCATTCTTGAATTGGACCAAGACACTGGGGTGATGTCATGATTTGCAATGAATTAGATTTAAGTGAGGGAAGGCTGTGCAGTCACCAACCTCACTCTCTCATCGAGCCATCTGAGTCCAGTGGCAAAATACATTATCAGGATGACTGGAGACAGCCTGGGATGTTTAAGGCATTTGGGGTTAAGTGACTTGCCCAGGGTCACACAGGTAGTAAAATGTCTGAGGTGAGATTTGAACTTGGATCCTCCCAACTTCAGGGCCAGTGCTCTATCCACCTAGCTGCTCCCTTAGGATTGAAGACTTCAATGAAAGGTTAGAACTAAGGCTAGTGTTACCTGCTCACATATGAACACAACCTCTCTTTCTCTACTGACTCCTGATCACTAGTCTCCATGAAAGTTCTTCATTTGGCTTGCTTTCGTCACTGCCCCCTGCTCCCCAGACATGTGTAACGAATCTCTACATTTCTAACAGTGAGAGAGGAAATACTACTGCACATAAACCTGCTCCAAACCTCACATGAACCACCAGCTACATTTACATAAAAGATCATAGATAGAGTATACGTAAATCTATGGATACCTATTCTTATGAAAAATCTCAGGACTAAAAATGGTAAGGTGAAACAATTGTATTAAAATAGGTTTTGTGGCAACTTTTGTAAAGGTAGAAAAATATACAGTGAATAGGTGAATATAGGCTAAACCCTATATTCCTGGAAATTATGTGCCTCTCTTGACACCCAAGATCACATTATTTTTAGTTGTTCATCACGTATGAGCTTTCTAAAATTTAACTTGCAGGTCACTAAAACTTCAAAATCATTTCCATATAAACTTCCAGCTCCCCAAGAATCCCCCATTGATTGTTTTAATCCCAGAATAGGACTGTAGACTTGTCTCTGTTGAATTTAATTAGATTCAGTCCATTGTTCGAGAATGCCAGTATTGGGATCTTACTCTTCTATGTAATGTGTTCCCTGTCCCTCTTAAATTTTCATCAATTTCAAATGTGTTAAGCATGCCAGTTATGCCTTTAATTATTTCATTGATACAAATGTTGAAGAGTCCAGGACAAAGGAAGAATTCTTGGAACATTCCACTAAGACTTTCATATCAAATTGACATCAAACTCTTAAGGACTATTCTTCAGTACAGTCATTCAAAAAGTTAAAAATACACCTAACTATAATACCACCCAGCTTACATCTCTTCATTGTATCCACAAAAAATGAAACATGGAAGGATTTTGAAATGCTTTGCTGGAATCCAGATATATTAATTCAATAATATTTCCTTAATTGATTAATCCACTAAATCTGTCCAAAAATAGGAAATGAGATAATCTGACATGACCTATACTTAATAAAGATATATTATCTCTTAGGACTAATTGCTTCCTTTTTCTACACAATTACAGATCACCCCTATAATAAGATTCTAGAATTTTTTCCAGGAATTGATGCCAGCCTATAGTTGGAAGATACTACCCAATTCCCTTTTTTTTTAGACAATTTAGACATTTACTTTTCATGATTGTTGTACCTCCTCAACTTGTAGTGATTTTTTAAAGATCATCTACAGTGGCTCAGCAATTCTGTGCACCAGTTATTTCAGAAAATAGTTCATCCAGATTTAGGGGCTTGAAATCTCTGAGGGAAACTAAATGCTCTCTTGCTTGTGTTTCAAATCCTTATTAACCTTTTTTTTTTCCCTATTCTTCCAATTCTAAAGATCATTCATTATCTTTGGCAGAGAACAAAATGCAAATTAAGTATTAGGCAGTTCTATATTTTCTTCTCTGTTTCTTTTTTCTTTTCTTCTTTTTCTTTCTTTCTTTCTTTTTTTTTTGCAGGGCAATGAGGGTTAAGTGACTTGCCCAGGGCCACACAGCTAGTGGGTGTCAAGTGTCTGAGGTTGGATTTGAACTCAGGTCCTCCTGAATCCAGGACTGGTGCTTTATTCATTGCACCACCTAGCTGCCCTTCTTCTCTGTTTCTTATCTTTCTATCCACTCTGAGTAGCCTGACCATCCTTCCTTAATATTTGTCTTGCTTCTAAAATAGCTAAAAATTCAAAAAATCTTGGGGTATTTTTGTCCTAGCCCTTTATACAGAAGCCTTTAGGTGGTATGGTTCATCTAGTGCTGGACTTGGAGTCAGCAAGACCTGAGTTTGAATCTTGCCTCAAACTACTACTCAAGTCACCTAACATGTGTTGCCTCAGCTTCCTCTTCTATAAAATAAGAAGAATAATAACATTTACCTCCCAGGATTGTTGGGAGGCTCAAATGAGATTATATCCAACTTCTCTTAATTCTAGTGCCTTCCCTTTATTATTTCTTTCCTATTTATCCTGTGTGCAGCTTATTTGTATTTATTCATTTACTTGTTATCTCTCCCATTGCCTTGTGAGCTCCTTAAGGTCAAGGACTGTCTTATGCCTCTTTGTGTATCTCCAGTACTTAGCAAAGTGCGTGACACATAAGAGTCACTTAATAAATGTTTATTGACTGAATGATATTATAATTTTTACTGTTATTATCCCAATTATTCATTATCAGCCTATGTAGCATCAACACTCCAAAGACTATTGTAGGACCATGCCTTTATTTTGTATTCCTCCTTAATTATCTGCTCTTTCCTTTATGCTATATGCATCTCATTAAAATCCAAATTGACAAATGGGTATCCTGTGTATTCATATTTATCTTTTTAGTTTTTTTTCCTTTTCCTCATTTTATCATTTATTAAAACATCTCTTTTTACATATAAGGAAACTGCTTGGACATCTCATAATATTTACTGTCCTATCCATCCCTAGCAGCCATTCCATCCTCTCTTTAATTTATTCATATCTCTTTCAAATATTAATTGGAAAGAACATATTCTTATAGTAAATAGAAAGCTAGCCTTTTCAATGGGACATTGATATATATATATATATATATATATATGTAGTCTTTAATATTAATTTTCAAGAGCTTCCATTGGTCAGCCAAATCTAATTTTCCCTATAATCTGTTCAAATCTACATTTTCTTTCTTTCTTTCTTTCTTTCTTTCTTTCTTTCTTTCTTTCTTTCTTTCTTTCTTTCTTTCTTTCTTTCTTTCTTTCTTTCTTTCTTTCCAGGACAATGAGGGTTAAACAACTTGCCCAGGGTCACACAGCTAGTAATTATCAAGTGTCTGAAGTCAGATTTGAACTCAGGTCCTCCTGAATCCAGGGCTGGTGCTTTATCCACTGTGCCACCTATCTGTCCCTTTGCATGTATTTCTATTGAATGTATTAAGCTCTGAGAAAAGAATGATAAAGTTTTATGTTACTATATTGAGTTACTACAAATACTTTTGAAATTTGAATAATTTCTCTTTTAAGAGCTTAGATATACCATTTAGTGAATTTCAATTGAATTATGTTATTGTTTTCATTTTTATGATATTCTTCATGGTAACTTTAAGCATAGTGTAGCTTCTCTGTCTCTCTTGAATTATCAGTTTTATTGGGACATTATCAGTGGTCATCATTACAACTTCTGCTTTTTTTTTTTTTTTGCGGGGCAATGGGGGTTAAGTGACTTGCCCAGGGTCACACAGCTAGTAAGTGTCAAGTGTCTGAGACCAGATTTGAATTCAGGTACTCCTGAATCCAGGGCCAGTGCTTTATCCACTGTACCACCTAGCTGCCCCTACAACTTCTGCTTTTTTAAAGTCACCAAAAGCATCTTCTTTTGCCCCCATCCTCTCTTTTTCTCTCAGTATATATTGATATTTTAAAGATATTGTGTGTAAATATTTTTGTTTCTTTAATCTGTTACTCCATTCTCTTTTCTTTAATTGGGGAATTTAATCCATTCACATTTAGGTTTATAACTGTTACCTTAGTGTTATCTTCCAAAATGTACTTTTATATATGTACAGACTATTTCCTTCTGCTTTTAAGTCAGCACTTAATTTCTTTGGTTGGTTATGCTTATATTAATATCGTCCTCAAATTCCCTTTCATTGCTATTAATTTTACTGTTATTCTCAATCTCTAATTCTCACTCTGTTTCTAGCTCTGTCTTTTTCTCTGTTTTGTTTTCCTATAAACTTTCTACATTTCTTATTCAGTTGAATACAATGCCTCATTTTTATGTTCTTCCCACTCCACAATTCAGTCTCTTCAATTTCTTAATTTTAATTATCTTAGTTTACAATTTGTTCTTCCAAGTAATATTATTTTTATTCTACTCCCTTCCAATGACTTTATCCTGCTAGCATACTTTAGAAGAGGAGTTCTTAACATTTTTATGTTGTGGACTCCTCTGGAATTCTGATGATGCCTATTAGTCTCTTTTGAGAATAATGCTTTTTTAAGTACATAGAATTACAAAGGATTACAAATTGTATTGACATATGGTCATCAAATCATTTTTTAAAAGCCCACAAACCCCAGGTTAAGAACTCTTTCTCTAGAATCTATTCTCAAGAATATAGAGACAGCAGTGTATGATGGAAAAGAGCGGATGGTATCATGGAACTCTGTGACTGAATGGCATAATCCTGTTCTTTGTTCATGTACTCTCTTCCTACCTACCTTGGGATAATTCTGTATTTTTTCTGTATATAATTATATATGTATATGTTTTCTTGCCCAATAGAATATAAGTACCTTGACAACAGACGCAGATTCATTTTTTCTGTCTTTGTATCTCTAGCACTTAGCACAATACCTGACAGATAGTAGGCAATTAATAAATCCTTATTTAATTGATATCTCAGACCAAGATATGAACTTTCTATGAACTGATATACAGAAATACATATAATCAGAAGAAAAATAGATTCAATGACCTCATTAGTATAAAGGAAAAAAATCTCTAAAAATAACTTGAACTCTGAGCCATTAATAGTATATATAATAGTATATATATATATTAATAGTATATATGTGTATGTATATGTGTATATGTATATGTATATATATGTATATGTATGTATGTGTATGTGTATATGTATGTATATGTGTATATGTATGTATATGCATATGTATGTGTATGTATGTGTGTATATATATATGTGTGTGTGTGTGTGTGTGTGTGTGTGTGTGTGTACACACACAATGTCCTAGAAAACAACCAATGAAACATAACCTCTTTGTCAGAGCACAGAGGCAGAGAACACACAGAGACAGAAAGCTGTATATGCTGTCAGTGGCATTCACTGTATTGGATGTTGTTTCTTAGGTGTTTTTCTTTGTCACAATTTGGAGCAAAGGAAAATGAGTTTTTCTCCAAAGAATGACAGTGATGTTATGACAAAAGACATCAATAAAAAATAAATAATGGATTCTTCTGTGATCCTCTCTACCCCTTGTTTAGCCATGAACTCTTCTCCTATCTGTAAATCTGAAAGGGAATTTCTTCTTGGTTCTTCTGTTTATTCCTCTCACTAAGACTGACTGACCAATTAGCCCAGTAGGAATGGAGCTATTTTTGAGGCCAAGTTTGAGTCAAAATTCCCTTCTGTATAACCTTGAATGACGCAATTGATCTCTCTGTACCTCAGTTTCTTTGTAAAATGGGGGTGATGTTTATTTGCTGTGCCTTTTTCTCAGAGAACAACATTATCCCCTCAAATCCCATGTGTGAGAATGATTATTTATAACTTAGAAGGTGCTGATTTTGTGGTTTAACCTTCAGAGAAATAGTCTGTCCCTATCTTAGGATCTCTGGGGACCCCATAGACAACTGGATTGCTTCTGACTTCCAAATTTGAAACTGCTGGTGTCTGTTCACCAAATCTATTTCAAACTGTTTCGTCAGCAAGATGTTCACAGGAAAAAAAATGCAAAACTCTCAAAGCCTGCTTTTGACTGATTTCTCAGCATCCTTATGGCTCCCTGAAATCCTGCCCTCATGCACAGGAGAGGAATAGCATCAGGAGTTATTCAGGCCATATGTGAAATGGAAAAAAAAAGAAAGAAGAAGAAAACAAAAATATCCTCTCCTTTTAAAAAAACAACATATCTTTCATCTCAAATTACTTAACATAAGACTTGATATCACTACCCCCATTTCAAACATCATCAATCAAGATGATGAATGACCTTTAGCAGATTTATGTTTTAGCAAGAATAAACAAATATGCAAATAAGATGAGCCATGACACAGTTCTATTATATCTAACACATGCTGCCTATCCCTCAGTTCACACCCTAGAGCTGCCAGTGGCTCTCAGCATCCACTTTACCAAAAATGAGCACATTATTTCACAGGCACTGATATGTGAAGACTTCCCAACTCCAATCTCTACTGCCACACCAATTAACTCAAAGTTTTCCTGCCCTCTGATGACCTTCCTTCACCAAAAGCAGCCAACATGACAATTCGATTCCCTCCACAATCCCAGCACCTTGGGTATTTTTCAGTTGTTCTCTGTCCTGTAAAAATCTGGAATTAGAAGATCTGGGGTCAAGGTTTAGCTCTACCATGTGGCCATGGACAAGTTGCTTTGTTTTCCTCATTTGTAAACAGTGGAGAATGACACTTGTACTTTCTATGACACAGGATTACAGAGTGTAAAACAATCTGTAAAGTTTCACATTAGGTAAATGTGAGTAATTCTTATTTACTTTATGTTACTTAGATCAAGAACTCACTGCATTTTATCTCATAGAGTTAATATTTGGGTTTCTTTTATCAATGCAACAGATTTTCAGTTCAATCCGAACAAATACTTTGCATTATATGACATTATATCCTCAATTTTTCTTAAATATAATAGGTACCTAATGATATTTGATGAATATAGAAATTGGCTGTCTTGAACCTTTTTTATATGTCTTTAACTTCAGTTATAAATAATATAACCATTGCTTCCTTTGGCCCCCTAACCCTCAAATATCCTCACTTTGCCAATCCCCATTCCTATTTAAACTCCATTCTTATTTCTCTGATCCTACTCCTTGGGGGAGCAAATTCTGCTTCTGACACATTAGTTGTATGACTGTGAGCAAGTTATCAACCCAAATTTCATCTGTAAAATGAAAATAATAGTGTGTGGAGTCTCTACCTAACAGAGTTATTATGAGAATCAGATCATGTATCATAGACTGGTAGATGTAGAGATAGAAAGGGTCATAGGAATCATCTAGTCTATTATCCTAATTTTACATCCTTGGCTCTCAAGGAGTTTAACTTCTCGGGGGAAAGATGACACACAAAGGTGAGTTGTAAAGTAGAAGGGATCATGGGAAGAATGGAAAAGGTATTTGCTCAGGATCATGGTGTCAAAGTCCAAAAAAAACCAACAGAAGAGAATTGAAGGTGAGCAGGCTTGGGCCCCTCCCCAAAATGGAGGTATATGGAGAAACATATGAATGGGAAAAGAGAACTGACATGGTACAGGGTTATTCCATAATGAGAAGTTTACAGGGACTAATGGATATTCTGGGATGAGGAGGCCCCAGGTACCGAGCAAATTCTAGGAAGCAGAGACATGGTAGAAAAATCCACAATAGGCCTCTGATATTCATATACTATATTAGACCTTTCCCACTTTAAAAAAAAATTCTGATGAGAATGGCTTTTGTTCTTGTACACTTGAATCAGTTCCACACGTACCTTGGAAATTAGAACTTTGAAAGAGAAACTTGTTGCAAAGATTTTTGCAATTAACTGTTTTTCATCTAATTTTAGCTATATTTGGTTTTGTGCAAAATCTTTAAAATTGTATATAATCAAAATTGTCCATTTTTTCTTCTGTGATCATCTCTATCCCTTGTTTAGTTAAGAATTCTTCCATCTACAGATGTGAAAGGTATTTTTTCTTGGTTATCTGTTTATTCTGTGACCTTTTATATATGTCATATATCCATTTGGAGTTAATCTTAGAATGGGTGTAAGATATTTGTTTAAAATTAATTTCTGCCAGATTTCCATTTTTCCAAGGAAATGAAAAAGCATTTAAACCCTCATTGTATGCAAAGTCCTGTTCTAAGGATGGGGGACACAAGTAGCTTAAGATGTATAAACGGGGAAGTTTAGGACCATGAATCAAGATAATTTGTACAGTGATGAAAAGTATATAAAATGAGGATGGGAGACTATCATATTCTATGGCACTTTCTATCTCTAAATCTACCAGTCTATGATTACTACTGATATTGATAAAGAATTCCGTGCACATCATATCATCTGATTCTCATAATCATCCTACTACATATATACTCTACACATCATTATCTTTATTTTACAGATGAGGAAACTGAGACTCTGAGTTGTTGAATAACTTGCTCACAGTCACACAATTTGTCAGAAGCAAAATTTGGCCCTAGGTCTCCCCCAGCTTCTAATTAATCACTCCATCCACTCTGCCATATATACTCAGTGACTATAATAACATGGAAAGGGAGCCCAAATCTAATTAATTGTAATGGTCAGTATTGGTGCTTGGACAGATCTATCGAGAGTGGCAGTACTTTGCATGTTTTCAACTATGGGGACTTTGTCCACTGATTTTGCTTAACCCTTTTTATTTATTATAAACAAAGTTTCATGGTGTATATCTATTGGTGGGGGGAGGAGATATCAAAGAATGTTGTAAAAACAAAGACTATCGATAATAAGACCATATTTTAAAAATATTTTTTTCTTATATTCTTATTCTTATTAATGGCATTACCACTTTTTGTAGTGACTCATGCTTATGAACTCTAAGTTACTTTTGACTCTTTCTTCACCTTTACCTTTTGTATCTAATTTCTAAATCTATCAGTCCTATCATATAGCCCTCAAATTCAACCTGAAAGGCAGCTTGTCAGGATAGGAAAAGCACAACAACTGGATTTCAGAGGCCTGGATTCAAATCCTGGCTATGACAATTACTAGGTATATAATCTGGGGCAAATCACCCTAACCATCTTTAGTCTTGGTTTCTTCATCTATAAAATGGGACTGATACAGTTGCCCCACCCATAGGTGCTATGAGCAAATTATTTTGTAAACTTTAAAACATAAGTGTGTGATATCAGTTCCATTTCCTTTGTCACCATCTTAATTTATGGCCTTAGAGGCTAACTCATTAAACCTCTACCTGGACAAGAATCCCCAATATTTTATCTTCCATTTGTATTATCTCCCCTATTAGAATGTGAGTTCCTAGCAAGTGAGAATTGTCTTACTTTTTTTTTATTTGTATAACCAGCACTTAGAAAAGTACTTTGCATATCATGAGTACTTAATATTTTCTTTCTTTCTTTCTTCCTTTCTTTCTTTCTTTCTTCCTTTCTTTCTTTCTTTCTTTCTTTCTTTCTTTCTTTCTTTCTTTCTTTCTTTCTTTCTTTCTTTCTTTCTTTCTCATTCATTCATTCATTTATTCATACTCCTAGCATGTGCTCCCAAATTTCCATTGATGAGGAATATACTACTTCCCAAGTTAACCCAGTCAATCTAAAGCTGTCTCTCAGTGGCTTCCACTCATTGCTTTAAGATCTGACTTTTGGAGCCAAACAGTCTAACCTTACTTCAAATTGTTAAATTTTCTGTGCAATCATTTACACACTGGAAATCAACAAACCCTACAAATCATGGCTTGATTTATTGTTTTGTTGATTGTCTAGACTTAAGAAAGTGAAGAAAATGTCAATAATGTAGATTACCCTTAAAAATGTGCCCTGTGTACATGTGGGTTTTTTCCCCTTTAGAGAGTCATTTGTTAGTAATTTACTGGCATACCACTGCTTTCGACCTGATACCATTTCATATGCCTAAAGATGCTATTATGCCCCTTCCCAAGTTGTCTCTCCTATAGATTTAACATCACCTCTTGGGGAAGGGGGAATGGAATATTTATTAAGCAATTACTATGTGCTAGGCTCTATTCTAAGCACTTTATAAATATTATTTCATTTGATCCTATGACAACCCAAGGAGTTAGGTACTATTATTATCCCCATTTTACAGTTGAGGAAACTGAGACAGACAAAGATTAAATGATTTACCCAGGGTCATGCAACTAGTAGGTATCTAAGGCTGAATTTGAACTCAGGTCTTTCAAACAAATTTCCTCTTGCAGTCACCAGTCCGTTCTCCACCCTGGTAACCCACTAGTTTGTCAATGTTCTTTCAAATGTCACAGAACTGAGCACAATAATCCAGATGTGGTCTGACTAATGAAAAGTAAAATAGGACAACCACCCTATCATTTGTTCTGGATTCTCTATTTCACTTAGGAATCCTTTAGATTTTTTGTTTGTTTTGTCATGCTGTTGACTCATTACAATTTGTCTTCTTTTGGTCTGGCCCTGAGATTCAATCTGTATAGGGAATTCCTGCTGAGTAAATTCCTACCAATTCATTGATTTTTATCATATAGTCCACAAAAAACAACAATATAGATCTTTTCTACAAAAATTGTTGTCTAGTCTCACATTCCCCATCCTGCACTTATACTCCTGATTTTTTAATCCAATTCTTGTGAAATCTTGGGCAATTTTACCCAATATTGAAACTGAGGCTTGCAGAGTTGAAGTGATTTTCCCAATATCACAAGTAGTAAGTAACATATCCAGGAACTGAGTCCAGGGCATCAGAGGATATTCATAAATCTAGAATGGATTAAGATCATCTCGTTCTACTTTCTCATTTTACAGGTGAGGAAACTTAGGCCCAAAGAGATTGTGACTTGCTTAAAATCACTGGGGTAGTAAAGTGCAAGAGGTATGATTTTTACTCAGGTTTTATGAATCCAAAGCCAAAGCTCTTTGAAATAAAGCATTTTCAAATTATTCCAAATCATCGCATTTCTTTTTATCTGTAATTCCCAGCATTGGTAGCACCAAGCACAGAATGGAGTCCTGTATAAGGGCCACCACTGTCATTGGTCCTGGCTTTACAATGGGAAAGGCACCTATGAATAGGTATCAGAGATTAAGGAAAAAAACTACTCAAGGTGAGGAAGAGAGCAATTCCCCAGGAATGGTCTTCTAGCTGCACTTGGACCCATGCTTTCCTTGTGGGAATCTCTGGTACCTAGTTTAGGCAATCCCATCCCCACCTGGAAGGGAAATTTGACTAGAAAAACCAAGTCTAGGTGCAAAGGAATGGGGCTGAGATGCCTTTCATGATTACGCAACCACATCTAAGGCTCTAATTCAGAGGTGTCTGAAGAGATAGGTAGCAATTTGCCAAGATGAGGCCAAGGGGCTTATCATGGAGTTCTTTCCACTCCATGGGCTTCCTGGTGTGGGCACAGGGGTGGGGTCTGTCACTTGTGACCTCATTGCTACTTGCCTCCCCACAGAGAACAGAACAAGCTGAATATTCCACTGCCACTCCCATGCTAGGTGTTTGTTTACTATAACCATTATACATATTTCTTTGTTCAAAACTCTCTTTAAAATTCGTTCATACCACCACACCTTCTTTTATAAGGTCAACTAATTGTCATTTCCCTTTTTGTACAAGATATTCTTTCAATTAATGGGTTCGTGGTTTAAATCCAGAAGCACAAAACTCATATTTGAATGGGAATCTTCTCTACAATATAATTGACGAGTTGTCATCCAACTCCTGCTTAAAGATCTCTGGAGATGGATAACTTGTACCTCCCTAAGCAACTCATTCTATTTGGGGGCAGATGTATTCCATAGGAAGCTTTTCTTAATGCATACGGAAAATCTACCTCTCTGCAATTCCCACTCCATGATGAGCAAAAAATTCCTTTCCTAGATAATAGTGACTCAAGTACTTGAAGCAAACCATCATATCCCTCTGAAGAAGGAGTCCTTTACTTGGGATTCACAGACTCCTCCCTCAAGGGGTTCATGTAGAGATTTGGGGTGGGAGGGCCCATGAACTTGGATGAGGAAAAAACTTCTGACTTTATTTCCACTAACCGCTAATTGAAATCTAGCATTTCCTTCAATTATGTAAAATATTATTCTGAGAAGGGGGCCAGAGGGTTCTCCAGACTGCCAAGGGGGCCATGACACAAAATAAGGTTAAGAATCTTTTCCAGGATAAACATCTCCAACTCCTGTAAACAATCCTCCCATGGAATGGTTTCCAATTACCTTACCATATTAGTCACTTCCTCTGGATATACTCTAGCATGTCAATGTCCTTTTTTTCGCTTCTTCCTTCCATCCTTCCTTCCTTCCTTCCTTTCTTCCTTCCTTTCTTCCTTCCTTCCTTCCTTCCTTCCTTCCTTCCTTCCTTCCTTCCTTCCTTCCTTCCTTCCTTCCTTCCTTCCTTCCTTCCTTCCTTCCTCCCTCTCTTTCTTCTTTCTTTTTGTTTACATTTTAAGTTTAGAATTGTCTCCTTCCCTCTTTCCCTCCCCACCCCACACAAGAAAAGATTACCATTTAATGCAGATTTATAAATATATGTTCATACTATGTGTACTTGTGTTTATCAGTTCTTTCTCTGGAGGTCCTTTAGTATTGATTTGACTATAGCACTCAGAATAACTTTGTTGTGAACAATTATTCTTCAAACAATATTGCTGTTATTGTATACATCATCCTCTTGGTTCTGCTCACTTATCTTTTCATTATCTCATACAAGTCTTTTCATGTTTTTCTGAAACTAACCAGCTCATTATTTCTTACAGTGCAGTTGTATTCCATTGCAATCATATACCACAACTTGTTTAGCCATTCCCCAATTGATGGATATCTCCTCAATTTCCAGTTCTTTGTCACCACAAGAGAGCAGTTATAAATATTTTAGAACATATAAGTTATTTTTCTTTTTCCCCAATGACCTTGGGAAATAAACCTAGTAATGGTGTTGCTGGGTCACAGGCTTTACACAGTTTTATAACCCTTTGGGCATAATTCCAAATTGATCTCCAAAATTATTGCATCAATTCACAGTTCCACCAACAGTGTATTTAAGCTCCCATTTTTTCCACATTCCCTTCCAACATTTGTCATTTACCTTTTCTATCATTTTAACCAATCTGATAGGTATGAGATGATATCTCAAAGTTGCTTTAATTTGCATTTCTCTAACCAGTAATGATTTAGAGCATTTTGTATGACTATATATAGTTTTGATTTCTTTATTGAAAAAACTGCCTGTTTATATCCTTTGACCATTTGTCATATTATTACAGATTTTACAAAGTTCTCTATATATTTAAGATATTACACCTTCATCTGAGAAACTGCCCATAATTTCCCCTATGTTCTGCTTTCCTTCTAATCTTGGCTACATTGGTCTTATTTGTACAAAATCTTTTTAAATTTAACATTATCTGTTTTACAGCTCACAGTGCTCTCTATCTCTTGTTTATTCATGAATTCTTCTCCTATCCAAAAGTCTGATAGTTAATGTGTTCCATGTTCTTCTGCTTTTCTTATGATATCTCCCTTTATATCTAGGCCATGGATCCATTTTGACCTTATCTTGTTAATGGGTGTAAGATATTGATCGATAACCAATTTCTGCCAGAATTAATGTCCTTTCTAAAATGTGGAGCCTGGAGTTAAACATAGTATCCAATATTTGGACTGACCAGGACAGAATATAGTAGGATTATATCCCATCCATTCTGGATATTAAATTCCTATCAATATCGCTTCATTGTTTTTGTTTTTGTTTACTTCCATAGAATGTTCACTCATATAAAGGTCATTGTACACTAAAGCCTCAGATCTTTTTCAGAGAAACTGTCATCTAACCATGCCATACTGTAATTGTGTAACTATGTGATATATGTTTATAACTGAACCCTGTGAAGTACAAGTCTAATTGTAAAGGGGAAGAACAAGAATGAATAATTCATAGTTGTGTGGTATTCCACTCATATTGACTAGTTAAGATAACAGAACTGGTTTAGAAAGTTACAGATCTCTGTACCATAAGTGGAATTTGAACCTAGTCACTCAACCTCTCTTAACCTCAATTTTTTTTTATCTTCTGAAAAAAAAAGCATATGGACTCAATGACCTCTGAGTTTCTTTCCAGCTTTAAATCTATGCTCCTATAACTGATCAGCACACAGGTTATTGTGCGGTAACCCCTGCCTCAGTACATCCAAGGAAGCCTCATATTGGAAATCAGCATCCCAGCAGTGTTCCCAATTTGAAATAATCTTTTGTGTGTTCTAATAGGACAAAGATTTATATATATTAGAAAAGGCACTAACCAGGCATAATTTAAGCTTTGACTAGAGTGTTTTGAAAAGTAATTGCTATTTCTCTATGAGCCAACATTTGATGGATGACATACTGTATATTAAACCAGACCTCTGACTATACACTTTCTTGAGTTTTTGGAACACAAGTCATGTGTAGGCTTTGCAAGTCATTCCTAACATTCGCAGGGGAAATATACATTATATATATATATGTATATGTGTGTATGTGTGTATGTGTGTGTATATATATATATATATATATATATATATATATATATATATATAACAGATCAATATGAAGATGAATAATTGGAATAGTCCCCAAAAGCTCCAAGGGAAATAAAGTAGATTTGAGGGTGAAGATGCAGGAAGATGTAATGAAGAACAATAGATCATAAAATTCAAAGAAAAACATACATGCAGTATGAAGGACAGTCAATATATCCTATTGATATTGGAAGAAAAAACACATAACTTTGGAAGGTAAACTTCATATTAGTGATGATCTGTTATTACCATCACTTTATAGCTTTAGGCTAACCGTCAGCATCACATGAATTTTTCTTGCACTCAGATACTTTCTTAGAAATGTGTATACAATCTAGCTTGCTTTTTCACATCTGGTGTAATGGGTCACTCAGAGCCCAAGAGTTCAAACAGTCCTTGTCCTAAAATATATATATTTCAATACCCCTAGGTATAAGCAATTCCCATGGCAGTTAAAAGCAGTTTATGTAGATAAAAATAGATAAAAGCTTAGGGCAAGGAGATTTAAAAAAAATACTCAGCAAAGAGGTTCCTTGAGGTTTCAGGAGTTTACTGTCAAAATCTCAGAGCTAATTTTGTATCCCCATCAGCCCAAAGAGAACACAACTGGATCTCAGAACAATCCACGTGAGGGCAAACTTAACCCAAACTGTACCAGACTTCCTTACTCACAACAGTACTGGATGGTATTGTGGGAGTGTGAAGAGAGTTAGTTCACACTTCTCTGATTTCCCTAATATTCTGGCCCATATGTACATTGCAACCAGGTGGCAACATCTGCCTTAATTCTAGTCTGACATTTCAAAGCAATGTTTTTTCTAATACCAAACTATGCTATACTTATGCTATTTTAAAAGCCCCAAGTATCATATTATTAAAACCTTTGAACACAAAGTGTTAAACATTGTAAACAATTTCTCAAGAGCAAGTTTAAAAAATAAAAAGCAAGGTACAGTTTGGTAGCTTTCTCTTTTATCTTTAGTCATTTAGGTGGCCCTGATTTGATATAGTTAAAAAAAAATTTTTAAAGCACTGGACTTGGAATCCAAAAGAGAGGTGATTTAGTTACAATTCCATAAAAGAAGCATTCATTTATGAGCTATGTAAACTTTGGCAAGTACTTGACCATTGATCTTCTCAATGTGGATAGCAATGGGGATATTTGAATTATCTATCCTATAGGGCACTTTGTAATTTCTGAATAAAAAACAGACACTTGCTGGATTCACGTCCCTCCACTGACACAACTGACTGTGTGACCTTGCACCAGTTGCTTAACTTCTTAGCGTGCCAAGGGAACTTTTCAAGATTAAAAATTGCAGAATAGGGGCAGCTAGGTGGCGCAGTGGATAGAGTACTGGCCCTGGAGTCAGGAGGACCTGAGTTCAAATTCGGCCTCAGACACTTCACACTTACTAGCTGTGTGACCCTGGGCAAGTCACTTAACCCCAATTGCCTCACCAAAAAAAAAATGCAGAATAGGTGTGGCTGTGCATTGGTAAAATGGGCTTAATCACTGGGAACTCTCTATAGTGATGAAACAATGAAATCACAGGTCTAATACCCCTCTATAAAACACATATTTAGATAGATAGATTATTATATTTCGCAGAAAAGGATAAAATCTCAGGTCTAGTTGAAGATACAAATATATATATATAATGTTATGATATATAATATATTATATCATATTGTTGTAATATGTTACATTGTATATGTGTGTATTAGGGGTTATATTTTTCAGACTTGTTATATTATCATTGTAGATAATTCCTCTGTAGGTTCTAGAGTTGTTTGAGAGAGAATTGGTGATTTATGCATGGTTACACAGCAAATACATGGCTGACAAAGGACTTGCACATAGATATTTCCTCTCAAGCAAACTGACTCTCTCTGCACTAAAACATGGTGTCTCTCTCTATATATCTGTCTCTATCTGTTTCCTTCTCTATGTATGTCATTCTTTCTCTGTCTCTCTCAATATCAGTCTCTCTGTGTCTCTTTTTTTTTTTCTATCAGAGTGCCATGTAAATATATGTATTTAAGTACAATATTCCCTTCCAAGACTCTGGGTTCTTAACCTTTGATCTGTGGATTTCATTTAAAAGAAAGAAAGATAGATATATAGACAGACAGAAAGATAGACAGACAGAGATATAGATAGGTAGGTATCTATCTACCTAAAGGTAGACAGAGAGAGATATGATAGATAGTGTATTTCAATATAATTGGTTTACTTTGCAATGCAAAGTATTTTATTTTATGCATTTAAGAACATTTTCCTGAGAGGGCACACATACATAAGCTTCACCAGACTGACCGCCAAAGGAATTCATGGCAAATAAGAAAGGTTAGGGTCCCTATCTGAATATTATAAAGGATTCAAGTCCATCATGGGGGTGGAACATAGCTCTAGTACTCTGTTGATAATTGTTCAGTCATGTCTGACTCTTCATGACCCCGTGGACCATAACACTCCAGTACTGTCCATGGTGTTTTCTTGGCAAAGATACTGGATTGGTTTGCCATTTCCTTCTCCAATGGATTAGGGCAAACAGGTTAAGCGACTTGCCCTGGGTCAGGTCTTCCTGACTCTAGGCAGCACTCTAACCACGGAGCCACCTAGCTTCCTCCCAATATTGTAGACTAACTTAACATTAAAATCCCTTTCTAGCAGTTCGTCTTCAGCCTTATAGTGTCAAAGGACTTCTAGTTGCTGGCAGCTTAAAGAATCATTTCTGTAATTTTCTTCCTCCCCAAATAATTTCTCCTAGGTTTTAATGCCTCACAGACAAAATGTAAGACAAAATTAGGAGAACAAGAATGAGCTGCATTTTTGAGAGGAAAAGCAATGGAGTGTGGAGAAGTCCAACACACTGCCCACAGATACAGGAGGACCACAACACTCCCACGTGATGCCTGAACTAGATTAAAATGTAATTGGGACCATGGATGTTCTGTAAGGAAATCTCCCTTTAAACTACTATATAAATGTAGTTTACTATTAAAAAAAAAGATGAGCAGTATGCTATCAGAAAAACCTGGAAAGACTTATATGACCTGATGCAAAGTGAAATGTACTGTATACTGTATACATGTATATATATATACACATATATACACACACACACACACACACACACATATATATATATATATAAACAGCAATATTGTAAGATGATCTGCTGTGAATGGCTTAGCTATTTTCCAGTAATGCAATGATCCAAGACAACTCTGAAGGATTAATGAAAAATGCAATTCATCTACAGAGAAAGAACTGATGGTATCTGAATACAGATGGAAGTATATTTTGTTGTTGTTGCTGTTCCTTTTTCTAAAGTTTTTTTTTGTCTGCTATGTTTTGCATGACTGCACATGTATAACTTATATTGCATTGCTAGAGTTCTTTTTTTTTAATTAAAAAAAAATTTTAAGGGTCAATGAGGGTTAAGTGACTTGCCCAGGGTCACACAGGTAATAAGTGTCAAGTGTCTGAGGTCAGATATGAACTCAGGTCTTCCTGAATCTAAGGCTGGTGCTTTATCCACTGTGCCACCTAGCTGCCCTTGCTTGAGTTCTTAAGGTGGTTATAGGGAGGAAGGAAGAGAATTTGGAACATAAAGTTTTAAAAATCGATGTTACAATTTGTTTTTACATGTAAGGTGGGGAAAAATTCTGAATAAATAAATAAATTAAAGGGCCTAGGGCTCTGTTGACTAAAATGTGATTGGGAAATGTTTAAATAAATAAAAATACAATAAAACAAAGATAATGTTAACTGGTGGTTTTCTGAAGTCATTCACAGGTTGTAGGGATCCATATATACAGTTTAGTACCCTCTGTTTCTATTTGAATTCAAGGCCCTTGGTTTAAAAGACACTGGGCTCGAGGCCTTCAGAACCCACGTTCAAATCCTTCCTCAGACACTTACTAACTAGTGACTCTGGGCAAGTCATTTAACTTCTCTGAGCCTCAATTTTCTCAAATGTAAAGAATCAGGGCAAAAGGGGTGGGCTTTATGGATTTCTACAATCCTTTCTAGCTACAAGCTTATGTCACTATCCATATTCATTGGTAATTCTATAGTAGGTAAGTCACAGTTCAATCCACAAGAAAATAGAGTGGAGACTAGACCTGTGGGAGAATCTGAGTTTTAGAGGACCTTTGTGAGACTGTGTAACTGAGTGAACTAGAAAATTATTCTGAAGATCTTTAGTCCTGCATTCATTATCTGAGCAAACAGGCCTTTCTCCTTCTTTGGGCAAATAATATTCTTAATTAGTTAGGTGGCACAGAAAATAAAATAATCAAAATTATATATATGCATATATAATTTCAGTATATATGCATGTATGTGTACACATACATTTTTTTCACTGTGCTAAGCACTTTACAATTATTATCTCATTTGATCCCTACAATAACAATGGGAGGTAAATACTATTATTATATGATGTAAAATATAATAATAAGATATTATATATTTTACAGATGAGAAAACTGAGGCAAACAGAAGTTAAATGATTTGCCCAGGATCACATAGCTAGTGCTGAGATGACATATATGAGATATACTCTCATTTGATACTCACAACAACCCTGTGAAACAGGTTGAGTGCTAGGCCTGAAGTCAAGACTTACTGGCTATCTGACCCTGAGTAATTCACTTAACTTTTGTCTGCCTCAACTGTGATAACAAGAGCATCCCCCTGGCTTGTTGTGAGGATTAAGTATGATAATAATTATAATGAATTTTGCATTAAAGTACTATAGCAATGTTAGCTAGCATTATTACAACTTGTGTTAGAAATTAAAACAAGGTAGACCCTGTTTTTTCAGGATTCATTTAGGTTTTGTTTAAGATGAGGTAACATGATTCTATCTCTAATTATTGACGGTTAGAAATTAGAATAGGTCTCTTCATCCAGAGTGAGGAAGAAGATAGAGAGAGAAGCAGAAAAAGAACAGTAGCTCTCTCTCCCTGACTCCTCCCTCTAACAAAGTAAGGATAGAAAGCCATTAATGTTCCTTTTCTTTCCCTCCCTGGTTTTGGTTTTATTTACAAATAAGTGAAGCAGGAAATGTGGCATGATTTATGGAAAAGTTCCCCACCCAGAAATATCTCCTGAATTTCTAGATTAGAAGAGCTTCATAAGTATTGAATTAATAAGGAAATATTCTTGTGTGAGTTAAACAGGGATATAAATTCATCAATATATGTTGAGCTCTCTCTGTCTATGTTTATGCATTTCTAAGGCTATAATTCTAATAAAATCTTTATGTAGCCTGCATTTTAAACTGTTCTATTATCTTCAGGTATATTTAATACAACACTTCTTGCTGTGATTGGAATTGTTACACCTACATACAACATAAGCCCCTTGGTGACTACAACCCCCATGCTTAGCACAATATGTGACAGATAGAAGCTTAACAAATTCTTATTGAGTTCAAAGGAATTTAGTCAAACTGAATGAGGCTTTGGAAACCTAGAACCCAAGACCCTCTCTGCATTGGACACATCTTTGGTCACATAATTGAACAGAAGCTTGGGGAATGTGTCTTGCATGGGGGAAGCCTTTTATGGAATCTTCAGGAACTCATTTACATCAAGTGAGACAGCTTATGTGGTGGCCTCAGATTCAAAAAGAACTGAGTTCAATCCACATTTCTGAAACATACTGGCTGGGTGACCCTGGTAAGTCAGGTTTGGTTTTTTTTTGCTTTTTTATTTGCATCATCAATACTTAGCACATTACAAATGTTCATTCATTCAGTGTACTAGGCAACTCTTTATGACTATAAGCTTCAGAGCAGTTCTCAATATGCACTGACAGAGAGTGTCCTTACCAGGAACTCCCTGCACCAGTGAAATCACAAATCTCATTCAATTTTCATCCTAATCTGAAGTTGTAAATGAGTGATCTACAGGCAACAAATAGCAAGAAACGCAATGAAGTTAAAATCAAATTCTAAAACATTAAAGTCAAGACATCATCTAGGTTCAAAATATGGCGCTGCTACCTACTACCTATATGATCTTGGGCAAGTCACTTAACTACTCTAAGCCTCAATTTCCTCATTCACAAAATTAGGATGATGGACTAGATAATCTCCAAAGTACCTTCCACTCTTAAATCTGCTCATTTAGGGAATTTTGAGGAAACTGGGGCCAAGAGAACCAAAGAGACTTTCTCAAGATCATATATTTAGTAAAATGGCAGAACCCTAAGTTGAATCAAGGTTCTCTGACCCCAAACTGATTTTCTTTCCACTACACTAACCTGCCCTTTTTAAAAATATTCAGAAAAAGGGCTCATATGGCCTCATTAAGAAAGCTTGAAGAGCTAGCTTAGAATATAAAATAATTTCAGTAGCAGCAAATTCGTGTTATTGATGATGTCCTGTGTTTTTAAAAGACAGTACAAGAATGTTCATGGGTCATATATTTGAGAAACTAGAAATTTGACAGAAATGGGGAGTTACAATAAATTTTAAAATGCAACAACATTTACCAAAATGTTGTCAAAAAGACATCAAATGCTCACTCTAAAACTGTGGTGGTTGGCACAGTGATAGGCTTTTACAAAATAATAAATGAGTAATTAAAGGAAAAGTCAATGGTGGGTTGTGAATGGTCTTTTGGCCTAGGAAACTCAATGTCAGACCACACCTGACCAAGCAAAACATAACACAGGGCTGAAGACAAAAGAAATAATCAATAACCCACCCAATCAATCCACAAGCATTTATTAAGCCTATACTATATGGCACAGAAAACACTCCATTTTTCTGAAATGAAAAGAAAATAGAATTCACTAAAATTCACTGAACATTTCAGCACATTTTTTTCTCAAAAACAGATCAATCATTAAAGCTTGCAGATGCAGTTTCTACCGTATTTTGTCAGGGTGAAATTTCCTTCTTCAAAGATACCTGTGTGATAAACTAGGTTGTAGCAGGTTTTAGTTTGTACTCATTATGCCAAGACACCCCGGGCAGATTTAATTAAGTATGATTTGTTGAGTTAAGACATTATGCCATGATTGACTCTTACCATTTTGATAAAATCCATTTGGGTACAACTATATTTGTTCAGATTACTCTACATAATATCTCTAATTGGCTAATTCATACATATAAATTCTTTTTCTCAGCAACGCCTCTTTACATGTCAAAAGCAAGTGGCCACTTCAAACACAGACTTGAATTCTTAAATTTGCTTGTCATAAGATAAAAAAGAAATTATACAACATGAAAATTGTATCCTACTAGAGTGTGAGCATAAAACTAGAAGACAGAGTTGGTTTCATGATGGCAAGTACAGCCACTAAACATGTTGTCCAATAAAGTATTCTTTATTTAATTGATGGGTACTAACTCAATTATGTTTATTTAATTAATTACTGGATATTCCTTCTTATCTCTCTACTAGAACTTAAACTGAAGCTTCTAAATAATTATTATGTAGTACATTTCTAATAGTCCATTGGATCTATATGATCTCACTGATTTGGACATTCCCTCTAATAACACAGAATATCAATCATCCATGTCTACCTATCCTTCATTGCACTTGTCCACATCCACATTCATGTACTAGGAGCCATTTTCCATACTCTTGTGGGTACCAATGGACCATGTAAAATAGCCATTCTTTGAAAATCATAAAATAATGAATTTTATGTAATTTCAAAAATTAATTAAGAACATTTAGCTAATCAGCACAAAGTTTCCTTCCCATTCAAACCAGCTCCTTTCCCCAGCTTCCCTATTTTTTTTCAATAGCACCATAATTCTTTTCCCTCAGCTTTCATGATAACATTAAAGTATCTTTGACTCTTTCCTCCTCTTCATCCCCCAAATTTAATCTGTCACTTAGTCCCACTTTTTTTTTCTATGAAAGGCTCTTTGAATTGTTCCCTTTTTCTCCATTCCCAAAACCACCACCTTAAACCAGACCATGATCAATTCCTCCTTGGATTGCTTCAACAGATTCTTACTAGGTACCACACCTTTAGTCTGTCCTCTGGAAATTCTTGCCAATTAAATCCTTTTATTTATTTATTTATTTATTTATTTATTTATTTATTTATTTATTTATCTATCTATCTATCTATCTATCTATCTATCTATCTATCTATCTATCTATCTATCTATTTATTTATTTATTTATCTATTTATCTATCTATCTATTTATTTATTTATTTATTTATCTATTTATCTATTTATCTATCTATCTATCTATCTATTTATTTATTTATTCATTCATTCATTCATTCATTCGTTCCTTCGTTTGTTTGTTTGTTTGTTTATTTGCTTATTTATTTATTTGTTTGTTTGCTTGTTTGTTTGTTTATTTAATGGGGCAATGAGGTTTAAGTGACTTGCCCAGGGTCACACACCTAGTAAGTGTCAAGTGTCTGAGGCTGGATTTGAACTCAGGTCCTCCTGAATCCAGGGTCAATGCTTTATCCACTGTGCCACCTAGCTGCCCCAAATTAAATCTTTCTAAAATATTTTTAATTAATTCACTTACCTGCTTGAGAACGTATAATGGCTTTCTTTAGCCGACTACATTAAAATCTAAATGCTGCCTGATTTTCAGTGTCTTCCATCTCCATCCAACCTTATTTTTCCCACAAGTCCTCAGTATAGGAGCCTGAACTAGGTTGAAAAAGGTAGGTGCAACAGTAACACCAATATTGTACAAGGAGGAAAAGCGAACAACTATTTTCAGCAATAAGATGTTCTAAGACAATCCTAAAGTACTAATGATGAAGCACACTATCCACCTCCAGAGGAAGAACTGATATTGGTTGAACACAGACTAAAATATGCTATTTTCACTTTCTTTCATTTTTTCTTTTATTTGAGTGTTCTTATACAAAATGTGACTAATATGGAAATGTTTTCCATAATTCCACATGGATAACCTATATATGATAGCTTACCACCTCAGCAATGGGGTAGGGAAGGGAAGGTGAGAGGGATAGAATTTGGAACTCAAACCTATAAATGAAAATGTTTAGTTTTTTAAAGTCAGGTACAATGCAGAAGGGGTAAAATGAGGGATATTTGCTATCATTATTTTGACCAAGAAAGATGGTTTCATGGTTATGTGAAAATCCCACTGTGGAAATTGTCTCCATGAATGCAAATCAACAATTTAGTTATAATTTTTAGTCTTAAATAGTTGTTTACAGCACTAAGAGATCAAGTGAATTGTGTATTATCATGCAACTGGGATGTATCAGTAATGGGACTAAAACTCCAGAAATTATGGGGTTTTTTTACATAATCTCCAAAAATTAATTGAGAATATTTAGCTAATCAGCACAGAGTCTACTTCTCATTTAAACCAGCCTCCTTTCCTGACTGGAAAGCCGTTCTTCCATCCACTAGCCCATGTTGCCTTTCATTTTTTTGTTATTATTATTTCCTATAAATATACATTTTAATGCCAGAAAACTGTTTTCCATGGCACATAGATATTTATTTTATGATACTTGAAGTCATCCATGTTTCCTGAAAGGTTCCATACTTCCAGGGAAAATAATAAAAAGCACAATTTTCACCTGGTTTAGGAAGTGGATGGGAGGGGGAAATTTTAATTTCAAATTGCTAAGGGAACACAAATGCCTTCTTGGACTTCTGCTTTAGCTAAACTAGTACCCTAACTATCTCCTTCATAAACTGGGTTCAATCTTTCCTTTAAGCCTCTGCTTAAGCTATACCAGCTAATTGGAATGCCTTCTCTGTATCGTTCCACCTGGTCAAATCCTACTCATTTTTCAAGGTTCCCCCCCCAAAAAACCCTTTTTAATCTTTCCTTCTTAGAGCTTCCATTATAATTCATGTGTAGGTATACACACACATGAATACACATGCGTATTTGTATATACAGATGTTGTGTATATGTGCACATGTGCATGCATATATACATACATGTGTACATGCATTTGCACACACAAATGAATGTGTATGTATGTGTGTGTGTATCATTTAAGTGTGTCCCTAGTGTTACCTCTTGAACTAAACTATAAATTCATGAGGGTAGGAAACTTGTCATCTGTCCATGTGTCACTCAGGGCACATGATAAAGCATTTAATAAATACTTATTACTTGATTAGCTGATATCTGTAAGATTATGATTCCTTTGAAAGGTGTTCTGGGTATTAGGTGATTAAACTCCAAGCTGTCCAAGAGATTCTCCCCACCTCTGAGCCCCCACTAGCATAAAGTTTATTCATTTTCCAATACTGAAACCCCTAGCCATTTGTGTGCAAACATGCCTGAAACTTTGTTATTCTATTATTGATAATAATAATGATAATATTTTATTTTTATTATAAGGGCAATGAGGGTTAAGTGATTTGCCCAGGGTCATACAGCTCATGTATGTCAAGTGTCTGAGGTCACATTTGAACTCAGGTACTCCTAAATTGAGGGCCAGTGCTTTATCCACTGTGCCACCTAGCTGCCCTGAAACTTTGTTATTCTTAAATATTTGTCAAATAACATTCTAAATGAGCACACCATGTTCTATAGAGATGGTGAATGGAAAGAAACTTAACTGCTGATGCTATTCAAACAATTAATTATAAGAGGCCAGCTCCCTATTTCTAGGAGTACCAGGAGATTATTGTGTCACAGCGATAAATTCCAAAAATTCACTAAGCAATGAACTTGTTGTGCCTGAATTTCATTGGAAAATGGTTGGTCCTGAGGCAGCTAAGTGGTGCAGTGGATAGAGCACAGGCCCTGGAGTCAGGAGGACCTGAGTTCAAATCCGGCCTCAGACACTTAACACTTACTAGCTGTGTGACCTTGGGCAAGTCACTTAACCCCAATTGCCTCACAAAAAATAAAAAAAGAAAGAAAATGGTTGGTCCCAAGGTAGCTCTCAGCAAGATGGGCCTAATTCCCACAGCAGCTAATGGGAGCTAAAGAAAGAAAATGTGCAAGCTAGTGAAGTAAAAGGATAACTGAAAACAGAGGGTCATACACCCTAAACCAGAGGCCTGAGTCTGGATAGGGCAGAGACTCATCCTCCTTGGTAAATAAGCCATTGCCATATTTTGCACATAAACTCTTAGCTGGGCCCTGTCGACCTTTCTTTTCCAATGAAAGCAATGAGAAGAAACAAGCATGTGGCTCTCTAATGCATCCCCTCTGGCTGTATATCTTTCACCAGGGCTAATCAGTATTGACTGAGTTTTTAAAGAGGCCTCTCTGCTCTCCAGGCCATAGTATGAATGATCAGGTCTGTGGTAGTGTTAGGACTCAGTTCTCTTTTGCTAAGTAGATACTCTAATGAGAACAAGGGGTCACTCTCCAAGCCAAGGGAGAGATAAAATGAAGAATCATCATTATTTCAGCAGCTACCCTGAACATTAGCAGAAGACAACCATTTTAGTTAGAGTGGTTCAAAAAGAGCCAGTGGTAGCGTTCACCAGATGAGAGGATCTTAAATCTTATACAAAGAAGGGATGTCAGAATGAAGTCATCTAATTCAACCCGCTTATTTCCCAGATGAGAAAACCAATGCCTAGGGAGATTCGATGGTCTACCCAAGGTTACACAATTGTAAATGTCAGAGGGATGATTTGAACCCATGTCACTGCACAGTGACCCCCTTTTAAAAATGATAAATATAGATAGATAAATAGATATACATATATATACACATACATATACATACATGTATTATAATATAATAGTGTATACATATATATATATACACACACACACACACACACACACGACCTCACACATATAAATGGTGTGTGTGTATATATATATATATATATAATGTATACACACGACCTCACACATATAAAAGCTCTAATTTGTAATTGAGTAGCAAGGTTTATTTTGAGGAGGTAACAAGTACCCAAAAATTTGGGCTGTTAGAGTGGACAAAATGTTGGAATTGAAGTTAGATTTCAAATCCTGCCTCAGGTACTTAACAAATTCTGTGACCTTAGGCACTCAAAACCTCTCTCACTCTTATCTATAAAACAAGGATAATTAAAGCATCTACCTCAAATGAGATCCCGTGGATAAAGTGTTTCGCAAACTTTAAAGTGCATATAAATGCTGTCATCAGCATCTTCATCCTCCTCTTCCTCATGTCATCATCTTCATCGTCCAATGCCTAAGAAGCCTCTGTATTCTAACTGTATATGCTTGGCCTTGTTAATAAGCAAAACCCTAAATAATTTAAATGAGTTAATGGCAGTCGTATCTCCTTTGATTTTCTTGTCCTTTCATTATATTCTGCGTTTTGTTTTCCTCTACAAGCTGTTAATTTTTGAATTGATAGTCTTTGGCCGCCTTATAATATATAAAAACCTCTCTGTGAGCTTTGTTCTCTAGGGAGAGAGGTCCAGTCTAAATTCCAGCCTCATTCCCTTTCTCTCCTCCAATTTGCAGAATAAAGTCTTATGCATTCATGAGTTAATTCATTTAGTTAGAAGATTTTTTTTCCTCTTAACAGCAATAAAAAGAAATCTTTCAAATTGGCTTTTTCTGGGTGGTTTCGCCACTATCCACTATGGTATACTCCAACTGTCTATGATGGTTAAGGAATAATCACCAAGCCATTGCCAATGGAAAAAATTATATATGCACTTTTATGATCAATTACTGTTTTTTAATTTGAATTTTCTTTTATTTAGAAGGGAGGGCAGATAGGAGGGAAGGATAGAAAGCAAAAAGAATGGGAAACAAACCGCATTATTTTATCTTTTAAGCCACAGTCCCAAGGCAACTTGTTTCATCATGAGTTTCCTAATTAAAAATCATCAATTTCCCATTTATTATACTGTAGTGTCCTGTGTCCCTATGTATAATATATGTTTAAGAGGCACATTTAAATTATTATATTAAGGTTTAGAGCCTTTTGTATCCCCATGGAGAATTTGATGTTGGGACAGTAGCCTACATTCACATTTCATTTCTGCCTGTTATAACCTCTGTGACTTTGTACAAGTCACGTAATTTCTCTGGGCCTCAGTTTCCTTATCTTTAAAATTAGGGTGTTGGATTGGTTGATCTTTTAAGGTCCTCTTCAGCTCTTTTAGTTGTGCTAAATCACTTCTGAGGTTTCTTTCAACTCAAAGGTATGGATGGTTCTCATTCACAGGCCAAATGGCTTAGGAGCAGCTAAATCTTCTTCCTCAGTGGGGCCTCCTATTAAAGCTAGCAGCAAATAGCGAGAGGGAAGTGTCTGAAGGAATCGCTGATCTCCCCCAGGACACATGGATGACTATGTAGTCATAGATAGTGACATGACCTCCCTAGAGATTCTCTTCCAGTTTCAGTTGCAAGTGACTCAGCAAGCAGGTTGGTTTCTGTATATTAGGAGATGGAGGGGGAGGAAGGAATAGGAACACCTTTGAGACCTCCTGACATAAAGCCATATGCTCAGATCTGTGGGATCATATATCCTTAAACTAGTATTATTCTGCCCTTATAAATAGCCACTTAAGGTTTATGACTTAATGCTACTTAAATGAACCCAAATGAAGAAAGAACAAGATTCTTCACCAATGGCTGCATACCGGAAAGGCTCCCACAAACCAGGCCTTGCTCATAACACATTTAAGCCTTAATGCAGACCTAAACAGCAACTACAACTACCTGCTAATCGCAACTGCCCCCCCCAACTAAGTATTATTCTGTGAAACTTACACCAGCCATGTTATTAAAATGTCTAATGCATTTTCTACTCAAATGAGCTCATTGAATTGCAAGATTCTTTTTTTCTTTTTAACTAAATAAGAATTATTTATTGATAAAATGCTCGAGGGATAAAAAAAACTTCACCCACAAGTTCTGGGCTTCAAAAAGAATATAGTAGAAGGCTAGAACTTGACTGAGTCTTTGAAACTATCTAATATACTCCCCCTTAATTTATATATAAAGAAAATGAAGCCCAGAGTAGTCAAGGAATAAGTGACTTGCCTAGGGTAACAATAACAGTAATAACAATAATAATAATGATTAGTATTTACATAGCACTTTAAGATTTGCAAAGAACTTTACACATGGTATCTCATTTGATTCTCACAACAACCTTGTGAGATAGATGCTATGTTATTATTATCCCCATTTCGCAAACTAAAGTTTAAAAAGTTTAAGTGACTTGCCCAGGTTCACATAGCTAGAATTGGCATTTAGCTATTCCTGATTCCTGACCTTGAGTTCTAGCAACTGAATCACTTGGTGGCTGCCTCAGATTGTTGGGGCTAGATTGGGAAATGGAAATTAGGTCTCCTAATTCCTGGTTCATACTCTTTCTATCATAACACTGGTATTTAAACAAAAAGAAAAAAAAACTATATTTCCAACGAGATGCCCCCAAATTTTCAAGAACACCTTCAATTCATTCATTCATACAACAAGCACATAGTAAGCGGCCACTGTGCACAGAATATTCTGTTAGGAACTGGATGTGTGTTTGAGGTTGCAAAGGTTAGAAAAGATATTGTCCCATCCCTCATGGAATTTACAGACTAATGTAAGGGTAAGATACAAACACAGGTCCTATAATACATATACATATACACATATACATACACATAATTATATATCATAATTAAATGTGTATTATAATACAGCAGAGAATAAGAAAGCCAAATATTATCTGATGTCTAAAGAGGGAAAGTGATGGAAATCAAGAAAGGTTCCATTTCCTATGAACTCTCAGCATAGCTACAGGTACATTTTCTCAGCCTAAAATCGGAAAGACTTGAGTTTAAATCTAGCCTCAGAAATTTCCTAGCTGTGTGACTCTGGGCAAGTCAGTTAACCTCTCTGTGCCTCAGTTTCTCTCTTTGTAAAATGGGGATAATAATAATACCAAACTCACAAGATTGGTGTGAGGATCAAATGGGGGCATTATTTACAATGCCCTTAACACAGTGCCTGGCATAGAATGGATGCTTAATAAATGCCTGTTCCCTTGTAGTTCCCCTTTATTTAAAAATCCAGATTTTCATAATAGTAATAATGCCAACTCACAATTATGTGGTGCTTCAGTATTTATGAAAAAGACTTCCCTCACAAAAATCCTTTGAGGTCAGAGTTTAAATGACTCCCCTACAGTCAGAAAGATGGGAGTGTGACCACTGGACTGTTGGAACTTTAACCCAGGTCTCTAGAGCCAAATCTAGCCCCCTTTCCACTACAGAATTCTCTTCTGATGGCAACAAAAATGCCAAACACTAGGAAAATTCATCATTAGCTGCCTGATGTGGAAAATCCTCATCTTTAAAATGGGGATGAAAACACTTGTCCTGCTGACCTTAAGACTAGTATTCTCTTCAAACAGGATAATATGTGGAAAGGGGCAGCTAAGTAGCACAGAGGTTTGAGTTCTGGGCCTGGAGTCGGTACTACCTGAGTTCAAATCCAGCCTCAGTCACATACTAGCTCTGTGACCTCACATAAGTTGCTTAACCCCTATTTGTTTGAGTTTCCCCATCCGTAAAATGGGAATAAAAAATGGCATCTACCTCCCAGAGGGATTGTGAAATCAAATGAGATATTAATTGCAAAGCAATTAGCACAGTCCCTGGGGTACAAATTAGTGCTAGCTATTATCAGTATCATTAATATACAATAGAAACAGTAAAAAGGCTCTCTTACAAGTATAAGCTATTGTGATTCTTTACTTCAGGGTGTCAGTGGCTGTGTGGAATATGCTATTTTAAAGAAAAACAATATATTCACATGCTCTTATGAGGGGCCTGCTAAAATAACCTTGTAGTAATTGAGAAGGTTGTCTATAATTCATTAAACTGTGTTGTATACATTAGCTTCAAGAAATCATCGGATGAACAGAGAGTTATCAGCACTTTTCTATCAATCAAGATTGACTATAAGATTTCTAAGAATTGTAAATTATATACAAATCTAGGAGGATCTTTTTTTTGCCAATGACCTCAGTGAATTTTAGTATAAATAAATAATATACACAAATATGTACATATATATACAAATATTTTCTTGATGCATATCAGAAATTATAGTGCATGTTTAAATTTAAGTGAGATTTTAACATAATTTCTGATATGCATCAAGAAAAGAGATGTATTTTCCATTACTTTCATTATTTCAAAGATCTTTAGTAAGTTCAATCAAGCCTAACAAGACACTTGTCAAATTGCTAGCAAACTATTAATTCCAATTTGGATAAAAGGATTATGTCCAATCTGGAGCACTCATTTCTAAATATTTCAGCTCAAATGGGTTCATCAGAATTTACATTAGGAAAGTGAGTCACTTGTTAGGGAGTTGTTAAGATCTTAGCTTCAAGGAGACTAAAAGCAAAATACCTAATTTAAATTTAAAATATAACACTGATTTTTTTAATTAGCCTTTAAATAATTGTACAATCATACAATAATGTGACTGGATGCTGATAGCATATGCTTTGATGTTTCACTCAATCTGTTATTGGCACTACTGTCCTCCCAGTCACCCAGGTGTCATCATCAGCACCTTACTTTCTTACCACCCATATCCAATAAATTGTCAAGTCCTTTCAATTTGACCAATGTAACTTGTCTCCTCTAAACTCCCTTCTCTCTTCTGTCACTATTACCATAGTCCTTCATCACTTTACACCTGGAGTATTGCAATAGCCTCCCAGTTGATCTCCTGTCCTGAAGTCTCTCCCAGCCCAACCCATCCACCCCACCCAATGGTCAAATTGATCTTCCTAAAGTGCAGGGGTGATTATGTCACCCCTCTAGTCAATAAACTCCAGTGACTCCTTATTATCTCTAAGACCAAATACAAAAAACTTTTAAAAATTGCTTCATAGGGGCAGTTAGGTGGCACAGTGGATAGAGCCCTGGCCCTGGATTCAGGAGGACCTGAGTTCAAATTCGACCTCAGACACTTAACACTTACTAGCTATGTGACCCTGGGCAAGTCACTTAACCCATTGCTCTGCCCCCCCCCCCGCCCAAAAGAATTCCTTCATACCTGTTATGTCCTACCTTTCCAGTCTTCTTTCACCTTACTCCTCTTTATGTACTGTAAGGTCCAGGGACACTGGCCTTTTTCTGTCCGGAGACATGCCGTCTCCCAAATCAGTGCATTTTCATTCTGTCCCTACTGACTGGATCTCTCTTCCTTCTCTTCTCTACCTCCTAGTTTCCTTGGCTTCCTTAAAGTCTCAGCTAAAATTCCACCATCTGCATGAAGACTTTCCCAATCTTCCCTAATGTTAGTGCCTTCTCCCTCTAATGATCTCAACTTTATCACACACATACACATATATTTGTATATATATGTGTGTGTACATATATTCTTTGTACACAAGTGTTTCTATACTGTCTCTCCAATTAAACCATATACTCTTTAAAAGTAGGGTTTGGTTCTGCTTTTCTTTGGATCCCCTTAACACAGTATCTGGCATACAGCAGGTGATTAATAAATACTTGTTGACTTGATTACTCTCTCCAATACTTTAGATTATACAGCCCATCCTGGTCTTCCCCTAGGAGATGTTTATCTATATCATTGAGAGAATATGACATAAATAATTTCAATTTTAAAATAAATTAAATATGCCTACAATGTTTTTAGCAGTGGTTTGCCTATAGTTTTCAAAAAAATTGGTAATCTAGAATTAAGTGATTATTATTTTAAAAACATGATTCCTTCTTATTCATCATCTGGTCAAAGAGGCCAGAGCTCACTTATGCTAGCCACACTTGTAGGCAACAAGTTAGCATCACCTTTTTTTGGACTTGACCTGTTAGTTCATTGGTTTTGATTTTGTTTTTGTTTTTATTTTTTGTTGGTTTTGTTTTGCTTTGTTTTTGTTTTTGTTTTTGTTTTTGCAGGGCAATGAGGGTTAAGTGACTTACCCAGACTCACACAGCTAGTAAGTATCAAGTGTCTGAGGCTGGATTTGAACTCAGGTCCTCCTGAATCCAGGGCTGGTGCTTTTATCCACTGTGCCATCTAGCTGCCCTCCCTGTTATTTCATTGTATAAGTCCCCACGGACAATTCCTTTTATTAATGTGAATCTCAGGACCTGATCTGCAACTTGGGACAGTAAGAGCTTATGGGATTCGTTTCATGACACATAGCTACCAAATCTAGTTCTCTATCCATTATGCCATGGCCATCTTTCATATTAACTTAGAGACAGGAAACTAGACATTCAGAGAAAGTTTAATTGTACTGGGGTGACTACTGCAAACATCTATTCAGTGATAAAAAACATGCCATAAAACAGGCTAGCTGGAGGATCTGCCTTGTGGGCCAAGCATTCTTGCCTCTTTAACAGGTAAGTTGAGCCTCTTTCCCTTATAAATCAGTGACATTATGTGAGGTAGTACTTGTTTGCTCTAGTAGAGAATGAGAAACACCTTCCATCTGAACGCAGAGTCCTAGTCAGCCCTTCTCATTGCCTGATACTTATCCCTATAGAGACAAGATCCTTTCCACCTTTGAAACCAATGTGGAAGTTTCTTAGAGAGCAGGACTAGATGGAATCACATCTAGCAAATGAAGTTATTTGCTTTCTTGTCACAATTCTGCATACTTATTGTTCATCCCCCACATTCTGCTCTGAATATACTATAGCAAGCAAGTTTCTACTATGAGGGTTAAGTGCCTTGGTCACTGGATAATAGACTAAGTTGACACATCACACTCATTGAAATTCAAGGTAGGGTCTCAGTCTCAGAAAAACAAACCAACTCATCACAGTATGAGGTAGCAGGTTTTATACCATAAGTGTTTATATTTCAGTTCATAAAGAATAGACTTCAAAGGGCGAAGCACAGCAAGATGAAAAGAAAGTTGCTTTCTCAAATTTATTGTCACTGACCCTGTGACCTTAAATGCATCATGATGTAGTGGAAACAGATCTGGCCTTAAAATAAAGAGTTGAATTTAAGTCCTGGGTTTGTTGTTGGCTAGATGGTTAATCTGGGAAAAAAATCTATTTAATCTGCTTGGGTCTCCATTGTTTTTCATCTAAGGCATAGGCTTGCGAAGAACATTGGCTAAGTGTGCTTGTGCAACCTGTATTCTGCACAGGGCTGAGGATCAAGTGGGATAACGTATAGAAAGAAATGTGCAAACCTTAAAGCACTATATAAATGTCAGTTGACTCAAATCAACTTGGTAAACATTTATTAGGTTCTGCTATATACAAGGCAATTTATGAAGCGTTGAGTGCATAAGGATAAAAACTAAGCTGGATGGCTGACTGCCTTTAAGGAACATAAATTCAACTGGGTGGTTACATGTACAAATGTAAGTAAACACAAGGTAATTATTATGAGTGGGGAGCACTAGCTGTTCTATAATAAGTCTCTTTCAGTTCTAATATTCTGTGATCCTGTCAATGAGTCACGGCTCTCTAGGTCTCAGTTTCTTTATCTGTAAAGTGAGAGAGCTAAAGTAGGTGATTGCAAATACCCTTTGCAACCAAGAAATGTTATTAGAGTATATTGAAAAAGACTTTTGTTGTTTTTTTTCCTGACAGAAGGGAAACAAGGGATATAATTTTATATAAGAGAACAACGCAATCATAACTTGAGGAATGCTAGGTAAACAACCTCACCAACAGGAAGCTACATCCCCAGTTCCCATACATTCAACCTCAATCCTCTGTGAGGATGGGAAAAGACAGGGTTCCACAGAGCAACAAGTTAAACTGATTCTGTAAAGCTTGAATGCTCTTTCCTTCTGTTACCTTCTCCCCTGAATCTATTCTTCTATCACCTTTATTCAGATACAGTCTGTCTATTTTAATTGTAAATCATTTGGCCAAGGCCCCTTGCACAATTGAGGATGTGCACAAATAAAGACTAATGTAACAGTGTATGAATGGAACCCCTGGGAAGGAGCCCTTGGCCAAAATCCCTTTGAGTGTGATCTTTCCAAGTTAATAAGCACAGCAAAGTTTCATCTTCAACCTTGGATAGTAAATGAGATACAGCGCAGAGAAGATAAGCTTTTTTTTTTTTTTTTGAAGAGCAATGAGGGTTAAGTGACTTGCCCAGGGTCACACAGCTAGTGTCAAATGTCTGAGGCCAGATTTGAACTCTGGTCCTCCTGAATCCAGGGCCAGTGCTTTATCCACTGTGCCACCTAGCTTCCCCTGAGAAGATAAACTTTTACAAACCAGAGAGAGAGCAGCCATGTCAGAGAATCACACGAAAAGCTCTATTTTATTATAGCAAGGTGATTTTTAGATAATGTGAGAAAAGAATCTATCCCTCCTCCCCAAAAGAATTGATTGGTATCTATAGAACAAAAGCCTTCACAAATGCCCCCAAATAGAACAGTACATCTTATTTCACATATTCAATGTATTCAACCAGGTTAATTCCATGCTCTTTTAAACTCTGTTGTTCAGTTGTTTTTTCAGCCATGTCTGACTCTTCATGATCCCATTTGGGGTTTTCTTGGCAAAGACACTGGAGTGGTTTGCCATTTCCTTCTCCAGCTCATTTTGCAGATGAGGAAACTGAGGCAAACAGGGTGAAATGATTCACCCAGGGTCACACAGCTAGTAAGTATCTAAGGTCAGATTTGAACCCAGACCTTCCTGACTCAAGACCCAGTGCTCTATCCACTGTACCACCTGCCTGCCTTTCTTTTAAACTAGTAAATTCCATTTTAAACCTTCATGGACTATGTGAACTTCATGGAATCTTCAAGAATTTAAAATTAATGTTTCATTGCTTTGGTTCAGCTGATGTTTTTGATTATCATTAGATTCTTTGGATTCTGTGGCCCTACTCCCTTTCTCATCACCCTTTTCTTAGTCTTTTCCCTTAGTCCTTTTAACCTCACTTCTCCCTGCCCTCCCTTTACTTTTGTTCTAGTCCCCCTCCCACCTCCACTGCATGTCCTTGCTATTTTCCCATGCTGTACACATTTGGGGGACAGACAACAGAGACATACTATTATAACAGATTTGTTTTCATGCTGACAGTCTCTAAAACAGCTCTTCCTTGGAAATAAAAGCCACAGTTATAGTCAGTGGTGTAGCTAGGCATTCTGGATCACCCAAGCCAAAAAGAAGAAGAAAAAAATCAACAATCCCTTCACCTTTTGGCAGTAAACATGCTAAACATGGTCCCCCAACCCCACACCGACTAAAATACAGGGGCTCACTAAATGGAAGAATGTCTTGCTTATACCAGCTTGTAGTCAAGAAATATTCCTCCTATTCCTATCTATGCAGAGCATCATGGGATTTATCTGAACACATCTTCTCTGTGTTGTATCTCATTTTCCATCTGGGGTTGAAAATGAAGTTATGCTGTGCTTTAAGAGATCACACATGAAGAGATTTTGGTAAAACAGGGCATATTTCCCTGCTTCTGACTCTAGCTTGTTCTCCATTTTCCTTTTGACTTTCTTCATGTAGCCCAGAAGTGAATGAATAGTAATAGAGCTGGAAGATCTCAAAGATCATCTAATTTGGTCCCCTTGTTTTATAGATAAACTGAAGCCCAAGACTGTGTTAAGTGACTTATTCATGGTTACAAAGGTGACTGGCAGAAGTGGAGTCCATTCTATCCATGCTGTGTAGAGCATTTTAGATGTGGGATATCACAGGGCATCTGAGCTAATCAAAATTTGAACAATATTCAATCTACAATATCACCAAATGAATAGTCAACATCTGCTTAAAGGTGTCTAATGAAAGTATTCTCTACACTTTGAGATACTCATTCTCCTTGTGGATAACTCTTATGTTGCAGAGGGGCTATGTAGAACAGCAGATAGAGTGCTGGGCCTGGAGTCAGGAAGTCTCATCTTCTTGAGTTCAAATCTGGCCTCAGACACTTACTAACTGTGTGACTCTGGGCAAGTCACTTAAATTAACCCTGTTTGCTTCAGTTTCCTCACCTGTAAAGTGAGCTGGGGAAGGAAACGGTCAATCACTCCAGGATCTTTGCCAAGAAAACCCCAAATGTGGTCACAAAGAGTTGGACACTACTGAAACAACAATACTTACATTGAACTGAAACCAGCCTCACTGTAATATCAACCCATTAAGCCTAGTTATAAATTCTGAGGAGAGCAAATAAAATCTAATCCCTTTTCTGTAAGACTATACATATCTTAAGATATAGTATCACCAGAGGTTTTTTTCCCAGGAGAAATATGATCATATTTTTCAAATAAACCACAAAGGGCACAAGTTCCTTCCCCATCTTTGTCATTCTTTTATGGATCCATCCATTGTCAATGATTATCCCAGAATATGAAAAAACTCTCAGATCTACAGGCTGCTAGAGATAGAAGAGACCTTAGAGATCATCTGTTCTAATCCCCTCCCTCCCCACCCCTGTACCTCATTTTACTGATGAGGCTCCAACAAGTCAAATGTCAGAACCAGGACTTGAATTCAAGTATCTAAGGTAAATGCTGTTTCTGCTCCCCCTGCCCCCTGCTGTGTGTGTGTGTGTGTGTGTGTGTGTGTGTGTGTGTGTGTGTGTGTGTGTGTGTGTGTGGGTATGGTTGGATGGATGGATATGTTTATATACTTAAATGCATGTGTTTATATACACATATGTCTTCATTTTTATATACGTATACTCTATACATATGTGTATGCATGTGCATTTATAAGTATATGGTATGTTTGCATATATACATTTATATATAAGTATGCATATATTGTGTATATGTGTGTGCACACTTATGTATGTTCATATGTGTGCAAACATGCACATATACATACATTCATGTGTGTATGTGCATGCATGCATTCATGCAGGCATGATTTTCCTGGTCTTACACTCTTGAACCAGTCAAATGTGGAACCACCCTCTACTCTATTTTTCATGCCCTTTCTCCCTATCTTACCTTTAATTACCTTTTATTGTATATTAATTCTATATGTTCATATTTTCTTCTCTAATGAAATTTAAGCTCTTTGAGAGTAGTGACTGTTGAATTTTTCTATTTTTATTCCCAGTACCAAATACAGGGCCTGGCACAAGATAGGCACAAGATACTTGTTGCCTGACTGACTACTCTTTCTTCACTTTCCTTCCTTTTCCTCCGCAATTTTCTTTTCCTCTTCTCTACCTTATCTGTTCTCTCCACCCCCATGCTCCATCCCCCATTCTTCATCTTGGTTTTCAGCAACCTGGGGTTCTCACATCCTTGGCTGCCATGAATCAGGCAGACCTTGCCAAAAGGAGACTCAAAACAGGACCCAAGACTTACCACAGATGTTGAAGTCCCATTTCTAAATCCTGTTCTCCATATGAGCCCCAACTTGCTCCAGGGAGGGATGAAGAGGGCATTTTGGCTATTATTCAATAAGTCTGTAACTCCTGCCAGTTTTAAGAGTTTACTTGAGGGCAGCTAGGTGGCACAGTGAATAAAACACCATCCCTGGATTCAGGAGGACCTGAGTTCAAATCTGACCTTAGACACTTGACACTTAACTAGCTGTGTGAATCTGGGCAAGTCACTTAACCCTCATTGTCAAAAGAAAGAAAGGAAAGAAGGAAGGAAGGAAGGAAGGAAGGAAGGAAGGAAGGAAGGAAGGAAGGAAGGAAGGAAGGAAGAAAGAAAGAAAGAAAGAAAGAAAGAAAGAAAGAAAGAAAGAAAGAAAGAAAGAAAGAAAGAAAGAAAGAAAGAAAGAAAGAAAGAAAGAAAAAAAAAGAAAGACAGACCAGACCTTTTTGTGGGTTGGTAGCTACTAGTCAGCTCTGATACTGGGACTTCTAGTTGTGCTATCTGAAAAGCTTCAGCTCAAACCTCTCCTCCTCCCTCTCTTCCATCACAGCATCTCATAGATTGTTTAGAAAATGGTTATATTGGGTCATTTTTGCTACTTTAAAAAAAATCTCATGTAAAAAGTAGTTTTCTTATTTAGATGATCCTATGTAATATAAAGGAACACACCAATGAAATTAAGTTATGCATAGGAAAAAAAATAACTGCTGCTAATTGATTAAAAACCCTTAACTAGTAACTAGTCATTTAGGAAACTAGATAACTAGTCCCTACAAAAAGAAGAATATTTCTGTGCATTTTTAGGTGCTTGTGTTCCCTTTTGAAGGCACTTCCTCTTGAGTTAGTATCACAGAAAATATGAGTATTTTATAGGAAGTAACATACCAACCACTCTAAACTTCCTATATAAACAACTGCTTATCACAGAGTAACATGAATACAAGAGTCTGAGCTGGAGCCAGTGGCTTCATCCATATCTCCAAAGCAAAGGTTGGAAAACACAATTTTGGATAACAGTTATCCTAATGAAATTTCTTGCAGACAAGACAAAATCACATCAGGAGGAAGTCTATTTAATCATATTTCCAATGAAGAAAGGGCAATAATCTATAAAAGACAAAGTTGTGGGGAATGAGGCAGGGAGGGAGTCTTTTGAAGGAATCGTATTTATCTTGAGACTATTCTCAATAGATCAATTACAATTAATTAATACAGAGGCTCAGAACAAACTGAGAGTCTCTGCAGATACTCATTTTCCTGTAAAAATCAAACCACTGAAACCATTACTGTGCTCTCATGGTGGAGATTTATAGCTATAGCGATTGTCTAGACAAGAGCATCAGAACATTATTGGTTCTAATTTTCATTTGGAAACAAAGCTAGCTGTATCGGATCAAGCTAAATGTTCTGTTCTTGATTGGGCCCCGAGCCACTGACTTCAAATGTTAAACTCATTTGTTTCTTTTCCCAGAACAGCCAAGAGGAGTGGGCAGGGGTCAGGACAGAGGAATCAGTCAATCCTAAAGAAATTTGGCTTCCAACAACAACACTCAAGGTAGAAAATGTTCTCCTTATTGAGTAGCATTTTCAAAAGAGTATTAAATTAACCATGATTTACCCTAACTTTAACAGGATACTCTTTATGCTTTCATCTGAAATAAAACCATCCCTCTCCCTGAACACACACACACACACACACACACACACACACACACACACACACACACACATTCTGAGGTAGCATGACATGATGGATAGAGTTGTTAGCCTCGGAATCAAGAAGACTTGGGTTTGACTAACCTCTGATATAGCTGGCTAAGGTTGTGTGACTCTAGGCAAGTCATTTAACTTCTCAGTGACCCAGGCAGCTTTCTAAGTTTATAAAGTACAGAGAAGGTATGAATCTGCATTACTAGAGGGAGTTTCCTTATCAGGATTTCCTTACACCAGTGAAATCACAGGTTTGTTGCATATGCTTGTATGTAGGTATACTGTTGTTGTTCGTTTACTTCAGTTGAATCTGACTCTTAGTGGTCCCGTTTGGGGTTTTCTTGGCAAAGATACTACAGTTTACCATTTTCTCCTCCAGCTAATTTTACAGATGAGGAAAGTGAGGTGAACAGGGTTAAGTGACTTGCCCAACATTATACAGCTAGTAAGTGACTGAGGCTAGACTTGAACTCTGGTCTTACTGATTCCAGGCCTGGTGCTATATCCAGTGCCCATATATTTATGTACACACACATAAATACACATTCACATATATGTGTGTGTATTCATATATGTATACGTATACATATATACAAGGTATATTAATTATGTATACACAATGTATGTATGTGTATATGTGTTCATGTGTAAATATAGGTATTGTATACTATGTATATTAATTATATATACATTTATTCTCAATAGTTACTTTTCTATATATGTGTTTCCATATACACATGTGCATCTGCACCTATAAACACAGACATGTGAGTATAAATGTTTATACATATAATCATAAATCATGTATATTACATAGTTACATATACATATGTATATATACATGTACATACATATATTTGTATGTGTCTATAAATCTATCTACCTATCTATATATCTATTCAATTCAATAAATACTGGAGTAAAAAGGAAAGAGCCCTGGCCTTAGAATAGAATTCTTGATTCTGAATCCAAATTTTGACTAATTTTGACTAGTTGTACAAGAGTAGAAGAAGGGGTACAAATCTGTGATTTCTTCAGTATAGTGAGACTATAAAATATTCTTTTCCTGATACTAATACAAGACTTGGAGTCTTAGAAGCATTTGTGTCATTGAGAGAATAAGTAATTTTCTTATGGTGACACAGCAAGTATGTGACAGTTTTTCTTTACTCTAAGAATGACCCTCTTTGCTAAGCTGTCTGAAGGCAATTAAGCCACATATACTTAAAGAGGGTGATTTAGATCCTTCTCCTGAGGAGCACTATGCCACATGACAAATATGAGCTACTTAGGTATCTTTCCAATGAAGCCTCTGGAGTTGTTACTCATTTGAAGGGCAACAGAAAAGCTCCCATCAACACAGAGATGATTGATCTTCATGAAAGAAGTGATGATACACAGCTTCTCATCACATCTCCACAAAAGAGTGCTGCCCCCAGCCTGTTTTTCTTCCTTTTTTATGTTTTCAGTGACAAAACTAAGAGACATCACCAGCCTCTTGATATACCCCCACAGTATATACTTAGTGAACAAATATAAGGACCATTGTCCTTATCTTACTTGACAACTAAGACTACTTCAGTAAGGCCTCAAACTTTGCAAATATGTTTAGCTTTAGTCACAGTTTTTAAAAAATAAATCTAAGAATTTAAAAGAACTTTACAAGATAGAGTAAAGGATTCTCATACAGCATAAGATAGTCTTCCACAATTATGGAAAAATGAAGAGACAGAGAGAGAGAGAAAGACACACACACAAACAGAGAAAGATGGACAGAGAGACAGAGAGAAAATAGGAGATAGATAGATAGATAACAGATAGATAATAGGTAGATAGATAGATGATAGATAAATGATAGATAGATAGATGATGGATAGACAGACAAGATATATAGGGAGATTAAAACAAAATTTTATTTAAGATGTTCCAATTATTTCCACTTTTATCATCCCTATCAAATTGAAAGCAGTGTGGTATATTGGATAAAGAGCCAGACTTGAAGTCAGAAGACTGAGGTTCAATACTATTTTCCAACCATGCCCATTGTCATAACAAGATCATGTTATCTGTAGAAAAGGCATATAACAAATGCTTGTTAAGAGAAATGAAATGACACATTGAATTAATATAGTACTCCAGTGGGTACAAAGCATTCTCACATTCATTAGTCTTAGACTCTTTCCTCTCCCTTATGGCCTATGGCTAAAGTCTTACTGAGTCTTCTTTTGAGATTTCTTTCCTATCCATCCATACATCTTCATCTTATTTCCAACCACCCTATACTAGGCTCTTATCACATCATGCAATAAATACTCCAGTCATTTCTTATCTCGTCCTCTTGCTTGTAGGCTGTTCCCTTATAATGATATTTTATACACCACTGCCAGGCTATTTTTCTGAAAGTAACAACTTCATCATGCTACTTTCCTGTTCCAAAGTTTTCAGTGGACTCCAATGCCTACAGAATAATACTCAAACTCAGTTTTTCTCTGCTTCTGACCCACTGCTCCTTCTACAAACCTTATCTCTGCATGCTTTTCAAAGTAATCTCTCTGCTCCAGGTAGGGGTATATATACACTATTTTCCAAATATACCATCCTTAATGTTAATTCAAAATCTCTTTCCCTGCTGTTTCCTGCTCCTGGAAAATTCATTCTTTTCCATGTCTCAGTCCTACCCATAAGTCTATGTCCAGCCAAAATCTTACCTGCTGCACAAGGATATCAACAACTACTCTAACCCAAATATCATCTTTCTTTTCTCTGAACTCCTAAAACACTTCTGTTTCACTCATCATGACATTTAGTGATATACTTGTTACATCCTAAAAATGTAAGTATGTCCTATTTTGCTAATGACTATAAGTAGCTGAAGAACAGGGAACATATATTACTATTACCTTGAGTTATTTTCAGTCCATACCAGTGCTTAATAAAAAGCAGGAACTCTATTTTCAAAAAAAAATCAACTTGCTGAATGAATGAAGTGGATAGCCAGAGAGCAGGATTGGTGCAATGGAAATAGTGTTGAAATTAAAGTCAGAGGATCTGCATTCAAATGCTAACTTTAGTGATCATAGGGCAAGTCATATAACTTTCTGTTATGTAAACTCAGATTCTTCTTTTTTTATATATGAGGGAATTGTATTAGACAGCCTCAAAGACCCCTTCCAACTCCAAATCTATGGTCCTATAATACTAAAAATAAATGTTTGCAAGATCAATGGGAAGACAGTATCATTATGCCCATTATAAATGTGTGTGTGTGTGGGGGGGGGGATGAAGGCATAGGAACATCAGTGGTCACATAACTAGTCTGTGGAAGAACTAGCTTGCCTAATTCTTCTTTGGGGTTTATTCACATTTTTCATTTGTTTTAAATTGGCAAATAATGAACTGACCTGCATAACTAATTTGGCATATCATATTTCATTTTTGCTGATTGTGGTTCTTTGCTTATCAACTCACCAATGTAGGAAGGATATCAGTACTTGGGTGGAAACAGTTCAAAATAAAAACCATTCTAGGGTTTGAGCATGTTGGTTGGTATAAATAAGCTGAAATAGCCCTAGGAAAGTTTACTAGCAAAAGACAAAAATATCTAACATTTTTTATAAATAACAGTTAACTATATGAGAATACAAGAAAGATTAGTAAAATATAGATTGATGAACAGGGGAAACTAGGTGGTGCACTGGATAGAGTTCTGGGCCTGGAGTCAGGAAGACTCATATTCCTGAATTCAAATCTAGCCTTAGACACTTACTAGCTGTGTGACTCTGGGCAAGTCACTTAACCATATTTGTCTCAGTTTCCTCATCTGTAAATTGAGGTAGAGAAGGAAATGACAAACCACTCCAGTATCTTTGCAAAGAAAAACCCAAATGGGGTCATGGAGAGTCAGAAATGACTGAAATGACTGAACAACAATAATATTGATGAAGATGATAATGGAATTATAACCTATGAATAGTAAGGCTTTATCCCCATGTAATGAAATATTAAGTTTAGAACTGAAAGGGACCTTAGAGTACATGTAGTCTAAGTCCTTTATTTTACAAATAAGAGACCTAAAGTCCAAAAAGATTTAAAAAACATCATGTAGGGGCAGCTAGGTGGCGCAGTGGATAAAGCACCAGCCTTGGATTCAGGAGTACCTGAGTTCAAATCCAGCCTCAGACACTTGATACTTAATAGCTGTGTGACCCCGGGCAAGTCACTTAACCCCCATTGCCCCACAAAAAACAAACAAACAAAAAAACCCACAAAACAACCATCATGTAGATGTTGCAAATTCTATGTGATAGAGCTAGGATTTGGCCAGGTACTTCAGCATAAATTCTACTGTTGTTTCTACTGTACTATACTTCCCTGTTCAAGTGTACTAGAGTATCACACTTCAGTAAATAAGATATTTTATGCAAAATTCCTTTGAAAACAACAGTGTAACCTCTGATTAAAAATTGCCATCATCTTCATTATCATGCTATCAGGGAGTTAACAGTCCTTACCCAATGAACCAATACCATTTGCCAATTGTTTTTGTGTTATTCCTGTCTCTTCAATTAAATTATAAGCTTCTTAAGGTCAGAGAAGGAGCTACAAGGGGCCACAGAGATGATCTAGTCTAAATCCCTCATTTTATAAATAATAAAACAGAGATCCTCCCCTGTATTCTGCACAGCACCAAGCACAATACTGGGCACACCATATATGCTTAATAAATTACTGTTGTTTAACTACTTATTGCCAATGGGAAGTAATGAGTCTGGGATAGATAAGGCATAACAAAATGCTGCCATCCTTTTATTCCTTGGCATTTTCCCAATCAGAGAACTTGTGAACAGTGACCACGGTTTATTGTTGGCAATTATCTTACTGAACAAAACTGACTTTTGTACCCTACCACTATTTTAAAAAGAAGACAAATCACTCAATTCCTGTTAGCAATTTTTTCCTATTTACCAGACACATCTCCTGTGGTCAGCAATACTACTCTGTAGATGGCATTGAGGGAAAAACAACATTATTGCCAAAAAGGAATGCATAGAGACACATCTGTCCTGTTTCGGTATATTACTTATTTCAAACAAACTATACAACTATCAAAAAATCATAAACTTAAAATACAGAAAAATATTCTCCACATGATTATCAACTATTAAAAAACTTTAGGTTCATTCTATCACTTATGATGCTTTAATGTAAAATACTTAATTTTAAGAAACTTGATTCAACTTTTAAAATTAGATGAGATGCAATAAAGTAAATTAATTCATAAAGTAAAATGTTATCTTTAAAAGATTCAAACCAACAGAATACAAAATTACTCCACAGTGAAAGTGTTCATAAAACACTTTGTAGACAAAGTATTAGATAAATTCCAGCTATTCAACCAAGCAGACAAGGTACTCTAAAAACATGTCACAAGTCTAGAAAAAAAAAATCACACTATTAAAAGCTATTTTGTATCTGTGTGTTTGAGTCTAAGGTACCACTAAGGAAAAAAGATACTTTCACATGCTTTAAAACAGCATGGTGGGGGCAGCTAGGTGGCACAGTAGATAAAGCACTGTTCCTGGATTCAGGAGTTCCTAAGTTCAAATCTGGCCTCAGACACTTGACACTTGCTAGCTGTGTGACCCTGGGTAAGTCACTTAACCCCCATTGCCCCGCCCCCAAATTAATTAATTAATTAAATTAAAACAGCATGGTGTATAGATTAATGAAATGTGTATATATGATAGTTTTTCTTAAGAGGACCTTACCCCAATTTCCATTCTCTAAAAATTTGTTTCAAATTATTCCCAAGATTAAGATTCATGTACAGTTACATACTTCATTACAGATAAATATGGCAGTGAAAAGTCTTCCCAGTGCGAAAAATCAATGTAATCCAGAAAATGACAAGGAAATCCTTATGTGTATTTGTGTTTGTTTTTTACTTACTTTTCATACAACTCTATAACTTCATTTTCTCTAGTTATAAAATTCTGGCAAGTTTCTTAGTCAGAAAACAAGATAAAATAAACACTGGATAGAATCATTGCTTTAATATTATGTGATGTGTGTATACATTCTAAAGATACAAAATTTTAATGGTCCAAGGATTTATTGGCAGATGACAGAGTATGGAATACTCTATCAGACTGAAAGGAAAAGATTAAGGAAAAGAAGGATCACTTGTTCTAGGTTGATAAGGCCTATAGTGAGCAGATAAGACAAATATCAACTACCCATTTTAAAGCATAAGTTAAGAAAACAATACTTTAAAATGGAAACCAGCCTCTGTTAAATATTCTTCTTAGTGGAAAAGGCCTAGGAAGGAAAGATAACTTGTAAAAGGCATAATGGGCATATCCATAGGGGATAGAGAGTTCCAAACTCAAAAGAGGCAAGTTTCCACTTGAAACCCAGAGACCAGACCTAGAGTCCAGCAAAGAATAAGTGAGCATACAGTGGGTGAGAGTAAAATGAACTAAGCCTAGAAAGGTAGGCTGGAACCAGGTTGTAAAGAACATCCAAGTTTGTATTCTGTTCCAAAGGGGACCACTGGACTTGTCTGAACAGGGAAATAGCACAGTAAGTGTTATGCTTTTGGAATATCACTTATGGAGGATTTAGTGAAGGAGAGATTGAATTCAGAGAGAAAATTTAGGAAGCCATCAGGGTAAATCAGGTCAGAAATAATGTGGGCCTGAACACAAGTGGACACATGCGAGTGATATTAGGTAGAACTGACAAGATTTGACAGCTGTTTGAACATGGTAAATGGGTAGGAAGAGAGAAGAGCTTGTGGTCTGTGGCAGCAGAAATCATATTTGGTGGGAAACAATGTGTCTGAACAATCCTCAGCGATTGTGTCATGGATTCTGTGTCACCCAGTTTAATACCACATGTTCACAGGAATAGGTTTCAAATATTAATTGCCAGCAGTATTGAGGAAGATGGTGGTTGGCATATCTTCCAATTTCAATGAAAAGAAGAGAAAAGAGATTTCAATTGAAGAAACAGAGATTAAAGGTAAGAGGAAGAAAATTGGATGGGAGCTAAGATAATGGAGAAAGAGTTTTAAGAGAGTGATGCCAAGGAGGCAGTAGGATGAATTAAATGATCTCTTGAAGTGACTTCTAGGCAGCTGTTAATATCACGCAGCTTTTGCTGTACTTCAGACCCTATATTGCTGGGTTTGGAGGGGAAAAATCTGTAACTGTTTCACAGGGTTAAGCTTCATAATCTCAGCAGAAGAGTTGCTGACTTTATGAGCTACATAGTGAGAGGCACACTCATCTCAGCAAAGGTCTGACCTCATCTCCTTGTGGGTTGTTAGATTTTGTTGTTGTTGTTGTTGTTGTTGTTATTCCAGAACTTGGAAATAGTTACAAGGAAATACTGTTCTAAAGCAGTTGACAGTTTGGCAAAGCCTCTTTTTCTAAACTCACAGTCATAACTCAGAGGCAGCATGCTGTAAGTAGACTCAAAATCAGTAAGAGTTCCACACCCTGCCCCTCACACTTAGCTGTGTCACCATGGGTAAGTCACTTAACAAAATGGAGGAGCGGGTATATTACCTACCTCACCAGATTGTTGAGAGACTCAGGTGAAATTTTGTATGCAAAGAACTTTGCCAACTTCACAGAAGTGTTTGTTCTGTGTATACAATGTATATATGCGTATATGTGTGTATATACATACATGTTTAGGACTTTTGTAATATAAGGTAGAAGAGTCTCAACACTGTAGCTCTGACTTTTCATGGCTCTCTTCCAACTGTCTGAGTGGTAAGAGAATAGGGAAAATTAGACAACCCTCCTCTACCACAGATCTCATTGGTACTCTCAAGGTAGAAGGGAACATTGGTAACAGTCCCTTAGTCTTGGCACCGAAGTTATGATCATCCTTCAAATCATCCTACACCCCAGTGCAGCTGTACTAATAGCACTGTGTAGTTCAAACCAATAAATATGTAATACTCACTGCATGCAAAACAATGAACTGTTGGGGTTATACAAAGTATTGCACCTGCCATCGGAGAGTTTATAATCTTTTTGAGGAAATGAGATTTACATTAGTGATGATGAACTTAGGTATTCATAGAATGTTAGAACTGAAAGGCATCTTAGAGATAGGAAAGGAATTAATCTCATGTACATAGTGTCTTACAGTTATTGAACCATTTCATGTGCCATTTTCATCCTCCTCCTCCAACAACTTCATAATATAAGCCAGGACAGAGTAATATTGCCTTCATTTAAAAAAAAAGGAAACTGAGGCCCCAAGAAATTTAGTGACTTGGCCAGGATCATAAAGCTAGTTATTATTGTCTGCATGAAAAGTTAAAATAGACTCCTTTATTTTCTTAGCTATGTGGTAAAAAGTTTTTAACAGTTGGTTAGTGAATACGGAAAGACGCCAGTTTTTGAAGGACCACCCTTTCGGGGAGGAGACCGACGGCCGTGCATGGCTACGCACACCAGTCCGGCTGCTAAGCACTCCACTTTCAGGGTGCGAGCTTAAAAGGCAAGGAGAGAACGGAAGTGGGATCTCTCTTTGGCTCTCCTTGTTCACTGGCTGCGCGGCACAGACAGACGCTGAGTGCTTGACGAGGCTCTCCCCCCCCAAAGGTGGCCTTGGGTTTTTGGTGAGTTTTATATGGAATATAGACTAAGCTTAGATTTAAGACTATTCGTTTTGTATTTCTACTTTCCTATCCCTCTAATCAGCATCACCTTGTAATTTCCAAACAATAAAAGCTCTAACTAGAGACCAGAGGCTTCTTCCATTTACTAGTCTGGGAGATAAATAAGGGAAACAGTTAAAAGGGGAGGTTAATGCTCTAGTATCCAATTTTAAATCTCAAAGCTACATGCCAAATGGATAATTCAGATGATAAGACTTCTAGGACATTAGAAAAATGAAAGGCAATTGTTGGATGGAGCCATCAAGGATTTGATTTTGCCTTGGCCAGAGGTAAGAGAATCTGAAATGGATCTTGAGGAATGGGTAGGATCTAGGAAGTGGAGAAATTGGAAGAAGACATTGCAAGCTACTGGAGATTGGGATGGTTGGCTAGACTAGAGAAAGGCACAGAAGGAAGAATTGCTGTTTATAGCATGTTCAGAGAATAATTCCTAGATTAGATTAGATGGAATGGAAGATTTATTTGGGGGAGTAGTGACAGAGAAGGCTTGATAAATTCAATTCATCCTTAAAATAAGAGAATCTTTGAGCTGGAAAGGGCCTCAAAGTTCACCTAGTCCAAGCTATTTGAATAGCTATCAAATGATTTCTATAACAAAGAGAGCTGATTTTAAAGCTACAAGACCTGGGTTCAATCTCACTTCCCATAAGTATTAACTAACATTGGCCAAGTTATTATATCTCCCTCACCTCTGCTTCCTCATATGGAAAATGAGGAGGTTATATTAGTTGGCCTCTGAGTTCCCTTCTACTTCTAGAGCTATGATCCAAAAATGGTTGTCCAGTATCTGCTTAAAGAATAGCCAATGGGAAGGACTTCACTACCTGTCTCAGGAAGCCATTACCCCTTAATAAAGCTATATTGTTGTTATTGTTTTTAAAAGGTTTTCCAGTCTTCAACTGAACCAAGAATCTACTTTCACCTTTCCATCATAAAACCAATATTAAGTATATGCTATTTGCAAGAAACAGCAAAGATTTTGTACAGCCTTACTATCCAATAGGTGAGATGGTATGCACAAAAATAAAATGCATATAGTATAGATTCTGTGAGAATATAAGGTGTTTTTTAAATTTTGTCTTTGTATCCTTAGCATCTAATAGATGTAAGTAGACAGGAAATCAGTATTTGTTGGGTTGAAATTACTGCTATAGGAGGCAAAATATAAATGCCATAAAAAACCATATCCAATCCAAGAATTCATTAACAATCCAACAATCCAACCTACTCTGTGCACCAAAGACGTGAGGATAAAAAGAAGCATGTTTCAGCACTCTTAAGAGTTAATAATATAATAAATGGACTATGACATGCCCAGAAATAAGTATGAACCAAGAGAGAATGGCATAAAGCAAAGGAGAAAGATGGATAGAGTGACTTAGGAAAATGTGATAGAGAAATTACTTTAAATCTACACCATCTTTTAGTGATCGAATCATCTCCTCCCATGGGATCAATGATCAACTCTATGAGATTGATTCCCAAATCTATATATCCAGCCCTTCCTTATGTGTCTTCTGAGCTTTAGTTACACACCTCCCTGCTAAGAAAGCTCCACCAAAGTGCCCCACAGACATCTCAACAAAACATCTCCCAAACAGAATTCATCAACTTCCTTCTGAAACCCACCCTTCATCCAAATTTCCCTATTTTTGTTGAGGATGCTATCATTCTTCTGGTTGCCTATATTCATAACCTTAGAGTAATTCTTAAATTTTCTCCTCCCTCATCTCCCATATCCAGTCATTTTCCAAGACTTGCTGTTTCTACCCCTGTATTTCAAACTGAGACACATAACTAGAGTATATATCAGGACTTTGGCCTAGAGAACAAAAATTTAGAGGGCACTAATAATATTTGCCACAAGTGACCTTTGCTCCCAGTAGTTAACAAGAAGAGTTAGATAAAATAGGTAATTGTTAGATGATGTATTTTCTCTCACAAGAAGCTATAAACCAGATGAGTCTGCCCCCAGTCCAGCCCTATTATTTTCTACTCTCCACCATTCTACCTCTAGCCTATATCCCAAAAATAACCTTATAATTTCTTGGGGTGTAAGGTCCAACGATTTCTGATTCCCCCAAGCAACTTACAATCATGCAGCAGCATCCCACGATCTTCATAGTAAGTTTTGTGTTTGTACTAGCTTCCCCTGGCTACCAATATTGCTAATTACCACTCTGGTGGTGAAATCTGTTCCATTTATAGGATCACTACCCAATTCAGGCTCTCATCATCTCTTACTGGACAATTGAAATGGGCTCCTAATCAGATCCCCACCTTCTTAACCCATCCTCTACACTGCTGCTAAAATAATCTTCCCAAATCATTGGCCACGCCACTTTGCTTCTCTAGAATTTTCAAAGGCTCCCTATTGTCTCTACCATAAAATAGAGCCTTTTCAACTTACCCTTGAAAACCCTTCACAGTCTGGGTCCAGCCTAACTTTTCAGACTTATTTTTCAATGTTCCCCCTTTATAGACTTGCAATTCCAACCAAACTTATGTACTTGCTATTTCCTATCCTGCCTCCCTGTCTTTGTAAAGATTGTTCCACCTGGCTAAAATGTATTCTCTCATCACCTGAGCATCTTACAGTACTGAATGTCTTTCAGGGCTCAGGTCATTTTACACCACCTATGAGATGCCTCTCTTTATCCCCTAGTGGTAGGACCTAGCACAGTGTCTTGCATATGGTGAGTGGTAAATCAGTTATTTATGAATTGAAAAACAAGGTGGGTTGTCAGCTGTAGTTGGATTATGATATTCCTTTGGGAGCACAAGATCTTAGGAAATAAAGTTAAAAACTGGAGTCCTCTTATCAGAAAGTGACCAAAATGGTTAAGAAACTATTATAGGAAAATAAATTGAAAGAACTGCAGATGTTTACCTAAAGATGAGAAGGCATAAGGGAAACATGAGAGCAACCTTCATGTGTTTGGAAGAGGGATTAGCATTGTTCTAATTGAACACAGTCAGGAGGTCAAAACCTGGAGTCAGGAAGACCTGAATTCAAATGTACCCTCAGACACTTACTAGCTGTGTAACCCTGGGCAAGTCACTTAATCTCTGTTTGCCTTAATCCACCGGGGAAAGAAATATCAAAGCACTCAAGTAACCTTGCCAAGAAAACTCCAAGGACAATATACTCCTTGGGGTCACAAATAATTAGACATGATTAAACAAATGAACAACAACAACAATTAACCCTAGAACTCAGAACTAGGAGCAATGGCTAGAAGTTCCCAAGGGGCAGATTTAGGCTTAATAATGAGAATAGCCCACAAATGTAATGGGTTTCCTCAAAAGTTATCAGAATATCCATATTGGTAATATTCAAGTGATGGCTGGATGACTACTTGCCAGGAATATCCATTATGGGTTGGATCAAGATGTCCTCTGATATTTCTTCCAGTTCTGAAATGATATATACTAAACACAAAAGGCAATATGTCATAGTGGATAGAGGATTGACCTAACAGTCAAGAAGTCTTGGGTTCAAGGACTGTCTTTGACACATACATCCTGGCTATGTGATTCTGGACAAGTCACTAAGCCTCTAAGTGATTAGGGAAATCTCTAACACCATGAGTTTCAAAATAGTTGTTGAGTTGCATTGACAGACAAAACTTCCTTCTTAAGAGGTGTTCTCTGCATTAATGAAAGCCGAGGACCAGACCTATAGCCCTATTCACTAGGAAAATTATTAATTTAGGAAATGACTGAATAATAGGTGGTATATGAGGGGAAGCTAGGTTGCACAGTGGATAGAGCACTGGCCCTGGAGTCAGGAGTACCTGAGCTCAAATCCAGCCTCAGACACTTAACACTTACTAGCTGTATGACCCTGGGCAGGTCACTTGATCCCAATTGCCTCACTAAAACAAACAAACAACCCCCCCCCATAAAAAGAGATGGTATATGAATATAATGGAATGCTACTGTGCTGAAAGAAATGGAGATGAAGATGATTTCAGAGAAATGGAAAGAATTCTATGAAGTGATGCAAAGTGAAATGAGCAAAACATATAGAATAATGCATACTTTCACATCAATATTATAAAAATGAACAATTCTGAAAGCCTTAAGAACTCTGATCAACTAGGTTATCAACCGTGATTTGAGAGAATTGCTAAAGAAGAATGCTGTCCAGCAAATAACTGAGAGGTGACATTAATATTCAGAATAAGAAATGCATTTTTGGATGTGACCAATTTGGGAATTTGTTTTGCTTAGCTGTACTTATGTTTTATAGGAGTTCTGTGAATTTTTCTTCTATCTTCTTTTAGTGGATGGGGAGAGTTAGAAATGGGAAGGAAAAAATGAATTCTTGAAAATTGAAAAAAAAATTAAAAGTAGAATTATTGGGATAGCTAGGAGAAAAGAGTACCTGGTGTTAAGGAGAGGAACTGACAAGACTTGGAAATGGGATATAGGACAGAAGGAAAGGAAGGGAGTGAGCTAAAGATGATTCCAAAGTTAGAAACCTATGTCACTGGGTAGATTACGATGAAATGCTGAATTTTAGTGTCTAGTTATGTTCAAGTCTATATTCCTTGAATAAGTGTCAGAATCTGAAGAGTTTTATATAGCCATATGCCTGGACAAATAATAAGTATAGAGGAGAAGATGGTTTAGGAAGAATATAATGTTTCATTTTGGGCATGTTAAATTTGAAAGGACACACAGGCAAAACTGTGCTGAGGGCAGTTAGTTGGTAATGTGGCACTACTGATCAGGAGAAAGAATAGTTTTAAGAGTTAACAAAGTGCACACTGAAGAAATGGAAATCACATGCAGTCTTTAGAAAAATCAGGAAAGGTTTCATAAATTGCATGGTATTTGAGTTGAGCCTTGAAGGATAGGTAGGATTTTTTGAGGTTAGAAAAGGGGGAAGACATCTCAGTAGATGAAACAATATAAAGAAATATAAGCAATATAAGCAATTATAAACAATACAGTATAAGCAAAGACCAATATTCAAACTATGAATAGCTTAATTTGATTAGGTGTAGTATATGTTTAGTCAACTCTTAGGAGATAAGGATGAAATATAGGTGGTCCAGAAGACTTTTAATGCAAGTTTGGGGTGTTTGGCCCTTATTTGGTAGTGGGGTAGCCACTGTATATTATTGAGCAGGGGCAAGACCAGATCAGAGTAGATTTAGAAAGATTTATATTCAATTAAGAATTTGTTATAGAAATTCTATGGAGTGAGACCCATTTCAATGATTAAGATGTTGTCTTTTAACAAGAAAAAAGTGGGACAAAGGAATAAATTTAAATGAAAGGAGAAATAAACATTTATGAAGTACCTATTATATGCAGAGCATAGTGTCAGGTTGTGGAGGAAGATGCAAAGTTTGGAAAAGAAGCTACTGGAATTTCATTAGGGTTGAAATACAGACAAAAAGACTTATGTTTTTATGCCCGTATTTAAGAGGAAAAAAGTTATGCCCCTACTTGGTTGATTTTATAAACTGCATTCTGGTTCCATGATAATTATACTTTGCTTTTGGAATTAGGTTGTAAATTTTAATGCCCCCACCCATCCAATTAATACAAGTTCCGACAAAAATGCACTCTACAGCAAATGGCTTAACTCAATAAAACCAATTTCCCTCCAAATAATAGTTTAACTGTACAATTGGAAAAGCTGCTAAGTAAAGCTTAATTGTTACCTACTGTGCATTTTTTCACTTAATTGGATAAGCAGCTTCTGTCAGACCCACTAGTGTAGCTATGCTCTGTGGGAGAGAATATAGCAAAGTATTACAGTTGAATCGGGTTCTTTGTTTCATGCAGGACGATGTAAATTCTGATTATATGTTCCGAAAAAATCTCCACTAATGCTGCTCTTCAATATCTCACTGGAATATGGAGGTCAGATGATCAAAAATTTTGAAGGGTGGATATTAAAGGTCATCTAATCCAACCCCCCTCATTTTACACATAGGTCTCTAGAAGTCAGGTGGCTTGTCCAAGGTCACACAGTAAGTAGCAGAGACAAGATTCAAACCAAGGTTCTATGACCCAAAATCCAACCCTCTTTGTCTGTACCACATTACCTCCCAAGCTTCTTGGCAAACCTGAGTTCTCAAAGGCTGCTTCCATAAAACATAAGTTCTGATAGGTTCTGCCAAGCATGAAAGTGTCAAATAATAAATGGCTTGGAAGCCCATCATCTGACAAATTAGCCTAGCTAAATTCACAAAGAAACTCAATACCAAATGGTTGACCAACAAGTATATATATTTTTGTTAGCTAATGAAACTATCTACTATGTAAGGAATGGGTATGTTATAATTTGTTGTACAGAGCATTCTCATTAATAAAATTATATATATTTTTTTCTGATAAAAGTATTTTTTCCAGTTACATGTAAAAATAGTTCTCAATATTTGTTTATACAAGCTTTCCAATTTCAGATTTTTCTCCCTCCCTCCCCTCCCTTTCCCCTCCCCTAGACAGCAGGTAATCTGATATAGGTCATATATATATATATATATATATATATATATATATATATATATATATATATATATATATATATATATATATATATATATATATATATATATATATATATATATATATATGTACCATTGCATTGGTTAGAAGAATCTAGTCCATCACAGTAGATCAATGCACAATGTTGATTATATTGTGTACAATGTTCTTCTGGTTCTACTCATCTCACTCATCATCAGTTCATGCAAGTCCCTCCAGGTTTCTCTGAACTCCTCCTGCTCATTGTTTCTTACAGCAAAATAGAATTCCGTTACATTCATACACCACAACTTGTTCAGCCATTCCCCAATTGATGGGCAACCACTCAATTTCCAATTCCTTGCCACCACAAAAAGAGCAACTATAAATATAAAATTATATATTTTAAAGAAATTCTAATGGAAATATTTAAGGGGGAAAAACATGAATCAAACCCTCACCAACCATGTTTAAGCTGAGCATTGTCTACATTCAAAATTCAATCCTAGCTATCAGATGTTTGGTGTAATTGAGAAGGTTAACATTGTCTTTGGAAGCTTTCTTCAGTGTTCTCCTGTCTTTTTATATTTTGTTAAGCCTTTCTCCATCTACTCATAACATCACTGAGGTTTTCTATCATCCCTAAAAATGGCTAAAAAAAACCCCTCCCTTCTTCAAGCTCACACTCTTTAATTAATTTGGTCTCTTCTTATAACCTTGAGGAAAGCAATCCACTTAAATGAAATTCATACTAAGTTTTGAGTGTCTCGCAGAAACTCTTCTAAGGGTTGTGTGTTGTTAAGTTTTCTTGGCAAAGATAATGGAGTGTTTTGCCATTTTCTTCTCTAGTTCATTTAAAGAGGAAATAGGCAAACAGGGTTGAGTGACATGTGCAGGGTCACACAACTACTAAGTGTCTGAGGCAAGATTTGAACTCACAAAGATGAATCTTCCTGACTCTATGCCTGGCACTTTATCCTAGCTGTCTTCTTCTAGGGGTAGTTGTATATAATAGAGAACAAGGCAGCAATTTTGTGGTGAGGCAGCTTTCACCAATCTCTTAAATCATACCAACTACTAAACTTAAGAACACTCAATGCTACATTACCTGAATAGGTGTCAAACCATAGAAAATATTCTATAGACATATGACTGGATAAATTGTGAGTCCTACATACATTTTAATACCTCAATCTTCTTTCTCCTCCACAGCTTATTTGTTATTTTATACTGTAATTATTGTGAAGTCATTCTCTTTTTTAGGTCCAAATCATGTTAGTAAGAGAAATAATATCACATTCACTTTAAGGTTTAGAGAATGCTCTTTTCACATTACCCCTTAAATAGGTAATAGGGTTAAGTACTGTAATTTCAATTTTATGTATGCATCATCTGAGACTTTTAAATGTTATAGTTTTTATTTTTTATTAAGTATCAATATTAGTACTTGATCTCTGCCTTCTGACCCCAAGTTCAGCACTTTAAACTATTCTGTACTTAATTCCAATTTGGTATATGATCTGTAATATTAAACTCGATATGTCCAAATATGCTTGGGAAGGATAACTTTCTCTCTAAATTCCTTCTTGTTTCACAGTTCCAGTCTGTGGTAGCACCACTTATTCTGTCTCTTCCATTCATAATTTTGGGTTTACCTTTGACTCTTCCTTCATAACTTACAGAATGCTATCTATTCCATCCACAACATTTCTAGATTCTCTACCCTTCTTTCTGTTCCTGTTGACACCCTTCATTACCATCTGTTTAAACTACCATGGCTACCTCTTAATAGGACTTCCTTACTCCTCTCTCTTCCCTATTTGATCTTTCTCTTAAACCACTAGCAAAATTAACATTTCTTATTTCTAAACCTGGTCACTTTACTTCTTGGCTCTTAAATCTCCAGTCTTCCCCACTACCTAGATGCTGCACAATACAGTGAAAGGAGCATTAAACTGCAAATCAGGAGAGACTTGATTTCAAATCCTGTTTCCAACACTTACATGTGAGCAAGTTATTAACCTACCTGAGTTTCAGTTTCCTTATCTGTAAAATGAGGATAATATCTGAAGTACCAATCCCCACATTGGTTGTTCTAGAATTTCTGTTCTCTTCTTATACCTCCCACATGATTTTTTCCTCCCCGCCCTTTCAAACTGAAGAAATTACCTCATATTTTAACTGAAAAACTATAGTATGCTTCAGGAAAATCAGATGATTCCTTGTCTCCAAATACCAACTCATCTTTCTTTTAGGACATCAGAGTATTTTGGTTTTTATCTTCTTGATTGTTTGTAATATTCCAAATAGACTGTAAGCACCACGAAGTCAAGGAGTTTTTTTCTAAATTTTGTATGTTCCTTAGTCCCTAGCAGAGTGTCCTCATTGTATACAATAAGTAGTTTTCTGAATGAATGAATGAAATGCTTGAACAAAAGACATGAAATAGGCACCACACAATCCTTATAGAGGAAGCTGGTGGCATGGTGTTTAGAGTGCTGGGCCTGGATTCAGGGAAACCAGAGTTCAAATTTGGTCTCAGCTATTTAATAGTTGTATGACCTGAACAAGTCACTTCACCTGAGTTCACCTGTTTCCTCAACTGTAAAATGGAGATATTAAAAGCACCTTCCTTACAGGGTTGTTGTAAGGATCAGATGTTATAATATTTGTTTAAAAAAAAAGCACTTAATAGAGTTCCTGAAACATGTTCAGTCATTTTCATACATGTCTGACACTTTGTGACCCATTTGGAGTTTTTTGGCTGAGATATTGGAGTGGTTTGCCATTTCCTTCTCCAGATCATTTTACAGATGAGAAAACTGAGGAAAAGAAGATTAAGGGACTTGTCCAGGGTCACACAGCTATTAAGTATCTGAGGACAGATTTGAATTCAGGACTCCAGGCCTAGCACTCTATCCACTATGGCACCACCTAGCTGCCCTTTTGATTCTACTACTAACTCATAAAACAGATATACAGTCACAGAATTCTTAAGGCTAATGGAAGCCTTTGGTATTAGATAATCAACTTCCCCCTTCTCCCCTTCCACTTCACAAATAAGGAAATTAATACTACAGAATATTAAGTTGTTACCCTATATTACAATGCTGATAAAGCCAGGACTGAAATGGAGGTCTCCCACATCCCAGATCCTCCCAGATCAATGTCCTTTCTCTCACACTTCACTGCCTCAGAGGATTTGCTGAACCTAAAATGACGAGAAACTCATTTTATGACCGCTGGTCTCTGCCTCTGGTTCCCAGAAAAGCCCTTCTCTTTCTTCAGTGTCAAATAGCCGAAAACCCAAGGCAAACTAAAATGAATGTAAAATCCATATGCTTTCCACAGTATTTAGTTCCATCAGCTAGATATTGAAGAACAGCACAGTCTATCAGAGAGAACACTGTAAAAGAGAAAGTCTCCAAAGAGTTAGGTCCTATTTGTCATCTCCTCAGTACCCAGAAACCAGGGCTGGCAGGGTATTTGGAGAACTTGAAAAGCTGTGAGACATAGGAACAAATACCAGCCCTTTAAAAAAAAAAATCTGAATGTTTAAACGTGTGCATGTGTATTGCTATTTTTATTTCCTTTTATATCCTAGAGTGTCAAAGTACATGGCATCCTCTTTTCCCCCATTGAAAACAGAGTAACTGGAGCTCAAAGAATATACATATTAGCAGATCACACACTCCTATCAGTTTATCTTGTGAATACCATAAATACCATGCACACAACAGATGGAAATGACATAAACAGAAAAATGTCTGCATTATTCATGAACTGGCCTCAGAATTTCCCTGGGTTCTCATCAATTAAGAAATGTGTGTACTTGTGTGTGTGTGTTTCTCATGTTAGGAACTGAATTGTTAAGACAAGCATATAAATAAAGTCATAAGTCAAAGGAGGCTGGAATTTGAGGGCCATGTTTCACCAATGAAGCAGATTCTGTTGCTCCTGATAACAAAAAGAGAAAGCTTTCTAGCCCAAACCAAGATATCTTGGCTAATTAGCAAAAAGGTTGGGTATACAAACCATCCAACCTGGGTCACATTTTCAGTAGATTTTCCTTCAGGGGAAGTGAAGCTCACATGCAGCTACTAAACCCTAAACCCCGTCAAACAGACAAAGGAAAGCCCTCCCTTGTGACAATAATAGGCCTAACAGGGTCATTTCTCTCTCTAAATCTAAGGAATGTAAGCACTCTTAAGTAGACATACACCTCAAATTCACCAAGCCCATCACTAGGCAATTTTGGCAAGTTGTTAAAGACAAGGGCCCCCATCTGTAAAAGGAAAGGATTGTGCTTGATGACCTCTAAGTTCCATTCCAGCTCTAAAATGATAATCCTTTGATTATTTGAATCTTTGTCTTTGTTTTCATAACTCTCAGCTTTACTTTTTTCCCCCCAGTACTGTGATTTCACTAGTATCGGGATGTTCAATAAGGAAGTTTCCAGGGGCAGCTAGGTGGCGCAGTGGATAAAGCACCGGCCCTGAATTCAGGAGTACCTGAGTTCAAATCTGGCCTTAGACACTTGACACTTAGTAGCTGTGTGACCCTGGGCAAGTCACTTAACCCCCATTGCTCCACAAAAAAAACAAAAACAAAACAATAAGGAAGTTCCCACTATCAATGCAAAATCAGCCAGAACTCTAAAATTTAAAGCAATATAACATTGTTTGGGGCACTGCGTGGTGTAAATGCCTTTTTCAACATCATCCAGCTGCCATGTGTCCAAGGCAGAGGGAGGCCCTAAATGAATCTTTTTCCCAATACATCCCACTGTAAGCACAAATGTCTTGCATGTAGTAGATTTTTGCTGTTAAAATCAGCACAACATAATAGGATACACCTAGGATTTAGAGGAAAACTATCTGGGCTCAAATCCCAGCTCTTCCCTTCCAATGTATGTATGAAACTGGGCAAGGCCCAGTCTTGGTTTTCTCATATATACAAGGCAGGCATTGAACTAGATCAGTAGTTCTCAAAACATTTTTGCCTCAAGATCTCTTCACATTCTTAAAAATTATTAAAGATGTCCCAGCAGGCTTTTATGTAGGTTATATCTATTGATATTTACCACATTAAAATTAAAATGTTTGTATTATTATGAAAATAATTTTGACTTCCTGGACCCTCTTTTCAGGGTCTCAGGGACTCCCAGGAGACCACACTTTGAGAACTGGGTTAACTTTTCTCTGAGGTCTACTTCATTTCTAAATTTCATAAAACTACTGAACTCCTAGGAGAATCAGATTCTCCATCTGTAAAATGAATGGACTGGCCTGAATTATCCAAAGCATCTCTTCCAGATTTATAATTATCTCTTCTTTTATTGAAATATCACTTTGTAACCTCAAAAATTACTGGATAGTAGTCAAGCAATGAGGGTTGGTACTGTGGAAAGAGTACTGATGTCAAAGGTTATAGGTTCAAAATACTATCTTCTGGGATATATTACCTGTGTGATCATGGCAGGAAGCAGGAAGCCAATAGGCATAGAAAGACAGACTATAAATCCCTACTGCCACTGAAGGGAATCATGGATTTGAACCTTCCCAAAACAATCCTCATTGCCTGTAACTACGCAGTTCCCACCAAAGGCAGGCCACCCACTGCCAGCTACATGCTGCCCTCCATATACCTACCATAGCTGTAGATATCCTAAAGTCCTACTACACTATAACTCTTGAACTTACTGTTTTCCTGAGAGGGGTCTATTTACCCTGCCATTACTATCCAAGATTCTCTGGGCCTGGCCATCTGCCTTGCTACTATTTCCTGACTCAGTACTACCTGGCCTTGATATATGCCATAAATTAAACATAAACATGGACCCTTTTTTATGAGCTTTCTTTCAAAATTAGAATGTGAACTCTTGAGAGCAAAGAGTGTCTCATATTAGCTGTGTGACCCTGGGCAAGTCACTTAACCCCAATTGCCTCACCCAAAAAATAAATAAATAAATAAATAAATAAATAAATAAATAAATAAATAAAACAAAATAAATAAAAAAGTCAAAGAAGAAGAAATAGATGTCTTCAGACTTCTAGATCCAACTTCAGAATTGAATGTATCTACTTTTCTTTTTTGGCATTTCATGTTATGTTGGTTGTTCCAGGTCATATTTTTAGACCTCCTAATAAGAGGGTTGTTCCTCTTCAAGCGCACTCTCACTTTGCTTAGTAGTCCTAAATTTAGTCCCTTCCTTCTTCTCTAGCACCTCCCTTATTTCTCCCCTGCATTTTTCACCCTCAGTCAGTCATTCACTGAAGGACCCATTAGAGAAAAGAAATGAATTTTCAGGTAGGACCATCTTTATATGAATGAGCACTATGCAATTAAAAGAGTATGGAGTGGGGCAGCTAGGTGGCTCAGTGGATAAAGCACTGGCCTTGGATTCAGGAGTACCTGAGTTCAAATCCAGCCTCAGTCACTTGACACTAGCTGTGTGACCTTGGGCAAGTCACTTAACCCTCATTGCTCCACAAAAATTAAAAATAAAAGAGTATAGAGCCAACAAATTTGGGCAGGAAATTTAACTTTCTGGTCCTCAGTTCTCTAGTATGAACCTTTGCCATAACAACTGATACTAGTGATTACCACCATCCTGGTACATGCTCTCATTGCATCACCCCTGGACTAATGCAATAGCTTGCTGGTTGGTCTCCTTGCCACAAGTCTCTCCCCATTCCAAGTCATCTTGCACTTGGCTGTCCAACTGACCTTCTTAAAGGGCAGGTCTCACTAGGTTCCCCCCACCCCCACTAACTTCTAGGATCAAGTATAAAATAATCTGTCATTCAAAATTCTTCATAACCTGCTCTCTCCCACCTTTACAATTTTCTTATACTTTGTACCTCACCGTGTACTCTATGAACTGGTGGAATTTCACTCTCTGTCTCCTATGTCCAGAATGCTCTCCCTTTATCTCTATCTCCCCACTTCCCTGGTTTCCTTCAAATATGAGCTAAAATCTCACCTATAGGAATTCTTTCCTTATTCCCCATAATTCTACTGCCTTCCCTCTATGGATTATTTCCAATTTATCCTGCTTGTTTGTACATACTTGTTTATATTTTAACTGCCTCATTAGGCTATGAGCTACTTAAAAGCAGGAACTATCTTTTACATTTCTTTGCATTTCCAGCCCTTAGCTTAGTGCTTAGCACACAGATGGTGCTTAATAAATGTTTATTGACTTGACTAACTGGTTGCCTAGCCCCCAAGAAAAAAGGTACAGTGAAGTATGGAGGGTATTCACTCAACAGTTTTATACAGTATTTAAGATCCCTAACTAAATTTTAAAAGCCTTTTCAACCAAATATTGTATGAAATGATTTGATTCAACACAGATTGTATAAATGCCTTTCAGGGAAAAGGAAAAAACCGATTCTAAATCTATAACATTAAGGAGTCTTAGAATATGGCTTTTATGTTTTGTGAATGTGAAATGAGTGTGGTAGACTCCACTTCTCTAGAGTATGGTAGACACAAGAGTCTACAGACATGCTTACTTTATTCCCAACTCAAATACTTCTATGGCTAACCTCTTCACCTTCTCAAGAGCTGCCTTCCCAACCCCTGGATGCCTCCATTCTAGAGAACATTTTCTGTTTGCCAAATTCCTACAATGGGTCTTGGTGAACTTCCTTACCACATATACTACAAAAGCCTTGTCCAATATGGTAACATCAGCTTGACCCACTTTCTAGGTCCCCTTTATTGTTTGTCTTCCCTAATTAGAATACAAGTCCCTTGAGGCCATCACTGTCTTGTTTGATTGTATTTGTATTCTCAGTGGCTAACATAGTGACTAGCACATATTATGTCTTTTATAAATTCTCTATCTATCTATCCATCTATCTCTTATCTAATTAATCTGACTTTCCTTAGGAAGCCAGGTAAAGGTGGAGATGCTCTGTAAGTCCTTGACCACTCCATAGCACCAAGACCCCATGTGTTTATATATCTTTTATCAAGTACAATCCAATAGACATTTATTAATCACCTCCTATGCGCAAGGCAACCTACTAGGTATCTAGCAAAATGATATATGTAGTGTTTGGCAAACCATAAAGCAACAAATAAGTGTTTGTTACTATTACTATGTGAGAAAATTATTAATAATAGGGGTTTGGGGATTCCCGGGAGCTCTGCTGAAAGAGCCGGGCCTTACCTTTCTTAAGGCCAAACCTTTTTTAAGGTCAGCCCAGAGTCAGGAAGTTATCTCATTCAAAACCACACCTACCTGAAAGCTTTGTTCCTCCCTGAGGATCTGTTCTCTGGGCTCTGACCTCAGCACAACTGTGCAGAACCATACTTGAATCCAGTGAACCAAGAGATTTGAGTGATGCTGGCCAATTAGCTTTGAACAATGTTTATGGGCGGGCTCTGCTCCTGCCCACAGGAAGCTAGCACAGACATTCACTCTCTTTGACCTGGGAATTTGGTGAGAGCAGACACAGCCCTCTAGGGTTCCCCATTTTCTCTCTTCTCTCTCTTCTATTTCCTACGTAGGCTTTCCTATCTTTCAGAGCCATGTGTACTCTCTTTACTAATATTTAAGATACTTTAATAAATGCTTAATGCCCCCAAACTGGTACAGTAGCCTCTAATTTATAAGTAGCACTATATTAGGAAACCCAGCTAATTTTCCCTACCCTTGGGACAGAAATAGGGTGACCAGATATAGTTTTACTCACCACAACTATTACTATTACTAATACTATTACCATTGTTACAGACACAATGAAAAAAAAAACCTCCCACCCAACAAGAAGCTTACATTCTTGCTTTCTTCTCTTATTCGAATATTTTTCTCTTTTTCCTTCTTTATTGTCTCTACCCTGCTTCTGGTTTAACCCTGCTGGAAGAATTTAGGGCTGAAAAGGTCACTGAACCCTTTCCTAATAAAATGAAAAAGTCATAAGAAAAAATAAATGGAATAAAAATCATTTTATTGCTATAACAAGTAAACCTTAGAGTATGTGAAAGGCAATGAATCAAAACCATCACAATAGACCTCTGCCTTTTGAGTAAATCCTTGTAGCCCTACCTCTTCTCATTAAAAATTTATCAACTGTTAATCATTTGTATCATTTTTTACTACTGACAAATTATTTGCAGGGATGCTTTTACTCTATAACTTTGATTGATTCTCTTTCACCATCATAATTTTGAGTAATTATTCTCTTAAATTGTTGGCCTTGCCTTTTAAACCATTTTCACATTTATCTTTTTATCTTATCTTTATCTTTATCATTTTGAGCTCAATTGACTTTTTGACTCAAGAGGTTCAAAATTGTCTTAAAATTTAATTTAAAGAATATACCTGGGGCAGCTAGGTGGCGCAGTGGATAGAGCACTGGCCCTGGAGTCAGGAGTACCTGAGTTCAAATCCGGCCTCAGATACTTAACACTTACTAGCTGTGTGACCCTGAGCAAGTCATTTAACCCCAATTGCCTCACTAAAAAAAAAAAAAAAAAAGAATATACCTGCTAACTTGCCCTCCTGAGGCCCTGTTTTGCATTTTGGTCATCCGGAAGAGAGCTAGGCTTAGGTTTAGATCTACATTTGCATTTTATTCTTGCCTTTACAATTTGTTGCATTTACTCTTTGTACCCCAATATGACTTGCTCTTTTTGACTATTCAGCTGAAGATCAGCCCCACCATTATCACAGTATAACCAAGCTCCAATGTGTTGAGGGCGAACCATTGCTGCCAACAGGCTCAACTCAGTCTGCTGTTTTAATTGATTTTCATCCAAAATTTCCGTTCCTTGTTGGAATTTACATTTTCCATTTATACTTCTCACTTTAATTTGATTTGCTTGATTTTGCTGTGGCAGTTAACTTGTTCTGATTTTACATTTTTAATTTTGCTTTTAAAAAAATTTCTAATTTCTACTTCTCTTTGATATTCCTATCTGCTTCTGCAATGATTTCCCTTTCTATATCTGCTCTTTTATTGAGGTATTCTCCCCAGGCATGAGGGGAAGGTGGCATTTAATATCCATTAATTTGTACCTGTCTTTTAATTTCCAAAGGTAGATAATGGAATCTGTTGCTGGAATTTAAAGGAACTTCAGAGAAGAATCATGTGATTAATCAATACTTAAAGCAACAGTCCACTTATGTTTAAGGAAAGGTTATACACTTCTACTAAAGATACCCAAGGGGCATGAAAAGGATTGTAAGGACAACAAGAGAAAGCACTATGGCAGCGCGTCCTCTTTCAAAATGGCATAGCAGCTGATACCTTTAAACTAGGGTGTAACATAGGGGATGACAAAAGAATGGTAAAACAATCTATACTTTAAGATAAATAGACAACCTCTCCTAGTATTTCCCTTTCTGGAACCCTGCCTTTCAATCTGTCATTCACTGACACATTATAGCCATCATCAATATCTTTTATTTCTTTTAAGCTTTATCTTCTCTTTCAAGGCCCTCATGCCCATAGTGTGACATTGTATTTAGGATTATGGGATCTGTATAAAGTTAATGGAAGTGGCCAAAGCATGGAGATGTCTTTCCTGTTGGACTCATTCTGCATAAGGCTGTGTTCTCTAGCCCAAGGTTTTCTCTAAGTGATCTGTCTTTTCTCCTTTTAAGGTCTATATAACTGGTCTCTAAGTATTAACTAGCATAGAATTTTGCTTCAAATTTGCTGCAAAAAATTTAAGTTGCCAATAACACAATCCAAGACCCTCTTCCCTCCCCTCCCTAATGGCAACAGATGGAATGATTGACTTGTCTAGAGTGCTTCCTTACTTGTTAGCAACATAGAAACCTTGTGCTGTATGCTCCTTCTTATGCCCACCATGACAGCTACAGGACAGATGAGCTATAGTTTATCATTTACTTCAGATGTAGAAATTACCAGTTAAGTCTCTATCTTTATTAGACTGCTTCTTTTCCATAAACTTCACCCAAACTTTGGTTAATTCCACCAGTTGAAAAACTAGTGGGAACCAAGACTATTTTTACCAGGTTCATCCTCCATTCTGCATTGATTTAGCTGAAATCTCATCACATGATAATTCAAAAACCTTTCATTCTCATTCATTATATTAAAGGTAGTTATAATACATCATACCTCTATAACATCCTCTTTTCCTTCCTTTTCTCCTTCTCTTCCTCTCTCCTTCTTACCTGCTTCCCTCCTCTCCTTTGCTTCCTTGTTTGCTCCCTCCTTTCCTTCCTTTCTTCCTCCCTCTCTCCTTTCTTCCTTTCTTCTTCCTTTCCTCCTTTCCTTCCTTCCTTCCTTCTTTTGAAGGAAAATAAAAATATTTATGACCCACTGAAATGGGTCAAACTTGCAACACATAGCAGGAGTGGGGAGGGCCAGCCATCTAAACTATATCTTCCTTCCTTCCTTCCTTCCTTTATTTTTTTTTTGTTTGTTTGTTTTTGGCGAGACAATTGGGGTTAAGTGACTTTCCCAGGGTCACACAGCTAGTAAGTATCAAGTGTCTGAGGTCGGATTTGAACTCAGGTCCTGAATCCAGGGCTGATGCTCTATCCACTGCACCACCTAAATCCCCCCCCTTCCTTCTTTCCTTCCTTCCCTCCTTCCTTTCTTTCTTCCTTCTTCTGAAAGAAAATAAAAATTTATGACCCTTTGAAACGGGTTAAACTGCTGTACCACACAGCCAGAGTGGGGAAGGTCAGTCATCTGGACTATGACAAACTTCTTTTAAATCACAATTGAGTCTTAGAGGATTATTAAAAAGCAAAAATGAATTTAAAAACTCAAGAAATTAAGCCAAGGAAAGAACTGAAGGATGAAGGATGAAGTAGACTGAAGGCAAACAGTGATCTCAATTTGGACATCATAGTATTAGATGGATGGAGAAGCAGTGAATAAAACAGTACAGTCAACCTGGACGCCTCTCTCAAAATGAGCAAGTATATGTGTTGAAAATTACCTCAGTGGTTAAAGCACTGGTTTTTACAGTTGCTGCCAAATCCCACCAGCCAAAGCTTTGAGCAAAGGTACTGTTATTCTAATCAGGCCCTATGCTGGGACTTAACCCAAACAAAGTCTGAAACTCTACTTTCCCCCATGGTGCAAAATGCTCTGAGCTTTTAGTGAAAAGGACAGAAAAGTAAGCTGAGCACTGCCAGCTGTCAGCTTCCTTTACATATTGTTGCAACTGCCACTTTTTAAATTATTCAACACACCTTGGAAAGAATATTGACAGAGATGGAGTTTTCTTAGAAAAAAGCACTAAAGTAACCTGCTAAGCAAGCAATTCATGTTTGCAGCCAGCACTCACCCAGCAGGCTTCACAATTTCAGAGTAGTATACATTTAATGAAGTAAACTACCAGGGGAATTATGCTATTACCTTTTACAAACAGCATAAATATTAACATGATTTTCCATCTTGCCCATTAAGTGGCAGTAGATGCTAATATAGTAAATCACATTGGGGAAAATGCAGATGAAAAATTCTGAAACCTTCTGCTTATAGAGTAAAAACATGAATTCCCTCCTAGAATGTTACTTGTATTTGAAGGATTTCAATTCACTTTGCAAACAGGAATTGAGCATTTAAAATTTTAGTAATGAAAGGTAGCAACTCCATTTTACAGGTACACAGAGAGGGAACACCAGGAAATATACACCTGTGGCAGAGATGGGTATATATCAGAGTATCCAAATGGTGAATAGATGAAGATAAAATAGAAAGTATCACATGAGGTTGGTTTATATGGCAGATTGCTCATCTTAAGTTACATAAGGAGAGTTATCAAAAGACTTTAGGTTAAGAATTTGTTCATGTAACTGCAGCTAAGTCAAGTACCAAATGAAAAAAAAGAATGTAAAAGCTCTTTGAAAAACCATAGAGTTCTGTTTTGAATGGAAGGTATTATTAATGATAATTATTAATTATAATAATACCTTTCATTTGTATGGCACAGGATAATAGCATAATAATAACCTTAACCAAAAAAAAAAAAGCAAAACCAAAGGCATGGTATTAGTGTAAAGTGGAGAAATGGAAATAGCATTAAAATCAAAGTTCTTATAAAATAATACCTAGCTTATCCAGGTTACTAAACCTGAAAAAGACCTGTCCCTGTATCCAACCATGTCTATTCATTGATGCAAAAAGCATTTATTAAGCACCTCCTATATGCCAGGTGTTAACTACAAATTTACTGAGAACTGACTGATCCCCACCCACTCCCCCTTCCCAGGCAAATGAATTGCCCGGGGCTAACCAATCTTTGTCAATTCCAGATGGACCTCCCCTACTGCCCCCACCCCACCCCACCCAAGCAAACCATACCCTCCCAATGTTTCCCCACCTTACTCCCGTGACTTTATGTTATTATATAAAAGGATCCACCTACATTAAGTACTTTCTATTTCTATTTAGAATTAAGTAGTGTCTATACTTAACTCAAAAGCAGTTCTAATTTGTTAAAGGTTCATTTACATTAAGTTCCCTTTTATTCTGTTACCCCATAAAAACTCTATCCTAGGTTGCCATCCTTGGGTATTCCTAGCTTCTTGCTTTGTGATACCACAAACTATATAGTGCTTCTGCCCCAATTAAAGACCTTATTTCTCCTATATTGATTTTTCCTTAATTTACAGGTTAAAACAGGCATAATGTTAGATTCTAGAAATACATTTTTAATGAAATAGTTCCTACCCTTATGTAGGTTACATTCTTTTGGGAGGGGAGGGAAAAGAGGGACATCATGTACATAGAAAATTAAATACAAAATTCAGGGTGTCCCACAAGTCCCACTTTTGTGATATCCTATATATATAAAGAGGCCATATAGCAGAGTAGGTAGAGAGCTGGCCTTGGAATGAGGAAGACCTGCTTTCTAGTCTTACCTCTAACCCATATTAGCCATGTGATGCTGGTCAAGTCACTTAACTTCCACTTCACCAATTAACAGTGCCCTCACCAATTATAAGTTACATTATGTTATTATAATTTAATAATAAGTTGCAGAATTGTTGTAAATCTGGATTAGAGAAGAAATTTCCTCACCAGGACTTCCCTATGACAACAAAACCAGGGATCTTGGCCATTTATTTTAATGCAATGTAGACAGAAAATGATTTCTGGCAAGAGGGTACTAGTGACAGAAGATCAGGTAAAAATTCCTATAGGAAGTGATAGCTAGACCCAAGACCTTCAAACAAAATTAGAGTAACTTGGCACCTTTGCTGACCTCTTTTCCTTGTCTACATTGAGTGATAAGGTGATAAAACTCAATACCTGCCCTCTTTTCACTTTTAAGGCTTTAAAGACCACAAATGCATGAAAAACACTTGGCAAACCTTAAGCACTGTGTCAGTATCAGTTGTTGTTGTTGGTGGTGGTGGTAGCAGCGACTATTGATATTGTTGTACAGCTAGATATTCTACCTCTGATGCATTATATTTGCTTGACCCTGGATAAGTCACTTAACTTCTCAGTGCTCTAGACAAGTCTCTAAAATTGGAACTTGTAGAGAAATCACCAACTTGCATTATTAGCAGAAGGATTTTTTTCACTTGGGAGTTCCATGTTTCAATGATATTACAGGTACAATCCCTGTCATTATAGGTACAGTTCCTATTTCTATACCACCACTACCACTACTACCAAAACTATATGTTCATACCTTAGTGAGAGCACTACTATTCCTTCAAACCCACTCCCCTGCCACACACATACCTCCAGGAAAGCCTCAAGGGTCAAGTTTGTCATACCTAGGAATGTCAATTTATAAACAGGATGACTCCCCATCTGAAATGAATTTGCTCAATGAGGAAACAATAAGAGAATCTGTCTGCCTCAACAATATTCTTTAGTCTTCCTCAAACAATTTTCTTCAACTTCAGTTTAACTATAATCACCTTCTAAAATTAGAGTCACTAGTCAGTTTTGCTTCAATATAGAAGTCTCTATTACAAACCTATTCAACTCATGGTTATCCAATCTTTGCTGACCACAAAGGAGCTGAGATCCACCATATCTCAGAGCAGCCTATTCCACTCTTTTTTCTATAATGGACTCATTTGTTAAGAAGCAGTATCTATTTATTGGTCAGGCTTGCAGTCCAATATTCAGAAAGAAAATAATGTCTCTGTATCTACTTTTCAAGGAAGAAAGTAACTGTGGGGTTATTAGAAAGTCCAAGGAGTTCTATGATTCATTCAGAAGTATGCATTAAGTTTCCCATCTCTTCTAGTATTTAGATGATGCCTTTAATGTCATTATGATCAAACTCATTCTTATTATTAAACATGAATGCAAACATTCCCCCAAATTGAGTTCTTGTTATCTTCCTAATTTTCTCTTAAAATGTCTTCCAAGGAACCTCTATATGGGTTAAGATAAGGGATCCCTAAAAAAACCTGGAAAGACTTGTACAAACTGATGCAAAGTGAAATGAACAGAACCAGGAAAACATTGTACACCTTATCAACAGCATTGTAAGATGATCAACTATGAATGACTCAGTTCTTCTCAGCAACACAATGATCCAAGAAAAGTACAAAGGACTAAGGAAGGAAAATACTATCTACATCCAGATAAAGAACTGATGGGATCTGAATGCATATTGAAGCATACTTTTTTTCACTTTTTCATGTTTTTTTTCTTTTTGATCTGTTTCTTCTTTTACAACTGTGATTAAAATGGAAATATGTTTTACATGAGAGACAATGTATAACCTATATCAAATGGCCTACCATTTTAGGAAGAGGGGAGGGGAAGGAAGGAGGGAGAAAAATTTGGAACTGAAAATTTCATAAAAATGAATGCTAAAAATTGTCCTGACATGTAATGGGGGGGGGGCAAGTAATTTTTTTAAAAAGATTAGGAATCCCTGTTGAAGCAACAAGCATTTGCCAAATAACTACAATTTTTTTTTCAAATAACTACAATTTGCAATGAACTTTGCTAGGTATACAAAGACAAGGTAAAACAGTCTTCAAAGAGCTAACATCCTATTGAAGGAGATGACAGAAAATACTAGTAGTATTAACTTCAACTGAAATCAACTCAACACAACCCTTAAAATATAGGTATTTAGGGTCCATCAACCTATTAAAGAGAAAAGAAAAAAAGGGGGGGGGGAGAAAAGAAGAGAGGCTTAAATAGTAGAAGTTATTTGAAGACAGCAAGAGAATGGATTTCATTCATTGAATTCTTCCCAGATACCTTTCATAACTTCTGCTGAATTTATCACATGAATCAGGGTAATGATGAACTTGGATCCACTCCTTTGTTGTAATTATGATAGAGGGACAGTTATGGAATGAATGGCTTCACAGCTCTCTACATGACAATCTCTTAGCTAATTAGGAAATCTTATAGGCATAAAGAAGAAAACTATATCCCAAATACATGTTTGAAGGTTACTGCTCCTAGAAAAACCATTTCATTCATATATTCATATTTAGATGAATTAGTATGTATAGAAAATAATCCTCCATCTTTTAGAGTCTCATTAACTCAAGTTTCTAATTGGACCATATTTTTACCTAGAAAAATGATTTTGTTTTTCCTAATAAAATTATGTTTAATTTTTCATATTTGCATTTTTAACCAGATCATTGGTAGAGGGAGTACTAATGAGGAATTCCCCTCTGTCAATGCAGATCTAAACTTAATTTTTAACTTGAAGTCTTAAAGCATGGTTCTTATCCTTTTTGTGCTATGGACCCCTTTGGAAGTCTAATGAAGCCTATAGACCTTTTCTCAAAATAATGGTTTTAAATGCATAAAATAAAATTCACAAGATTGCAAAATAAACCAGTTTTTATTTATATTCTGCCATCAAACTATTGGAAAAAATAAACTCACAGAACTCAGGTTAAGAACCCCCATCTTGAAGAGTTTACTGGGAGTGCTCAGAGGTTATGTTAAGTAACTTAACTTGGAATCTTCTAACTAGTATGTACCAAAGACAAAAATGAACCAATGTTTTTCATTACTCCAAGGCCAGCTTCCTCTCCTCTACGTAGAAATGCAGGAATGTACTTCTAAAAAACTATACTAATGTTTTTGCTAATAAAGGTATCAAGAGCATTCTGTTCCTCAGCCTACATCATAACTATGAATCTAGAAAGAAAGAAGGTAGGATTAACTGGTGAATAAAACAATAGCTTAAAAGGCACTATTCTTTTCTGATGGGAACTGAGTGTGACCACCCACATCCTGTGAAGGAAAGTCACATTACTATTCACTCTTCTAGGAAAATTATGCTCAAGTTCTCACAACTTCATTCTTTTATGCACATTTTCAAATTGTAAACCAAAAGAAGTTGAAGAAAGAAGATTATCTGGTAATTGTTCTCACTCTTCTGGTCCAACTGTAGGAGTCTAATAGATCTTTTATATTGTGAGTAATTGACTGGAGCAAAGAAATGGACCTCTGAGCCTGTCAAATCTCTCTGAGCTGTAGGGTTCAGCCATATACTTTTAAGTCTCAGGATAGGAGGATTGACAGCACAGTATGTGGCATCCATATTCATTGATTTGAATCTAGCCTCCTAAAAGAATAGTCTTTGAGATGTGTCCAACTCAGAATTCCTTTTAAGTAGAGTGGAAAATGGGATAATAATTTCTTTCTTATTTATTTAGAATTGTATTTTTCCCCCAATTACATGTAAAAGCAATTTTTATGTCCATTTTTAAAACTTTGTCCTCCAAATTCTCTTCCTCCCCGCCAAGAAGGTAAGCCATTCAATATGAGTTTTACATGTGCAGTCATACAAAATTGAAAATGGGATAATAATTTCATACAAATTGTCTCAAGATTCACTGAATTTAAAAGAACTACAGTCAATCCTATCAAAAACATTTTCAGCCAAGGTTTCTATTAATCCTCTCTAATTTAAATCACACTGGCCTCTACACATATACAAAAATCTAAAAATTCCTCATGCCTTGATCTTGTTCAGCCCTCCCTTCCCTGATCAACTTTCACCCTGCAGTGAAGACACATGTACCATCTATGCTACAGTGTATAAGCTCAGAATTGAATATTAATCAGATAATTTCTTTTCTTCCAACTGCCTAGTAGACATCAATTATATTGTTCCACAGACTTCTCCATCTCAACATGTACAAAACTGAACCTATTTTACTCTTTACACAATCTTCTTTCCAATCAATTGCTGTGTTTTGATCAAAGGGACCATGATAATTTTACTTACCCAGGTTCAAAACTTCTGAACCATCCTCATCTCTTCACTTTCTTTCATTCTTCATCTTCAACTAGCCTGGACAAATATGTCTTGCATCCAGCTTTCACCCTAGTCACCTCTCTCCTGTACTGTTTCAATAGCCTAATTGTCTATTTCCTCACCAAACCATTATTTGCTAGTTACTAAATTGAAATTCTTAAGATTTGACCATATTAGTCCCTATCCATGAAGCTCTAATGGCATGCTGTTGCTTCTAGGATAAGATACAAACTTGACTGTTTGACACTTAAAGCCCCTTCACAATAGGGCTCTAGTCTGCCTCTCAAGACTTATTTCACATTATTCCTCTTCATCATTCTGTGTTCTAACTGAAGTAGCCTGTTTGCTATTCCCTCCTATTCCCATCTCCCTTCTTTATGCCTTTGTAAGGGCTATCCTCCATGCATGGAATACATCCTATCCTCATGGCTGCTTCTTAGAATCCCTATTCTCCTTTAAACCTCACTTCTTATAAGAACCCTCTCTCTAGTGCTGGTGTCCTCACTCATATTAAATTAATTTTTTAAAGATATGTAGTTTATATTTATGTAACACAGGCTGTAAGCCTGGAGCATTTTGCATAAGACTCTACTCAGTGGTGATTGCAGACTCTCTTTGAGGAGAGATTTGTGAAAAAGAAAAAAAAAATTGGAAGCAGACATGTAGGGAAAGCTGGCTCCTCCATATGTCCCTAATTTCTAGCTTGCCTCCCTAGTGACTCTGGGGAAGTTCTCCTTGAATAAGACCTGGATGTCTCTCTTGAATTAGCTAAAATACCTTACCCCCAGTGAGAGAGTTCATGCACTCTGTGTATTTTCTGTCATAGTCTCATTTTTTATCATTTTTTCTGATTGCTATCTGCCCAGATTGATGAGTTTGTGCTTTTTAGTTTTTGTTTTTTCTGTGGGACAATGAGGGTTAAGTGACTTGCCCAGGGTCACACAACTAGTAAGTGTCAAGTGTCTGAGGACAAATTTGAACTCAAGTCCTCCTGAATCCTCGCTGCACCACCTAGCTGACCGCGAGTTTATGTTCTACTCACAATTTTTGATGATCTTTTGTGTAGCTGGTATTTGGTAAGAAAGAGTCAAACATGTTTGTATAAGCTTGGGGCTACCCCTTCCCAACTTTATGGAAAAGATAGTAGGAAAGGAGCTTGACTATTAATCTCCCCAAATTAGCAATATTTAGGGAGGGAGATAGGGGCAATTCTAGTCTAGTATTCCTTCTCTCAGAGGAGAATAGAGGGATTAGCCTTCATGGATCCCCTTCCTCCTTTCCTCCTGGCAAGAATCAATAATTTCCTTGCATAGGAGTAGGCAGCATAACAGAAATATGTATAAACAGCCTCCTTTGCTAATGGTGAAAAACAATGTCAAGCGACTCAGCCTTTCTGATCCTTCATTTGTGCAGCTTCAAATGTTCTGTGCTAAGACCACTGAGCCAATCCTTTGTGATCTTCTGTGTGTGTTGTGAGTGGATTCCTGGGGGGTTGGGTTTTTTGTTTTGGGGTGGGAAAGGAATCAGGTGTTGACCTGCTCTGCATTTGTATTTTGGTCCCCAGGTGTAAATGGAATTTTCTGTGTTACCATTTTGTGGTAACTACCAACATTTTTTTTTTAAGTGAGGCAATTGGGATTAAGTGATTTGCCCAGGGTCACACAGCTAGTAAGTGTCAAGTGTTTGAGGCCAGATTTGAACTCAGGTCCTCCTGAATCCAGGGCCTGTGCTTTACCCACTGTGCCATGTAGCTGCCCCTACCAAGATTAATATTTTATTTTGATACGTTATATGAAAAGTACATGTCTCAGTGAAAATAAAATACTGAGGGAAAAATATATGTATAAAAATACCTCCCTGAGAGCTTCTCTCAAACAATGCATGTGGCATAAACATCCTAAATAGCAGTACAAAAGTTGTTACCCTCACAGAACTTTCATTCTGTTGGGGAGAAATAATGCCTAAAAGAGAAGTTAGGGGAGAGGAGTGGACCCATGGTGAAGAAAGAAGTCCAGAGAATCAGAAGCAAGGCCTGGAGAAGGATAAAAGGAATGAATATGAATGGCCTGGAACCTTCCTTAAAGGAGAGATTCCAGGAGGAATTGACCTTCAAAGGAAGGTGACACTGGAAGAAAGAGCCAGCTTTTGGAGGCAGCTAGGTGGCGCAGTGGATAAAGCCCTGGCCCTGGATTCAGGAGGACCTGAGTTCAAATCTGGCCTCAGACACTTGACATTTACTAGCTGTGTGACCTTGGGCAAGTCTACCCTCATTGCCTCGGAAAAAGAAAGAGCCAGCTTTCCCTCCATGTCTGCTTCCAAGGTCGAGAAGGTTGCAGGAAGCACACAGTAATTAAAAACAAAACTTATTTGATTACTTTAGGATACAAACTATATAAAATATGCAAATATGGCATACTATTTAATTTAATCAAATTATTGGATAGCTGGATAGTCCTCTAATAAGCTATCTGGTTGTACTCATTTTGATTTGGGCATATTGTAGAAACTGATATCAAAAGTTCTTATCATAAAACCCTAAATATTTCCTCTAAGAGTTCATATAATTATGAACTTTGAGAACTGGAAGAGTTTTTAGAGGTCAAGATCAACTACCATAGCTTTCTCACTTTGTCAGTGAGGAACTTGAGGTCCTGTGGAGTGAAGTCCAGGTTTGTAGAACAATATGAAAATTCTAACAGCAAGAAATTCTAGGTAGAATTCAAATCCTAGCTCAAATTTCATCTCTTCTGTAAAAACTGCCTTGAGCTCCCCAGGTAAAAATGACTTTCCTTCCTTGGAACTTCTATAGCATGTTTTACTTTTCTTATGTTCTTATAATAACCTGTTGTGCATTGTAGTTATTGCGTGCTTATTTTATAACATCGAATGTGTGTGTATGTGTATTATTCCCTTGATAAATCTTCATTATAAGAGAGCAAGGACCATGCCTTAATTTTCTTCAAATCTCCTCAGCTCTTACAACTGTAACTGCCAGAATGTTTTATATGTAGTAGATGCTTAATAGTGAGCACCCAATAGTGGGAACCCGTTAGAATGTACAATCCATGAGGGCAGATGCCTTTCTTGCTCTTGGCTTTGAATCTCCAGAGCTCAACAAAGTGCCTGGCATATAGTGCTAATAAATGGCTTTGACTGGTTAATTGATTAATAAACATCTGTTGAATAAAAGAATGATGGAATGAATTAATTAAAAAGAAAAAGAAATCATTTTCATTAAACCTAAACTGAGACTACCCAAACTAAGAAAACAGTCTTCCCCAAAACTAATCATCAGGGCTTAGCTTTCCTGTATTTAAGTGTTTAATAAAAACAAAACAAACAACAACAACAGCAAGCTTTGAGATTTTTAGTTCATATGTAAGCAACTATTGCATAAAACCCAAAAAAGTATGCATCCCTAAATCTTTAATTTATTACTGATTTTTAGCTGACTTAAAGGATGCCCATATGTGTCTCCACATACAAGAAAACTTTGTCACATATAAGAGAAGTTCCAGTCTGAAGTTCCAAACTAAATTTCATGTAAGTGATTCTCCAAAATTTGCACAGATGCATTTGTCATGGAAATTAAAAAGAAGCAATGTACTCCCCAGAGTCATTAGTTATGCAGTCTATCCTGGAAAGATGACATCTCATAAACCTCATTCCCATTCAGAACTGCTACACCAAATCTAGATCTGCCCATAAAATCCAGTTCTTGCTTTTAATATGCTAAAGACCAGAAACTGCACACAGCAGCTGGTGGAAGATATTGTAATGTCGCCAAAATGCCTAGAAGAGACTAATATTCAATAACCACTGACCTTTTTTCTATTTATGATCTTTGCCAAAATATATATTTCCATCAACAGAGATGGTGAATACACTGCTGCTTCCCTTGTTATTTGCTAGCCCCTGCTAAAGTGAGAGAAAGAGGAAAACAGAGTTTGAATATGTTCCAGTATGAAAATGAAGCAGAGTTGATCAGACCAAGTGTAGTTAATGAAAAGTCCATTCTGTAGGCTCCCGTAGCTTTTCTTGGTACTATATTAGGCAATCTTCACTCCTACCATGTATTTAACTAATAGAGTCAAACAATTCATCACATGAGCTGACTAGGTGGCAGAGATTTATAAAAGTTAAGTTTGTGACTTGAGAAGATAAACAGGGATTGAAGTCAAGAAACCTGAATTGCAGGTCACTAACTAGGTTGATAACTCTCTAGTCCTCAGCTTAATCAGTTATTAAATATGCATAAGGTGTTAGTTGCTTCCCTCAAGTAGCTTATATTTTACTATGCTAATTTACATATTGTCACAAGGTCTGGCATATAGTAAGAACAAAATAAATTGTCTATCTATCTATTGAAATCCATATTTCAAACTACTTCAAAACTAATCTTCTGGGGGCAGCTAGGTGGCACAGTGGATAGAGCACCGGCCCTGGAGTCAGGAGTACCTGAGTTCAAATCCGGCCTCAGACACTTAACACGTACTAGCTGTGTGACCCTGGGCAAGTCACTTAACCCCAATTGCCTCACTTAAAAAAAAAATACTAATCTTCGAAATACAAAGATCTGACCATGTTGTGTCATTTCTCTGCTCAAAATCATTTAATAAATTTTATTGCCAACTAAATAAAACCTAACCTGTTGATTTGAGAATTCACGGTGCTCAAAAGTTGCTTTTAACCTATCTTTCTGGTTTTATTTTATGCTGCTTCTGTCCACAGAAGCTCTCTGTACTCTGGTCAAACTGGATTACTGAATGTCTCATATATATGTCCCTTGATTTCCCATCTCTATGCTTTTTGTAACATCAGTATCTTATAGTACCCTCTTCCCTATATCTGCCTCTTGAAAAACCCACTTACTCTTTAATAATGAATTTGTTCAAATGCCACCTCCTCTGTGAAGACTTCTTTGATATGTAGGTCACTGGATTTTTTTTTTCTACTAAATTTAGAGGAGTATTTTAAAAGAGTTAATTAACTTTTTGTATAAGCTAAAAATTAGGTCAGAATCACTTCATTCAAACAAACCAGCATTCTACTGGAGAGCACAGCAGATTAATGAGTACAAGATGACTAGAGAAAACAGAAAACACCAACAAGAATGTGTTGTGAGAAACCCAAAAGGCTTCCAACAGGATGCAACAGATAGTGATTTTATGAGTGCAGGGACCTTCAAGTGAGCAACCTCCTTCTACTAAATTGAAAAAAGAACTTTTTTCCCCCTGCAATGTGGAGAGTTTCCTGGACCATTGAGAGGTTAAGTGAATTGCTCAGTGACAATGTCTAGATATTTGTCTGCAGTAGGATCATCCTAACTAGAGGGTCACTACTTCATCTACCTCTACTGTGATTTGTGACTTGCCAGTGCTCTGACTTAATAAATGCTTGTTCACTTGAGTTGAGTGAATGGATAAGTGAATCAATGAATCAGTGAAAATAGCACTGAATATATTCCAAGCTTTCTTATATTGCAAATTTGGTACTATGTTCTAGGAATGCAACAACAAAAGTAAAGACAGCCCCTGCCTTCATGTATTTTCTCACAGGGTATATATGCTAATAAGGGAAGATAATACATAAAGGAGAATGGTGGCCAGAGAGGGATATTTTGATTTGGAAAGTTACTGGGATGGTGATTGAAATCACAGGGGGTAGGGGGGGCACAGATACTCTCTTAACAGGAACAAAGACTGAGTTGATTTGATTATGGCTTCTAAAATAGAAAAGGGTGGGGTGGGTACTGAACCCCTACTGGTAAAAAGAATTCCAGAGTGTAGAGTGAAGGGTTTCTGGAACCCAGCTGAACTGATTTAATTCATTAAATTGATTGATTGATTGAATTGAATTGAACTGAACTGGGAATGTTTAGATTAGACAAGAGGATAATTGTCTCAAAATATATAAAAGGCCCTTATGTGAAAGTGTGTTTCTACTTATTTTGCTTGGCTCCAAAGAGGAGAAAGGAAGATCATTGTACAGGAATGACCAGAAGAATATTTTCAGATTAATACAAGAAAATTTTTTTTGCTAAGCATAAAAATGCTTATTGATTGTTTGACTAGTTGATGAAATGTAGAACAATGCCCTACATGGTCCTTGGAGGAATTCAAAGAGAGGAAAGATATAATTCCTCCTCTCAAGAGGCATATAATCTAGTAAGGGGAGATCATATATGCAAGTAACTATACTACCTGGTAGATAAATGTATGTAAAATACTTTGTAAACCTTAGAGTGCTATGTAAATAACAGCTTCTAATATTGTCATTATTGACAGGAAAAGGTGCAATAAAATCTATTTCTCAAATATCAAATAATTCCATAGCTATCATCTGAGTCATCAGAATGATCATGGAACATATTAACATTGACCTTGTTAAGATCTCATTTTCATCAAATACAAATGAAAGTTCCCAACTATCTGGAAAGAAATAACCTGTTTTTAATTTGGTGGTTAATTTTTACCCCCTATAGATGGTGTCATCATTATTGATTTGTGGCTTTCACTAAGTGAATATGTTATAACTTCAACCACCTATCAGTTACATTTTAACAGTAAATATCTCAAAAGTCCAGTCTCATCTCTGAAAATTAGTTCTAGAGCTTAAATAAACAGCATCATGGTATTTTGATCTAGACCCCACCTTACAAACTATTTAGTCCAAGTAATTCATCATACAGATAAGAAAATGGAGGCTCAGAGAGAGTAAATTAATCCCCCCCACTGCCTTGTATATGGCTGAAATTTGAAAAAAGGTGTTCCAACTCAAAAGCTAGTGATCTTTCTACTGAGTCACTTTACACTCTGCTTTCTCTATGCCTACCCCGATTATTCCTCCCTCCTCTTCTCACCCTTACAAAATCAACAACTGTGTAAACTCCCTCACTACTATTTCCTCCCTTAGATTTATCCAAACCTTTGAAGAAAAAAACCTCCTATGGACAGAACTGAATGGAATACTAAAAACCCAGAGGGGATGTATTTGGTGGTAGGATTCTTTTTGCTTTGTGGGATTCAAATGCACCCAGCCTGAGATGTGTGATTTTAAAAGTTAAAAATATGAGTTTCAGCTCCTGGGATTTAAGCTGGAAATTTCTTTTTATTCCTTTAAAACCCTGAATAAAATCCAAATTAGTTTCCTCAACTACAAAATAATAGGTTCAGCCTGGACCCCCCAGCCCCACCCTGGCCAAATCCCTTTCAGATAAAACCTTCAGTGATTCAGTGAAATCTTCCTCTGAGTTAGGGGAAGGTGTATCTTAAAATCATAGTATCATGGAGCTAGAGCTGGGAGGAAACCCAAAGGTCATTTAGTACCACTGCATTATTTTACAGATAGGTAAACTGAGGTCCACCCAGGGAGGTCATATCTGCTGTCTCCAAAGTTACCTATGATCTCTCAATTGCCAAATCTGGTTGCCTTTTCATCGTCTGGCATTGCTGACCATGTTGACCACCATCTCTTCTTGGATGTGTACTTTCTCCTTTCTGGGTTTTGTGACTCTGTTCTTTCTTCATTCTCTCCTTACCCACCTACAGATTTTTCTCAGCTAAACTTTGTTGGATTATCATCTCTATCCAGTTCACTAACTCTATGTGTAACCCAAAGCTCTGTCCTGGGTCCTCTGTCTATAATCCTCTTTATGACATCATTAACTCTAATGGGTTCAGTTATTACCTCTTCCCAGATGACTCCCAAACATCTTAGTATCAAGTGTCCTAAGCTTCAGTCACATATCACTGCCTACTGTACCTTTCTAACTGCATGTCTACTACTACATGTCCCATAAGAACCTCAAACTCAGTATGTCCAAAGTAGAACTCATTATCTTTCCCAAAAACCCATCCCTCTTCTCAGTGTTCCTGTTTCTTCTAAGGGTACCACCATCCTTTCACCTTGGTTTATAACCTCAGTCATTCTCATCTTCTTTCCCTCCCTCACCTTGTATAGCCACTCAGTTGTCAAGTCTTGTTCATTCTACCTCCTTCACATCACTCCAATCTCTTCCCTTTTCTCTACTCATGTTGCCACCAGACTTAAGTTTTCATCATTTTTCTCCAGGACGATTGCAAAAGGCTTTGAATGGGTCTCTCTGTCTTCTATCCCTCCCTTCTCTAATCCAAAGCAGTAACCAATGTGACTTGACTACATTTCAAGTCTGGTCTTGTCTCTCCCCATTCAATAAAACAATATATCTCCTCCTCACTACTCTTTAAAAAATAAAAGCCCAGTTTCTTTGACTTCTCAACTCATGTGAAACCTCGGGAAATTAGCCCTTTCCTGATCTACCCAGCCTTCTCATCTTCCTATTACTCTGTAGTTAATTAGTATCTATTTGGTATACATACATTTGGTATACAATATGTATACCAAAGCTCCTTCAGGACAGGAACTGTATCATTTTTGTCTTTTAACCTAGCATGCCTGGCACAGAGCTTGACACATAACAGGAACTTAACAAATGTTTGTGGGGGGTTTAAATAAGCAAATGGGGTCGCAAAAACCTTTCTCAGCCTTGTTGTCACCTTGTGATATCAGTGCTATTATTTTCCTGATTTTACAGATTAGGGAACTGAGGCTGAGAAAGGTTTTTGCGATTAGAAATGTAGAGCATTTGTGATTTAATGTTCACACACCTAGTAAGAGGCTAAGGAAAGATTAGAATTCAAGCCTTCATGACTCCAAGTCCACTTCACCATGTAGCTTTCACAACCTAGATTTGGTTGATTACCCAATACCAAGAAAGTTTTTGTTCAGTTATTTTTCAGTCATGTCCAACTCTTTGTGACCCCATTTGGGGTTTTCTTGGCAAAGATACTGGAGTGGTTTGCCATTCTCTTCTTGAGTTCATTTGCCTGATGAGAAAACTGAGACAGTGTTAAGTGACTTGCCCAGGGTCATACAGCTAATGTGTCTGAGGCCAAATTTATGCTCAGGAGGAGGAGGCTTCCTGACTCCAGGCCCAGCACTCTCTGCACTATTGTACCACCTAGATACCCAGTTAGTGTCAGAAATGGGATTTGAAGCCAAGTCATCTGACCATGCTTAATGCTATTTCCTACTGCCATGCAAGTCTATATCCACATGGAGCAGTTGCTAATATTATTCCTGTAATACCTTGGAATCAACAACAGTATAGGTCAAAAATCTACCTCTATTCTCTACTGTCTGTGTGCTACAGGCAACAGAGGTTTTACATTGCAGGGAAGGTGAGGTTCAATACTGGTGGAGGAAGTTCCAGGAGCTCCCCCTACAGAGAAAATTTAAAAGTCATTCACAAATGAATAAATAATAAAGTCATGATAATGAAATTTGAAGTGCATTCCAAAGAAGTAAAATGCTGAAAGGGAAGTTATATGGCTGTTGGCCATGGAAATATTATTAGTTAGGTGCACTGTGATTTGATTTTATTATCTGACTTGTCTTTCCTCCATCTTTCATATGGAGACATAACAGTCATTATGCAAAGGTCTCAAGTAGCAGCTAAAACAATGGCTTATACAATCTCTGCCTGTGGGAGCTAAGGCCTAAATCCCCATTCATAGATATCTCATTAAGTGGTTGGGAATTTTTCCCAATGTTGTGACCATGCCACCCACCTAGTTCTTCTTAAAAACAAAAAACCTCATGGGGGTAGCTAGGTGGTGCAGTAGATTCAGGACCTGAGTTCAAATCCAGTATCAGACACTTGACACTTACTAGCTGTGTGACTCTGGGCAAGTAACTTAACCTTCATTGCCCCACCAAAAAAAAAAAAACCTCATAAAAACTAATAAGACTAAAAGTAGAAAAAAATACCCATCCATTCATCAAAAAAGCACCATGGTTCTTTCCCATTATGACTCATTCTAAGGACTCATTGGCCACACTAGAAGAAATCTACTTGCAAGTCAGTTTTGCTAAAGGTCCCCAGTACTCTGCAGGTTGGATAAGCATAGCAGCAGTATCATGGGGAAAGCCATCCCTTTGTATTGGCCAAGAAGAAGAGAGGTTTTAATTTTCCTGTGGCCAGGGCTACTAGAGTGTCAGCTACTTCATGTACACCCAGATGATATCCCATTGTTGCTATGGTGTGTTAATAGATGCAATTAATCATTTCCACATGCAACTCCGCATAAATAAAGAGAAGGCAACACCCAAGATCCCTTTCAATTGAGGGCACAATAAAATTACTTTGTTGAAAGCAAATAGAGAATTAGGCAATAGGTCACAGCAGCCTCTCTAGAGACGTTCTTATGTAATCCATAGCATCTAAACTATTGAACCCATTGCTACTAATCACCTGCCGAAATGTGAATCTAACCATACCCAATTATCTTGTTCAATTCTAATATTTTAAGTAGAGAAGGGAATGTCAAACTATACTAGTATCTTTGCCAAGCAAACCCCAAATGGTGTCATGAAGAGTGGGATACAAGTGAAATGACTAAATAATAACAACAAAATATTGTAAGATACTAAGGAAGGAGTTAGATCTTGTTGTTATTAGGTTAAACACTCAGATAACCAAGGAACATTAACTTACCCTTACTACTATCTATCTTGATAGTATATTCTACACCACGATTGATAAATACTTCTTCAAGTCTTAAAAATGTTTAAAACATATGATTCATGATTTGCAAACTGAAGCAGCCTTGTGAGGTAGATTAGAGAGGGAGAGGCAGAGACAGCCAAAGTGACAAAGAGCAAAGACTGTCTTCATTTATTTGTATCTTGGCACTTTTTCCCAGTGCTTTACACATAATAAGAACTTAATAAAAGTCACTCACTCATTTATTCATTCATTCATTCAGATAGGGATTTGTAAATTATGTATTTTAGGATTCTCAGGTTTATTTTCTAAGCCCCAGAGTCTATTATGTATATATTAAGAAGCGCTGGAAGTCTTCTTCTGTAACTAAAAATCACTGCTTCTTTCCCAGCATAGCTCTGGTGTCTTAATTAAATACAGCTAGTAAATGTCTGAGGCCAGATTTGAATTCAGGTTCTTCTGACAAGGTCGGCATTCTATCCTCTGCACAACCTAACTGTCTAGGGACAATTGTTACAAAATGTTGGATTTGTTATTATACTTGGTCACCTTGTCAGTCAGTTATATTTAAAAGTATGTTGTTGTAATTGTTGTTTTTAAAAGGGAGGGTTTGTTAATGATAATAACTAGAATTTATATAGATCTTTCAGGTTTACAAGATGCTTTACATATATTATCTCACTTGAACCTCACAAGAACTCTGTGAAGTACTTGTTCTTATTATCTGTTTTATAGATGAGGAAACTGAGGATGAGGTCCAAAGTTTATGTTTCATTTATTCTAACCCTGTGTCCAATTAGTCTCAATAACTGAAACTGAAAATCAAGATTATACTTGATAAATGAAACTTGTATATACTTACTTGTATTCTGGAATCAAGAAGATGTGCATAGCTTGGTATTTAAAGGAGAATTGGAATGGATAAAAATGCCTTGCACATCAACCACTATGAAGATCAGCTGCCTTAAAAGATATTAACACTTGGCTGCATATAATAATTACTACTTTAGAAAGGATTTTAAAGGTCATATAATCCAATTCTCCTATCTTAGTTGGGAGGAAATGAAAGATGAAGTGACTTTCACATAAGTCATATATCTAATCAGCAGCAGAGCCAAAACTAGAATCCAAGACTCCCCACTACTCAATTGGCAGATAGTAACCCCTTTGATAAATGTTTATTGACTTGACTTTCCCCAAGCTCTTTAGCACAAAAGTCAATGGATTTTTTCTCAGTCATCATCCTATTTGACTTCTTTTCAGTGTCTCATGCTATTGACCACCCCCTTACTGTAAGTACCATCTCTCCTCCTTGGGTTATTGTGACACCTCTCAGTCAGAATTGTCTTCCTTTATATCAAAACAAACTTCTCTCTCCTTTGCAAGCTGGTTAGCCATGCCTTGCCCTCTACATATGGCTGTACCCCAGGGCTCTTTCCTGGGTCTACCTTTACTACATTCTCTCTTGGTGATTTCATCAGTTCCCATGGATTCAATTACCATGCTTATAGAGACAACTATTAAATTTACATATGCAGCCCCACTTTCCTGTGGCAGAGTCTGACATCTACCATTGTTTAGTACACAATACATCTTCACTAGAATATGATGTTGGCATCTCAATCTCACTATCCCCCAAACAGGACTCTTTCTTTTCCTTATATCCACCTCTTTTCCTAATTTCCCTAATTCTAAAATGGGCACTACTATTCTCCCAGTTACCCAGGTTTGTTATTCAGTACTTATTGTAGACTCTTCCTTTTCCTTCATATCTCCCCATATCCCATAAGTTGCCAAGCTTTATCAATTTAACATCTTCAGCATCTCACTCCTTCTTACTACACACAGAGCTACGACCCTAATTCAGAAGGTCATCATCTCTCACCTGGACCACTGCAACTATCTTCTATATGGTCTTCCAGTCTCAAACTTCTTCCCTTCCCAATCCATCCTTCACTCAGCTGCCCAAACTCAATTCCTTGAGAACCTGAGCAGTGCACAGTGTGTGAATGGTAGCTATGAGTTTGAGAAAGTAAACTGGAGACAGAGAAATATTTAGAGTTCGCATTATGTGGTAAACCCTCAAGGGAAGACTATTGCTTGGAGAATTTTTTTCAATTTTGCCCACTTTATTTTTCTTTATAATAAACACTTTTTTTATAGTTTTGGGTCTCAATTTTTATCCCTCTTTCCCTCCCTCCCCTCCTTCTCCCTTGAGGCCACAATCAGATATGGGTTACACATGTATGATTATGTAAAACAAATAATTGCAAGACTTTTATACTTTATGTTGTATTGATATTTCATTATTTCAGTTAAATAGCTTTATAGTTGGGGCAAGTAGGTGGTGCAGTGGATAGAGCAACAGCCCTGGATTCAGGAGGACCTGAGTTCAAATCCAGCCTCAGACACTTAACACTTACTAGCTGTGTGACCCTGGGCAAGTCACTTAACCCTCATTGCCCTGCAAAAACACCACCAAACAAACAAATAAATGAAGGGATGGACGAATGAATGAATGAATGAACAAACAAATGAACAAATAAAGTGAATGAAAGAATGAATAAATAAATAAATAGCTTTATAGTTCACCCAACCACTGATTTCTGACCAAAACCTGTGAAATATATATTGTCTGTATATGTCTGTGTGCATATATAGAGGCTGTCTGAAAAATCTTACTGAATTTTAAAGTTTTAATAGCTTATATTAATATATATATCTGTACATGTATACAGTGTGTGGATAGATATAGATAGATAGATAGATATACTTATAGATATAACACAATAGATCTTTAAAAAACATACATATCCATATATTGATATAGGTTTTTAAATGTATATATTTACATTAATATAAATAAAAGTACATGTATAATCACATTTGTACTTACATAAACTTATTCATCTATGTTAATATATGTGTATATTCAAATATAGCTTAATATGTTTTAATATAAGTATTTTAAATATGAATATATATGTATGAATTTTTTGTGTTTAAAAAATATGTACATACTTTTAAACCCCATTCTATGTTTAGTCAAGTGACTCCCCTACTCAGGAATATTATGATGATCATGTCAATGATGATAATAATATTATTTTGGGAGTAGCTAGGTGGCACAGTGGATAAAGAACTGGCCCTGGAAAATGAGGTTGAGAGAGTTTAAGTGATTTGCCCAGGGTCATACAGCCTTGAGTTAAGATTCAAACTCAAATCATCCTGATACTGAATACTGTTTTCATGAACACTCTATTTATTGTGCCCCATAAAGTTTTATTAGCTCCCCATTGCCTTCAGGATGAAATATAAGCTCTTTGGTTCAGCATTTAAAGCTTTTCACAATCTGGTTCCAGTCTTCAAAGTTGATTTACATTGGTCCTTCTCATGAACTCCTTGCTCTGGGCAGAGGAGCCTACTAGTTGTTTCCCATTCCAACCTTCCAACTCCTAATGCTGTGCTTTTGTAAGGACTGTCTACACATTCTCCTTCTTCACCTCCCCCTTTTGGAAGCCCTACCTACAACTTAAAACTTTGTCCTTCAGGAGATCTTTCCTGATTTACCCAGCTGTTAACTCTTCATACCCCATCACTGTGAATATATTCTGTCCATTTCTTTCACATATTTGTCTGGGAACATATTGCATTCCCCTAGTTCAAAGTAAGCCCCTTGAAAACAGGGACTGTGTCATTTCTACCTTTGTATTTTCAGCACCAAGAACATAGTAGGTGCTGAATAAGTGCTGGTCAACTGACTGGGGTCCTTTCAAAAGGCATAACACAATTGTTCTGTTTCTTAAAGTCATTATGAATCAGAACTTTTGATCAGGCTGCAAAACTCTGCTGGTGGGGAACAAGCCAAGCATTTTGTTCTCAGCTAATCATGGTCCATTCTGTGTGTGTGTGTGTGTGTGTGTGTGTGTGTGTGTGTGTATTTATATGTATAAAACTTCACTTGTTAGTACTGCTTCACTTACACCCCTTCCCAGCTCAGATCTTATCTCTGAGGTCCTTAGCATTTCAATCAATTTCTATTTTGCATCAAAACATTGTCCTTGTATTTATATTATGTTTTTGCATATACTGCTTAAAAAGTATTGTCATCTCCCCAGATAGAGTCTAAAGTCTTTGACAACAGGAATTGTTTCATTTTTGTCTCAACACAGTGACTGGTATTTAATAAATGTTTGTTAGTTGATTAATAAGTGTTTGTTGGATTGTACTGAATTGAAGAAATTCTAAGGGAGAAACTTCTATTGGACATGGATCTACAGGAAGAGGGGGTATCTGGGTGACACAGTGTATAGAGCACTTGCCCTGAAGTTGGGAGGACCTGAGTTCAAATTTCACTTACCAGCTGTGTAACCCTGGGCAAGTCACTTAACCTCAATTGCCTTAAACATCCAGGGCCATCTCTAGTTGCAGAGCCCTTCCTCACCTAAATCCAATTCAGTGAAAGCCATGACATCACCCCAGTGTCATGGTCCTCTTCAGGAATGAAGGACAAACAACAGGAAGAGGTATGGAGGGGCTGTAGCACATATGGATTTATGAATTTACATTGATAGATTCCCAAATTTTTGACATTAGAAATACAAAAACTGAAAAGATTCCATTTTATTCAGTGCGTTTTACTTAGATGATCAGATCATGGAAACATTTTAGAATAATGTGATTGCTTGAATTAGTGAATCTCTCATCCATTTTAGTACCTGTAAGTCCACTGAGTGTTTTAAAAACTAAAAATGCATGAAAACAAATCAGCATTTAATACTCTGGAAATTATATTTGGGTATTCATCTACATTTTTGTCGAATGTTAAATCAAAAGTAGTAATACAATTTACTAATCATTCAGAATTATATTAAAAATTCAAATATTATATTAAAATTTTACAAGAAATTAATGTTATGCATAATTCATAGGTCTAAGTCTCATAATGATAGCACTATAGCAAAATAAGAGTATTCATTTCAAATCTTCTTGAAATCTGAGGACATGTTGCTTAAAAAATAAAGATATACTGAAATTTAAACTGTCATTGTGCACTGGTCTCCTTCATTCCAAATCTGTCAACAAAAGACACCAAGGTTAATTTATTATTATTATTTTTTGTCCTTCACTTTGGTAATTCCTTGCTCTTAAAATACACTACACTCAGACTCCTTAAGAACAGCTGGTTGCTGACTCACTGGATGCTTTATGACATTAGAATATTCAGAGTACTGAACATTGGGATAGGCATGAAAGCAAAGAAGAATTCACAAAAGCAAAAATGTAGGAAACACTCTGACCCACCATAACATAAGGTATTGAACAGCCTGGTAAGGAGTCCAACATAAGTCCAATAAACGCTTACAGAACAGTAGAAAGACCTATCCATCATATATTAGCCCTGTGACCTTGAGCAAGTCTCTTTACTTCTGATTCTTAGTTTTCCCACATACAAAATGAAGGAGTAAGACTAGACTAAAGTTCTTCCTAACTCTAATATTCTGAGATTCCATAATCAAATATTTAAACTTGAGAGATATCATGGTAGAGTGAACAGGACACTGTACTTAGAGTGAAAAATAGCTATATTCAGATTCCACTTCAGGTATTTACTGTGTGACCTTGGTTAAGTCATTTAATCATTCTGTGCTTCAGTTTCCTCATCTGTAAGATGAGGAATTAGACGTGAAGTACTCTAAGATTTCCATCTTTAAAATCTGTAGTCTATTACTCCTAGAGTGAATGGTTTATTTTTTTCTAGCACCGTGCTTAGCAAGCAAAAATCTACCACCTGTCCCTACTTGGCCAGATTTATAATAATTTGGAAGGTGAAAGTTTCATTCCCAGGAGAATTCTGGGAAGCCAAACTCCTAAATCATTTTCCTGAGAAGTCAGCAGCAGTGGGATTTTCCCAGTCCTGTCCCTGATCTCAGTCCTCAACTCTTTGCCCATTCCAGTTTCTGTCCATCAAAAGATGGAATGGATCCAAGGAAATAAATGTAAAGGGGTAGAAGTCAGTCTGAAAGTTAAGGCAGCATTCAACAGAATGTTGGATGGGCAGTTGCTATATACTTATCCCTGTCAAACACCACTCAAGATATAGTTGAAAGAACCAGCTTTACAGGGTTGGCCTTCTCAGAAGGAAGTTTGGAATTGACTTAAATAGCTTTGGGAGAGATGTGCCCTTTGTAGGGATGAGATTAAAGGTGTGCGAGAGCCAATTCTAACTGCTAGGCCATTGCTAAACTTTCAGTGTGAACAATGACACGTTAGAAATCAGCAAACCCTACAAATGAAGCGATGATTTTCTTGTTTTGTTGATTATCTACATTTAAGAAACTGGGGAAGAAAATGTCAATAATAAAGATTGAATTTAAAAGTGTGTAATGCATATATTTCCTACACACACACACACACACACACACACACACACACACACACACACACACACACACACACACACATGCATACCAACACAACCCAGGGTAGAAGCACCCTGCCCTATCACTGAAGAGGTGAGGCAATCTTACTCTGTCCATCTGGATAATTCTACCCAGTACTCTGACAGTTTGCGAATCTTCCTGGCCTAACTCATGAAGGTGATCCAGCCATAGAATGAGCCATGTGTTTCATCCTGCATATGCTAAACCACATCATCAGGTTTCCATCATCTGTGTACTACTCACACTCCTGGCAAAGCTAATCAATGAGATGAGAGATGGATATGCAGCTGTGTTCTATGGAAACATAGTTGCATACTAAGCATAAAGCAGAATCACTAAGCATAAAGCAGAATATGACCATTTTCTTTTAGCTTCTGAATGGTGGTTGTTTTCTAAGTAGAGATAGAGATAGGGTTTTAACTTGTCCCATTAGATTGAAATCCCCTTGAGGGCAAGCACTCTTTCTGTCTTTCTTTGAATCCCCAGCACTTAGCACATAGAAAGTTCTTAATAAATGCTTGAACTGTAATTGGATCAGATAAATTGAAATGGACATAACTATTCCACTTTTCATATCAGGAATATCTTTTGTCCTTCTTGGAATACATGTGATAGAGTTGCCTAAATGCAAGAATTACTACAGATACACAAACTGGGGGCAAGTCACAAAAGTATTAAACAGCAAAATTTCCAACACATCTTTATAACATGCATATGCATGTTCACTCTGTCTCACCATCCCACCAGTTCTATATCCCTGTCATATTTCCTTGTAACATAGAGCCCTTTTTACTCTGTAGACTTTCTCAGAAATTGAATCATGATTTCTCTACACAAACATTGTATAAAGTGTTTCCCCAGTGCTTGGGTAATATTTATGACAGGCTACCCTCCACAGAGTAAATTGAAAATTAAAAATGGAAAATTGCGTTCGACATGACTCTCTCCACTCAGATTAAAAAAAAAAAACCCAACAACAACAAGGTAAGAGAATGTAGGGCAGGGTGGGGATGAGAGGAAGAACATAAAATAATTGTGGTAGAGTGGAAATAACATGACTAAGTTGGATACCTGGGTTCTAGTTTCTACTACCAACTCATCATGTGGCTTTGGGCAAATCACTTAACCTTTCTAGAACTTGTTATGCTTGTATTTTGTGATGAGCTTGGACTAGATGACTTCAGACATTCCTTCCAGTTAGGATATTCAATTATTCTAATTAAGAACTATAAGAATTGCACCCGTCTCCTTCCATGAGAGCCACCATTGCCAAGGTTGAATAGGGAGGGATAGAATAGGCTAAGCCAAATGATACAAATTCTCTCTTGCTTTACAGGTTGCTGGGGTTGGTCCCTGAACCCATTTGCTTTCTCCAGTTAATTGTTCTTTAACAATACTTTACAAAGTTTCTGAAAGTAAAGATTTCACATTTGATTTGAGTTACAGAAAAAAGACTATTATGGGGCAGCTAGGTGGTGCAGTGGATAGCGCACTGGCCCTGGATTCAGGAGTACCTGAGTTCAAATCCGGCCTCAGACACTTAACATTTACTAGTTGTGTGACCCTGGACAAGTCCCTTAACCCCAATTGCCTCACTTAAAAAAAAAGACTATTACTATCAAGTATCTTTTCAATAATCAACAGGAATGAAAACAAGTGATTTTGTTTAAGGAATTACAGAGGGAAGAAGGAAAGAAATAAATCATAGATCATTTGATGATGCATTTAAGAACTGGAAGAAAACTTAGTGGCCATTTCATCCAACCTCATAATTTTTATATGAGGAAACTGAGGTTTATAGAGGGTAAGTGACTAGACCAGGGTCATATAACTAATAAGTGTCAAAAGTAGGACTTGAATCTAGGTCTCTCTGACTTCAAAGCCAATATCCCATCTACTATGTGAGGGAAGGGAGGAGAGGAGATAGGAGGAAGGGGAAGGGAGGGCGCAGAAGGGGGGAGATGGGGGAGGGAGGAGGAAAGGTAAAGGAAGTTGTGCATATTTTCCTGGATCAAAACAACCTTTCCATAATTATCAAAATAATTCTCATGCAATGCAGTGGGGAAAAAGCACTGACTCTGGAAGCAGAAAAATTCAGTTCACTAGCTGAACAACTTCAGACAATTCCCTTAAAGCTCCCTGGACTCCCTTTGAATGGCTTGGATTAGATGGCTTTGGTGGTCCTTTCCATCTCTAGATTATCGGTGATATAACCCAGTTTTCTGTTATTTTACTGAATTTCTATGTTGTTTAGGCTTGTCATAGCTGGTGAATAAAATAATTGGGGAAGAAAAAACTTGGATTCTCAATATAAGACTGAGTCAAATGATTCTGAAATATGTTGCAGAAGATGGTTGAACAGGAAAATATAACATGACAGCTTTTTGGTGAATGAGATAAAGGTTAATCCCTAGTATGAATGCCATGAGTCAAGATAAAACTGGTTGCAGTCACTCTTCTCAGAGACTATAAGAAATATGTAGAATTATAGAGCCATCGAATCCCAGAGTTTGAAGTGAATGCCAAGGTCAAAATTCTAGTTCATCCTGAGCATGAATCATTGAGAAAGTCAGAGGGGCACATCATATCAGATATATTTTCCAAACAACCTGGAATCCTTTTTTTGTATGTGCCCGGGCAGGGATTTCAGGCTTCAGTTTCCAAGTAAGAAATAGAAAATGTTTCCATATTCTCCACTCTCATTTGTTACCTGTCTCTTATCCTCCATCTCTATCACAGGGATGCTCCTCTGGAGTGTTGTACCAAATTTCAGAAGTTAACCACTTCACTGATGATCTCAGTTCAAGTAAAGTTTCCATAGAAATGGTAAACAAATCTCACCTCTCAGCTTTTCAAAAAGACTCAGAAGTTATGCTCCGACTTTTCTTAAGGCTCCAACTCCTTGACTTTGCTCCTTGTACTGTATTTTAAATCTTCTTGCCCTTTATTCTTTAGAACCTGTCAATGGGTATTTAGTCAGAAGTTCTGTTTCTCCACTGGAAGGATCCCTATGGTGTCATTATGGTCCCCACCTGCTAAGTGGACATGGCAGGCATCCAGAAACATTTTGTGAGTTTCTGTGTCAATCTCTGATGACTCAGGACTCAAGGGACTTATTCGTATCAATTATGCTACTTAAATATGCTCATTCTAATTACTAATGATCATAAAGGTGTTATTACACAGGACATTGATTTCCATTCCCTAGCTGTCCTCAGGTTAGACTGGTGTCTATGGTTAATTCCTCAGCTCTTTGATAAGAATGAAATATAGGAGAATAGCAATCAATCTGGAAAGTCGGGATTCAACACAATGATGGAAGTTCAATTACTATGTACCTATACCTGCCAAATTCCATGCTAGTCAATCAATCAACATTTATTAAGTTCCTACTATGTGCCAGGCATTGAGCTAATGAGCACTGTGCTGTGTCAGCATAATAGAATATGGGAAACACTTAGCTAGATGTCCAAAAGCCTAAATTTGAGTCTCACCACTACAATGAACTACAATTGGGGACCAATCAAATGGCTACATTTGTTCTTCTATAAAATGCAGATATTTATACATACTCCACAGGACTGTTATGAAACTACAAGGATGTAATTTATATGATAATAATAATTTGCCTGTATTTCCCGGCTTGCCTCTCAATACCTTGCAACTGGACTTACCTCATTGCTCAATCAAAACTATAGTCTCCAAGATTACCAGTTATCTCTTAATTACCAAATCTTCTAGTCATTTTCAGGTCTCATCATCGTCAACCTCTCTACAGTATATGACACCACTGACCACCCTTTACTCCTGGATATTCCCTCTTCTCTGTGTTTTCATTACTCTGCTTTGTAAGGGTTCTCCTCCCACTTGTCTGCCTGTTCCTTCTGAGGCTCTTTTGATGACTATCCCTATTACATGTGGGTGGGTGTACCCCAGTGTATTGTCCTGGATCCTCTCTGCCTTCTCTACCCTGTCAATTGATGACCTCATCAACTCCTATGAGTTCAACTATCCTCACAGATGATTTCCAGATCTGTATTTTCAGCCCTCATATCTCCACTGACTTCCATTTCTTCATCAGCAACCAATAGCCTACTACATTTAGAAATGTACACATTTCTAACCCAATGTCCTCTAGATACCCAAAACTCAACACATCTAAAAAGGGACTTTTATTATATTACCCCTAAAATCCACTTCCTAAATTCTCTACTAACATTAAGGACACTGCTATCCTAACTAGTTATCATGGTTCACAAACCAAAACTCATCCATGACTCTTTCCTCTCTCTGATCCCTAAGAACCAAGAAGTTGTTATGTATTATTGATTCTACCTCTACCATCTCTCACAACTCATATCATAACTACCATAATTAAGGTCTTTATAGAATTTTACCTGGGCTATTGTAATACCTTCCTGATTGGTCTCCCTGCCTCTAGCTTTTACCTTCTCTAACTCATCACACAGTTGCCAAATTAATATTACAAAAGCATAGGTTTAACTATGTCCTTCCCTTGTTCAAGAAACTCCAATGGCTCCCTCTTGCCCCTTAGATAAAATATAATCTTCTTTATTTGGCCTTAAAAGTCTTATGTAACTGGACTTCAGCTTACCTCTTCAGGGTTATTACACATTAATCTTCTTAATGTTCTATGTCCAGTAAAACTGGCTCATTTTTCCTCTTTAATAGTATTTTATTTTTTCCTAATTACATGTAAAGACAATTTTAAACATTCATTTCATAAAAGTTTGAGTTCCAAATTTTCTCCCTCCCTCCTTTCCCTCCCCCCTTCCTAAGATGGTAAGCATTTGATTTAGGTTACATGTAAAGCATAATCCCATATTAGTCATGTTGTGAAAGAAGAAACACAAACTGGCTTATTTGAATACAAATGGCATTCTAGCCCCCATCTCCATGCCTTTGCACAGGTTGTCCCTATGCGTGACTATACTCCTTCCTGACCTGTACCTCCTAGACTTCCTTCAAATGTCATCTCCTCCACAAGAGCTATACTAATTTCACTGATTGCTAGTACCCTCACCCCACATCGACAATTCTCCCTCTCTCTCTCTCTTTCTCGCTCTCTCTCATTTACTTATTTATAGAAGCATTGTTTCTTCTAAATAAAATGTAAGCTCTTTGAAGGCAGGAACTATTTCATTTTTAGTCTTTGAATCCATAGTACCTACTATAGTATCTGGTATATAGATAGTGCCTAATAAATGCTTGGTCCATGAATAAAAGTATAAAGTATGATGCAAATTCAAGGTGTAGTTCCCATTAACCAAATGTTTCTAGAATAAAAAACAGAGGCATGACTAGTATGGTTCAGTGGGGCTTCTACCAAAAACAACAACAACAACAAAATGTAGGAGCTACTGATAAGAATCATAGAAACAAAGTTGAAAGAGACCACAATGGTCATCTAAGCATGAAAGCCCCACAACTTAAGAACTACAAGGGGGGCAGCTAGGTGTCGCAGTGGATAGAGTACCAGCCCTGGAGTCAGGAGAACCTGAGTTCTGTGGAAATTTATTTTGATTTGGGGACTCTACCTTTAGGCTGAGATTAGAAAGCCTTAGGCCCTCAGGGTCTCTCTCCCTCCTCCTCAGCTTCAGCTGAGCGAAAAAGCCCCATGGGCTATACAAGACGCCAGGTCAGACAGCTGGGGGGAAAAAAAGCCCCAGCTCCCTCCGACCTGAGCGGAGCTATCTGAAAGATCCCAGATGGCCTGTGCTGAGGCATGAGGCTCGAGAGCACCCCCCCCACACACTAGCTGCAGCTCTGGCTGGCGGATTAGCTTGGTCTGTGGGGGTGAAGGAAGCCCCGAGATTTGAGTGGAGAGAAGAAAAGGTATATATAGACTTGGGAGTGAGACAAGGGGAGGGGGGACGGACTAGGGGGACTAGAGAAGGACAGACTAGAGGACAGGCTGAGGACGGACTAGATAGACAAGACTCAGGGGTTCAGACAGACAAGAAGAGGTCAAGAGGCGGCTGAGGAGACGGCAAAGATTGGAGACTAGAGACGGGGCTACAACAACGCAGGAGAAGACAAGGACTAGGAGCAGGCAAAAGAGAGGCCGAAGGGCAAACTGACAGAGCAGACAGACAGAAGGTTACAGGCCTTAATACAAACCAGGGAAAGTGTAACGTGCCCTGAGGCGGCTAAGGCCCTTATTGTATTCAAGAAATTAGAAGCGCAGCAGGTGGGAAAGAGATGCAGTGGAAAGAGACTACAGGAAAGCAGTCAGGTTGTACTTTATTTCCCTGTATTCCTAATTTGAAATAGTATCTCATAAATAAATTCTGCTTTGATTATTGGGCTAAGAGGCTTCTTAATCTTTAGTCTATCAGTTTGGGAGCAGTGTGGTAGAACTTTATAAACGGCCCACATTAAATTAACGAAGTCAGATAGCCAAATAGTCAAAACTCCCCAGATTAGTCATCCATAGTTTAGTCCCCCCAAAATTAGCCCTAGTCATCAAAAATATTTTACAGTTCCAACCCGGCCTCAGACATTTGACAACTTACTAGCTGTGTGATCCTGGGCAAGTCACTTAACCCCAATTGCCTCACCAAAAAAAAAAAAAAAAAAGAACTCCAAGGGACCTTAGAGGTCATCTAGTCCAAATCATTCATTTTCCAAAAGATAAGCTAAGGCATAAGCCAACTAAATAATTTGCACAAGGTCACACAGTGTTAGGAATAACATTTGAACCCAGGTCTTTTTACTCCAGAGCCTGTTCTCTTTCTGTTATACTATGCTTAGGAGACTGAGGCCCAGGGAGGTTAAGCCACTAGGCCCAGATTACCCAAGAATTGAACCCAGGCCCTCTTAACTTAGAGTCAGATTTTTACTACATTTACAAATTTTCAGTAACATTGAAAAAAACGGAGCTTGGCAATTAATAAGAATAGTTCATTAAAACAGGAATCTACCAGATGTCTTTTCTGATCCACACACATCTCCAGTGGCCTTATGCCAGATGAGCTCCTCCTGAGTCCAGGCCTTGTGGAATATGAAGGTTCCTCCCCTGCCTCAAATGAACATGTCTTAAAAAGATGATTTAAAGACATCTTCCATTATGCTTATCCCTAGGCTTTATGAAACTTGCCCTGTGCCCAAACTGCTAGTTATTGTTCTGATCAAATCAGAAGAATGTGCCCCAATGTTTGCTTTGGCATTTGAGATAATTAACTAAGCTGCTGTCTCAGACGTCTGACCTGCATAGCTTCCATTTCACAATCACCCTCTCACCCCATTGCCCATGGTCACCTGTAAGGCTCAACATATATATCAAGATTACAAAACACCAACCTTTACCCAAATGGGCCCCTTTGGCCCCTAGAACTTGTTCCGAAACCATTTATGACAAAATATACAGACACATGGATTTCATCATTTTGACATTTCCTAGGAGTGGCCCCGACTGATTTTGAATCCCACTAAATATCTTCATCTTCGCCTTTTTTTTTCTCACTGGAGATACAACATTCTCTTTATTGTTTTTGATGCTATGCCCACTCTGAATGGGCTGCCTTCCAAAACCAGGAACAGAAACTTCTCTCCCTGAGCACAAAGTGCAAGCAGATACATTTTTCTCAAAAATGCCGATGACAGCAGGAAAAGTGTCCAAAGGGGAGGGGAAATGTCACTGGAATAGAAAAAAAAATTCCAGAAAGTGATTTCACAATGGAAAAAACAGAATAGAGCATCGATTTGTTATTCTGGTGAGAATTTTTTTCCCCCTTCTAAATGAGCACTTCAAAAATGTACCATTTTATAATGGTACTCTAAAATTGATATCCTACTTCATAGCCCCAGGTCTTTTTCAGTTAGCCAGGAAATCATGAAGGAAGACTGTGCATCAGTGTAAGAAAGAAGGAAATTGCTTGAAGTGATCATTTTAAACTGTAGGACTTTGCTTTTGTTTTTTTTGGGGGGGAGGACGGAGAAAGGGAATTAACATTTATATAGCACCTATTATGTGCCAGGAACTATGCTAAGTGTTTTATAAATATTCTCTCATTTGATTCTACAACAACCTTTGAGATAGGTGTCATCATGCCCATCTTACAGTTGAAGAAACTGAGGCAAACAGAGGTCAAATAACTTGCCGAGGGTCACACTGCTAGTATCAGATTTGAAATCATCTTTCGGACTCCAGGGCCAGTACTCTATGTACTACTCACCAAATACAACAATTTGTCACTCCCTAACTAGGAAGTAAGTGTCAAATGACTGCCTCTTCTTACTTATTAAACCTCAAAGAACTGACTTAACTTTTGAAGATATGAGTTCCTTTATCATCTTCCTCCTTGACCCATAGTACTGACACAAGCCAAACTCTTGCTCAAAAAAATTCAGAGCTGTGATAGATGTCTTTTACAAACCAGCGCACCATTACTTCTCTATTTCCAATATTTTTACACTTGAATCCTTCGGTAATTTTCTACTCTTACTTCACACTTTTCTGAAGAGGTTGTAGAATCCATCCTCCAGAACTTCAGTATCTAACTCAAGTAGAAACACTACTTAAACAAACCACTAGGCCACTAATCTATACATAAGGATGCTGGCCAGCCACATATTGACTTGGTTTTAAAATCTAATGTTATTGATGTTCTGTTGTATTTTTATTTATTTTGTTAAATATTTCTCACATACATTTTAATCTGGTTCTGGATGCATTTGAAGTGTGGCAGCCTGAAGGTTGCATTTGACATCTATTCAAGAGATCTTTAAGAGTGAACAAGTGCTCATGTGCCTGGGATGGGTAATGAGATAAAATAGACTAACCGACCCCTCAACTTTCATTCTAGGTTCAGGAATACTTTAAGATATTGCATTTCAAGGAAGGCCAGGAAAGGATGTCAGTTTGGGAGTCATGATATCATGGTCCAATCCTAGTTCTTATACTAATTAGATATGTCAAAGCTTCTTAACCTATGGGTTGCAACCCCAAACGAAGTCACATGTGGGGGTTGTGAAAAATTTGGAAACAGTAAAAGGTTATGAATACATATTTTATATACCTGCATACCTAGAGTCACATAAAAATTTCTTGGGTGAAAAGGGGTTGTAAGTGGAAAAAGTTTAAGAAGCCCTGAGTTATGTGACCTCCCTGTGTCTCAGTTTGCTGTTTTCTCTCCTTACCACCAAATGTCACTTTTTGACAGAAGCATTTTTTAGGTTATATAAAATGACTATGATCATTAGAATACCACAGTCTCTGAAGAATCAATATAAGTAGGCACACTAAAAGGGCAAATAAAAGATTTATGATAGGTGTAAATAGACTATAGCATCATTACTAAAAGTATACTCTGTATAAGAAGCAGTTTTATACGTATCATCCCAGAAGAGTAGACAAATAGATGGCACAGTAGATAGAGTACCAGACTTGGAGTCCAGCAGACCTGAAATCAAATCCGACCTCAAACACTTATTAGCTATATGACCCTGTGCAAGTCACTTAACCTTTGTTTGCCTTGGTTTCCTTACCTATAAAAGAAGGATAAATAATAGCACCTATCTCTCATGGTGGTTGTATCAAATGAGATATTTGTAAAATATTTTCTAAACTTTAAAGCACCATGTAAATACTATCATCATCATTGTTGTCATCGTTGTCGTCATTTTTAAAGACTGAAAAAGGCATGTGTCGAGAGGGAAAACAGATGGATAACCAATGTACTGTATTCATGCCATCATAATATGAAAACTTCTAGATAAAGGCCCTCAAAATGTTGGGTAGACCCCCGTGGAGGATTTACAGAAAGAAATGGACATGAGTTGTATAGTATAAATAAATAAAAAGTATATCAATTCATATGTATGCCATAACTAACCACATGAATGAGATCACAGAACCACTGAACTATTGGAGTACTCAAGTAAGAATGGCATTTTGATACCCAAAAGCAATAATATGTTACCTGTTACTGTAGCACAGATGTTCTAATGCAAAGCTCATTGCCACTCATCCTAAGTAGTAGAAAGCAAAACTCTGATGGAACTCAATATAGAATAAGAATATTTAAACAGGAAGTTGGAAGTAGAAAGTAAGGGACATAGAATAGGATACTTTCCATGATCAAGGAAATTAGGTCTAAACCAGTCAAAGTTATCGTTAGGGGTTAGAGGCAATCTTAGAGGTCATGCAGTTGAAACAGATGAGAAGACTGAGGCTCTGAGCAATTAAGAGATTTGACCGAGATCATATGGTTAATGAAGGGAAGGAAAGAAAGGCCCATAATGTGGGAGACTTTTGGGGTAGACCAAATTCTAGAAGATTTGAAATCTTTGGGCATTTTGGAAGGGCAAAATGAAGTTCTTGGGGGAAATAAAAGGAAGATGGAGATTAAAAATACAGATGAAAGTGTCCCAAACTTGCAAGGCCCATCTGTTGAATACGAGTTGCCAAAGTTATAATTTAGCTTGGAGTTCTTTGCAATAAATATAGTTTATATAATCAAATGCCCTTTGAATGATTGTTCCCAGTAGTAAAAATTACAAATTAATCCATCCATGCTCTCCCTCCCACCCCAGTTCTACTTATGACAAATGGTAGATGCTTTCAAGATAGTTAGCAGAGCTAATCCCACTGTCTGTGGTTATAGAACTAAGATAATCTAATCAGTAGATACAGGGATAGGCTTCATTTCATTAGTGGGAAAAAAGCTACTTAGAGTGTGTGCCCTACTGATAGTGGATCACAGCATCTTAATTTACAGAGAACAGCCCATAATTATGTAGGCTAAATCTTTTTGGTGCCAGGAAGTAGTCAGTTAAACATCTTTTTTGCTATCTCTTTGCAATGTTTTCCTTTCTTCTTTCTCCTTATGTTAACACACACTTTGATAAGTTCCCATATACTAAAGCTCTGTTTCCAGAATCACAGCATCCAAGAAATAGAAGAGACCAGTACTTCAGAGACCAACTTGTTCTCGAATAGGAATTTGCTCTACGATGTCCCTGACAAGGGGTCTTTCAGTCTTTCCTTGATCTCTAGGAAAAGTTCTGTTACATTTTGGGGTTGCTCTAATTGTTAGAAAATTATTCCTTAAAACAAATCTTACTTTGTGTCACTACAACTCATTGCTCCTAGTGATCCTCATTGGGGCCCAACTGTGCAGTTCTAATTTTGCTTGTACATAATAACCTTTCAAAGCAATAATGTCTCTTTTCTGTGATAGACACCCCAAGATCCACCAGTGCCCATGCTATGAATTTGAGGTCCTTCATTATCCTGGTGAACAACTGCCAGCTTATCAATACCCTTACGAAAATGTAGTACTCATCATAAACATACAAAGAGTGGCATACCCTGTCCATACTCTGTGCACATCTCTAGCACCCAGAACTAAACAAAATATTCCAGATTTTACCAGGGTAGAATATAGCAGGACTATCACTTCCCTAGTCATGGATACTATGCATCTCTTCATACAGCCTAATATAATCTTAAATACAGTATAACAGGAACACAGGTACTGTTTATATAAAGTAATTGCTTCCTGCTCCATTGCTGCTTGGGAAGAACAATAAATTCATTGACATTTATTAGGCTCTAATTGTTATTACATTTATTCTTATAATTTATATAGACAGTATTTAGATTTACCTACAATCGTGCTTTATTTTTTAAGTACCCATAGTTACATTGGTTGTAAAACTGACACTTTTGCCTGGGATGAAGGGACCAAGCAGGATAGTGGACAGAATGCTGGGCTTGGAATTGGGAAGGACTTGGTTCATATTCTAGCTTATGTACTTAGTAACTGTGTGAACACAGGCAAATCAGGTAACCTCTACAATACTAAGTTTCATCATCAAGAACTTGAAGATATAAATGTCTATAGCACCTACAGAGGTTTTCTGTGAGGTTCAGATATAATAATGTATGAAAATGCTTGGTAAACCCTAAAGCTCTATATAAATATGAATTATTATCACTAAATAAGATGACTTAAATTTTATTTAGATCTCATAGACCACTAGAATTAGAATGGACCTTTGAGATCAATTACTCCCAGAACTCTTCATCCTAACGAAAAGTACATCAATGAATAAGTGAAAGGTTTAAATAACTTGCCAAAATTCACACAGCTAGTGTATGAAGGAAGGACCAGAAGCCAAATATCTTGGGATCTGTGCTCTTTCTAATAGATCATGCTGTCCTGGATACACGATGGTTTTGTAGATGTAACTATTAAATTCATATCACCTGTTCCTTAACCTTGTCAATGCTATATATTGATTTCTGGGTCACCTTCTCTCCCTTCCTCAATGATAATAGAACTTTACATATAGTCCCTCTTCCTATCCTAATCTTTGATATCATTCTTAGTGGTTTCCATGTTCATATTAATGACATTTCTAACATCCTAACTTCTCAGTTCATCAACCAGTTCAACTCTGGTCCCCTCCATCTTCACTCTACCTCAGCGATCCACAGACATGATTATACTTTAGACCTCACCATCTCTGAAAATATCTCACTAATAAAATCCTGAATATTGATCATAACTTCTTATACTACATCTTCAGCAACTTCCTCCTGAAACTATACCTTATTTTCATTATGTCCTTCAACCACTATTTTCCTGATATATCAGACTTCTCTCAACCTCACTTTCTTCCTTCTATTTTTTTAAATTTTCATTTATTTACTTATTCATTTATTCATCTATTCATTGACTGATTGCAGGGCAATGAGGGTTAAGTGACTTGCCCAGGGTCACACAGCTAGTAAGTGTCAAGTGTCTGAGGCCAGATTTGAATTCAGGTTCTCCTGAATCCAGGGCTGATGCTTTATCCACTGCACCACCTAGTTGTCCCCCGCTTCTCTTTATTCTAAACCCTGCCATTAACACATACATTGTCTTCCATTCCTGGATATCTTCCCTTCTTTTCTTGTGGTGTCCCTGAACTCCTAATCCTCAATCCTGACCAATCCTGGGTCACTCACACCACCTGCCTCCCCTTTATGGCTTCCAATCTGTCTAACACTACTGAAGGTAGTCACAAAACCATGGTGACTAGATCAATTTCTCTTTTTTAATGCTTCAAGGATGTGCATTTTCACTGTTTGGAATTTGTTGTAAAAATACAGATCACAATCTTTCTATTTAATAGACATAAATACAAAATGTAATACTTGATATTGTCAAACAGCTGCCATATTGTTATAAGTAAGCCAAGTGGGAGACATGGTTAGCTCATGTGATAAAGAACTGAGGGTTTAAGTATACTACAAGTTCAAACTGAATCAAAAGTACTAATCACTAGCTAAGAAATGTCATCTAAGGTTCCATTAACACATGTAAAATATCAAAATGGAGTGAGATTATAACCCCATCATAATTTGGTCTGATTAAACTACCCTAGAAATATTCTGCTTAGTTTGGGGTGCCATCTTTTTGGAAGGATATTAACAAAAGGGTGACCAGAAGTGAGAGGACCAGATTGCACATCATCAGAAGATTAAATGAAAGAACTAGGAATGTGTAGGCTAAAGATTAGACTTAGGGAACACATGGTACCTACATTCTGGACTGTTAAATATTATCATATGAGAGAGTGATGAGAGCTGTGTTTGACTCCAAAAGCAAAAAAAAAAATAGAAGTATCATGTAGAAGCTGTAAGGAGGGTCATTTTTGCTCAATACAAAGAAAAACATCCCTAATAATTATATCTGTTCAGACATGAAAGAAACTGCCTCAGGAAACAGACCTTCATCAGTGGAGGTCCTTAAAGAACCAGGGGAACACCACTTGTCAGGGAAGTTGTAAAGAGAATTTTTGTTCAGACATGGGTTAAACTAAATAATGTTGGGTATTGTATGATTTATTAAATTGAATTATAATGCAGTTATTGGTTAGTTTTTCAATAGTTATTATTTGATGGACTTGGGAAAAGTTACCCAACATTTCTTTCCATTTTATTTATGTTCTCCTTCCTCTGGCTTCCTCCCTCCTCCCATTTTCTCTCTTTCATTTTAATTTTCATTCTTCTAGTCACCTAGGCTCTAGAACTTTGTTTCATGTCTCTTTTTTACTTCCAAATATTCAGGCCTTCCAAAGTTTTGCTTCCACCTGTCTTTCCTTATTCTACTCTCATTCACATATTTCACACCTCCATCAAAATTAGATGTTTCTTGGTCCCCCATTATTTGACTCGAAACAATCCCTGTGCCTTTGTTCATACAATGCTTCATGAGTAAAATGTTCTTCCCAATTCCATCTCCTTTCATTCAAGGCTCAGGCCAGATGTACCTTTCTCCTTAAATCCTTCCCAGAACACTTATGCTTAGAGTAATCTCTTCCTTCTCAAGTTTTTCATGACATTTACTTGGACCTCTCCCACTAATTACATTTCCCTTGTGCCACAGTTATCTATGTACATGTATTTTTCCCACCTTAATAGAGAGTATAAGCATATTGAGAGCAGAGATCATGTCATATATTCTCTATACTTGGATACTGAACATTTTCTATTTCTGTGTGTGGTTTAAGTAAGATAATCCATTTAAAGCACTATATAAGTGCAAGAAGGCCAGTTATCATTATTATCACCACCACCACCACCACCACTATTATTATTATTATTATATTCTTAAAGCTTTCTAATATTTTCCTGCTAAGCTCAGGCAACATTTACAGGGGTACCCTGGTAAATGTTTAACAACTGGACTCTCCAGGGGGAAAATGTATATGTGTCTACTTTTAAGTTTAATCTACATCATTAATATTTTCTCTATCCCTTTCTTAAATCTAGAAAATCAGCAAAATAATAAATCATAGCTTGATTTGTGATTTGTAGAGTCTGCCAATCTTTAAGGTGTAAATGTTCATACTGAAAATTTACACTTGACTGTTGCAAGTCAGTTGAATCTGGATCCATCATTCCCCATGCTTATTCTCATAACCCATGCATCAAAGTGCAGTGCCTTATTCGTAAAAAATACTTAGTCAATACTTGACTAATTGAATTGAGTCAAATTAACCTGCTATGTAGTCAATTTGTCTTGTTTAAATAACGGGAATATTTGATTAAGAGGTCCTTGAATGGACACAACAGAAAGGTAAGATTCAATTTTATTTTTATAGGCCATTTGAAAACTAGGAAAATTGTAGTAAACTAATATTCAATAAAGCATTTGTTTTTTCTAATGAGCAGTTCATGGAGAAACAATGAGCAGGCTGAAGGCAACAGTATTGAATCATAAAATATCACAACTCGAAATGACCTTACAAGTCATAAAAGTCAATCTTTTCATTTTATAGGTAAGGAAAGTGAAAACCACACATGTGAAATGACTTGCCCAAGATTATAAAATAATTCATTTCAAAGAGGGGTTCAAAACATAGTCCCACTAATTCCCAATCCATTGATCCTAAGAAAGGCAGCATGATGTAGCAGAAATTATGATGCACTTGGAGTAAATCAATCATCAGACATATACTAAGCACCTACAATGTTCCAGGCACTGTGCTAAGCTCTGGGGATACAAAAAAAAAAGGCAGAAACAGTCCTTATCCACAAGAAGTTCATATTCTAATCAGGGAGACAACATGTGACAAGAGACTGGTTTTAATCTGTAGGTCATTTATAAACTGAGTACTCCTAGGCCAATCCCTTCAGTCTTCAGGTCTTGGCTTTCTTATGCTTCCAATCACTACTACCTCACAAGTTATTGTGAATAAAGTTCTTTGTCAACCTCAAAGCACTATTGAAGTATGAGATGTTGGTAGTATTATTTCCATCTTAATGTGTTATAGTAATTATGAGAAGGATGGAAGTTAAATTCCTCAAACTTCACATAGGCTAAGATTCCTAGAGAAACCAATTATAATACAGCTGCACTATCTAGATTTAAAAAAAAAAAACCCTCTTCTATCTTGCAAAAAGTAAGTTGGTAAATTATTCATCCACTAAGCTGTGGGTTAGTAAATAATTCCAGAGAGAGATGCGGGGGGAGGGGGGGGGTGGGCGGGGAAGAAAGGAAGGAAGGAAAGAAGGAAGGGAAAGAAAGATAGAAGTGTGTGTGTGTGTGTGTGTGTGTGTGTGTGTGTGTGTGTGTGTGTGTGCGCGCGCGCGCGCAACAAAACATTGAATCATGTGATCACATATTTGGAGCTAGTAGAGACCTTCTTTCATCTTTCCAGTCCTCTCATTTTATAGACAAGTTAAAGAGAAATTAAGTGAGCTGTCCAAGTTCCTTTAGGTAAGAAATGACAGATCTGGATTTCAACCTGGAATCTCTAAATCCAAACCCAGCAGTCATAAGATTTTAGAATCATAGAGCTAAATGATGTTGGTAATGTTTGACAACCAGATTTCCAGGGAGGGTGGAAAGACATGACAAATTTTAACATAACCTATAATATGACAAATATTAAAGTTTAATCTGCATTTGTGATATTTTCTCCATCACTTTCTTAAATCTAAATAATAAACAAAAAACATACCTCAGTCCCTGATTTGTAGTGCTCACCAATTTCCCATGCTGTAAATGCTTAAATTGAAAATTTAACAATTGGCTTTCCCCTGTTAAGCTAACTCTAACTCCATTTAATGACCTTAAATCCACCCTTCTCATTTTACAAATGAAGAAACTGAGGTCTAGAGTGGTGAAACAATCTGTGTTGGGTTATATAGCTAGTGTTTGAGACAGTATTCAATACCAGATCTTCCCGAACTCAGATCCAATCATTTTTATACCATCCCACACACTATGTTAATACACTTTTCTTTCTATGTTAGTACACTGCCTCCTCTTCCTCCCTCACATTATACCAAGAACTAAGGTCAGGGGATCTGTTTACCTTGCTTATGTATTCATATAATCAACCCTTGAATAATTTCAGAGAGATTGACAACTTTTGAGGCAAAATACCCATCTCAAGATGCTTTTTCCTGGTCTTCAAGAGTGTGTCTATGATACCCACTCCCAACTGAATGTATATTCAGGACACAGAATTCAATTTGAATACTGGCCTAAAGAAAACATAATCAGTGCCTCTCCACTCCAGAATAATCATATGTACTCTAAAGACATACGTGTGTATGGATGTGGAATAATTTAAAGTTGTGTCTCCCTTCCAATTTATTGATTAATAATAATAATAATAATAATACTTCTTATAAAGCACCAGAGTACCAGGCATTATGCTAAGTGCTTTACAAATATTATCTCACTTTACCTTCACAACAAACCTGGGAGTTACTATTATTATCATCATTTTATAGATGAGGAAACTGAGGCAAATGGATGTTAAGTGTCAGGGTCACATAATAGTAAGTATCTGAGGCAAGATTAGAACCAGATAAACATCTGAGGTCAAATAAACATAATGAATAGTTGAACATTCTTTCTATATACATATACACACATACAAATGCTTACATGTTCACATTTATATATGTATGAATATTAGCATCCTATGTATCTTTTTTGGGTTTTGGGGGTTTTTTTGTGGGGCAATGGGGGTTAAGTGACTTGCCCAGGGTCACACAGCCAGTAAGTATCAAGTGTCTGAGACCGGATTTGAACTCAGGAACTCCTGAATCCAGGGCCGGTGCTTTATCCACTGCACCACCTAGCCACCCCCCCATTCTATGTATCTTTATATATATATACTTTAAAAGATCACCCATCATATTGGTATATGTAATAACCCATCTAATGATGATCACTACCCTTTGACACCCTGTTATTCTATAAGATTCCAAGAACTCCATAAATCTATTATATAATATCTACCTAAAGTTCTACAGGCACTTCATATATGCATAGGTATATGTATACATATATGTATACCAGGTAAGTATATGCTATATAAGTTCTATATTATATATATAAATATATATATATATATATTCTAAATCACTCATAACATTGATATATGTAGTCTCTCTACTGCTGCAAATCAAAATCACTGATACGCTGTTATCCTGTGTGACTATAAGTCTTTTTTCCAATACTATGTCCTCTCATTTTCTCTGGAAGCTTGCATTCTCTAATTTAATTTCTATATACTGGCTCCTTTCCTGTTTGTTACCCACAAACCTGCAAAAATCTCCATCACTTCTAGAAAACCTTCATTTGACCCTAATTCCTCTTATATTCCTCTTCCATTTCACTACCAAACAACTAAAATCAAGTTGTCTATCATCATTACCTCTCCTTGCTCACCTCCCATTGACGTCTTAACATATAGAAAATGTGACATATGTAAATATGTATAAAACATATATATGTCTGTCTGTGTGTGTATATATATACATATATATACATACACACATACACACATATACATATATATATATATATATATATTGTTCCTGAAAGGGAATGACTTCTTAGCAGTGGGGGTCTGGGCCTCAGAAGAAATGAGATGGGTGCGGAAAAGGAGGAAAGTTGCAATCCTAATAGGATGATGAGAAGAAAATTCAGGATTCTAGAAAAGTGTATTCCTCCATTCCAAAGTATGATGAGAATAAAGATCTTGATAAACAAAAAGGGATACTCATTTCTTGGTACTATAACTAGTACTTTCCCCCCTATAATTTAGTTGTGGCTGTTTTTTTCCTGGACCAAATGAATGTGAGTCATCCTGGAAGAAAGGTACAAGACTATAAAGCAGGTTTTATGCTTGTCTAGCTGTTTCTGTCCCCTTCTCACTGCCACATAAATAGTGGAGTACCTCAGTTGTCTGGGACTTTTCTTTTCCCCATCATAAAAGCCTTACTTGTTAGGAAAGGGAAGAGTACATTCTCCTCTGGGTACTAGGAAAAAGGAACTGGGACAGACTAACAAAGACAACTCAGGATCCCCCTGGAGTTGGGCTATAGCGGAAATATGATCTCTCCACCTGCTCAGCTAATTTAAGCTCAAGAACCTAGGCGCAGAGATGGGCATTTTTGTCTTCATAAAAAAAAAAAATCCTTCACTCGAGCAGCAGTCAACATATCCTTCCTATTACCTGCAGAGCTTCACTTTAATGAGGGACGAAGTGTTTGTTTTGGGAAACAATAAGGTTGGAGAAACCACGGGAGAGAATATTTTGCGGCTGAGAAAACGCGAAGCTCTGATCCAGCAAATAAGTGCTGCCACTAAGTCTTATTTTTAGTTAGGAAACAATTTTCTACAGCGCGTGCAAGTTTTGCTTGCTTTTGTATTTAAGATTTAAAGAGGCTCAGTTCTTGGCAAGCCAAGAATGGGTAAGGAAATGCTCTCTTCAAAACAATATATAATCTGATCTAGACAGATAAAAGGACTCATAGAAGACCTGACCATTCCTCTTTGTTCTCCCTTATATTTCCTAGAGGGATGGGAGAAAAACAGCAAAAACAAATCTTCAGGAGCAGCCTGTTACCTATCAGCTCGTACTTCTTTGCTTCACATGTGTGACCCTCTGCCATCTTACATCACCTTTACCTGTCCAATCTTATCTCATATTACCTCCTTCTCTATATTCAATGCTTTAGTCAAAATGGAGGGCTTTCTCTCACACTCTATGCTTTTCCATTTCCATGCCTCTGCTCATGCTATGTATTCCCTATACCTGGAATGCTTCAGTTCCCCAGATGAATTGCTACCAATCCTTTAAAATCCTACTCAAATGCCACTTCTTCAGTAAAACCTATGCTGCTTACCATCTCTTAGGTATAATCTTCCCCTTTTACTTTACCCAGTGCTTTTTTCTTCACCAGTCCAATGCGGTTTTGTGTTTCCTTTCCATTCTAGGGAAATGTGCAGGTCATGCAGTGTCAGGAACCTTTATGAAAGGTGTCTCCACCAAAATGTAGTCTTGGAATAGAGTAGGTATTTAATACATGTTCTGGAATGAATGCTGAATAGATGAATAAATGGACACTGAATTGTTTGGAAACATGTCCTTGATCCTCTTCCTGAGACTTAAGACATCTCCCAAATTCTCCATAAACATCCATAACCTGAAACTTTCCCTGTGCTTTAACCCTTCGAAATAGAATCTTCATCTTCACCACAATCTCCAGTTAGTCCCTGCTATCTCAATCCATCACCTCTTCTAGGAGCTCAGAGCATCCAGTAAATAAAGCACTGAACCCAGAGTCTCTAGCTGTATGACTCTAGGCAAGTCATTTATCCTCTGCCTCAGTTTCCTTATCTATAATAGAAGAATAGCACCTACCTCCAAAGGTTGTTGTAAGGCTAAAATGAGATGATATTTATAAAGTGCTTTGCAAGCAGTAATGTATTATTTTGAATGGTAGTCATTATCATTGTTGTTAGTATATTTTATCATCATCATATCTCACTGTCTTTTCTTTGTAACCTAAGCACTATAGTCAACCAGCTTAATTTTAAATTGCCTTCTACCTTTAAATCCCTTGCCCCTTAAACTGTCACCATTAATCCCTTTCCAAACCCAACCTTAGATTATCCCCATCATCACTTTCCCTACTTTTACTTAGTCCTAGTGGATGATCCTGGAGACAGAGAGATAGAGATAGAGGTAGATAGATAAATAGATAGAGTATTTATTAAACATGTACAATAGGCCGTGTACTCTGAGGCTACAAATACAAGAAAGCAAGACAATCCTTGATTCTAAAGAACTTATACTCTCATGGGAGAAGTTAACTTATAAAGAGGACCTGTAAAGTGAAATGAGGAACTGTGGCAAAGAGTCTGAGTCTAGACTAGGTAGGACAGCATCTTCCTCCACTCTCTCTTCCTTTGCTTCTAAAGAGGTGGTTCTTCTTGCTGAAGCCAACCCTTCTACTAGTACTGAGATAGTCTCCTCTCATTTCCCCTAGGAGCTCATTCTCATTCATTTGGTCTCTAAATATTGGCTCCTTTCCTGATTGCTACCCATAAACATGCAAAAATATTCATCATTTTAGAACACTTTCACTTGACCCTAATTCCTCCTATGTATCTCCTCCCTTTCACAACCAGAGAACTAGAATAAAGTTATTTATTATTAGAGTCTCTATTTGCTTACCTCACATTCACTTCTTTATCCCTTGCAATCTGACTTCCAATTTCACCATTCAGTAGAAACTATTCTTTCTCTAGTTACTAACAATCAGTCACCCTTGAGGAACTAACATTCTAGAGAAGGAAGACAGGCTGGTAGTTATTTCCATTTTGAATTGGCTTCCTCCAAACCTAGCATAATGCTTGACCCATAATAGACACTTAACACTTGGTGATTGATTGAAAGGGACTTCAGAATCCATTTAATCTCACATTCTCTATACCCTCTCCATCTTTAAGCTTCTGCTTAAGGATCCATAGAGATGGGGGAATTCAGCCTACTCTTCTTTTAGGATGCTCTAAACACCAGGAAGTTTCTATTAGCATTGAATCAAAATCTTCCTATTTCTTTGACTCCTGTTTCCTCCTGGCAACCAAAAGATGTACAAAACTGTAAACAAAAGCAAAGATGAGAGCTAGTCTCTTAAGATCTTGCCCATCTCAGCATGTAATTATTCCATGAATAAATAGGGAACTGTAGAGACAAGATAAGGTTGCGGGTTGGGGGGCATGAAAAGAGGAGGAGACACATCTATAGTGACCTAATAGAACCATAAACCTCTTCTGTGAGTATGTATCCATTTGCATACATGTGCCAACCCAAAGTGCCAGCTTTAGGTATGTTTATTCACATATTTCCCCAAAATAGGAATCTCTTGAATAAGTATAAACGAAAGGCCGTTTGGTCACTGTTTGTTATTTTATGAGACAAATTCATCCTCTTTGTTCTACCTTATGAAACAGGAGACCTTTGTTCTGTGTAATTTAAGATTCTAAATGTGGATTCTAATCTGTTCCCCCAGTTTTGGGGAAAACTGACTAAAATCACTGATAAAACGAGTTTAGGTTTTTAAGGGTTTATTGGAAAATAGAAAGAAAAAGATTGAGAACAGAATTCCAACAGCCTGGCAATCCTATCTTTCCTCAAATTTCCTGTGAAGTCCTCTGCCACCACCACCATCAAGTCAGGAACCCAAAAAGCCCCAGAGCTCTCTGTGCAGGCTCCCTTTCCTCCTTCCTGTCTCCTCCCAGACCATAGGAGGCTCCTCAAGTTGATTTGCTGGTAGCCTTGATAGACAGCACCTATGAGCAAACGTCATTTCTGATACCAAGGAAAAGCCACAATGCCTCTGAGGCATTTTCCTCATGGTGGAGCTTTCCCACAGCAAGTCTCCAGTAGGTGGCATCATTCCAATCATTACAGTTCTAAGCACTAAAAAACACAATAGAATATGCGTCATTTAGTGACATGAGCATACCTACTGCAGTTGTGTGCACTACACAATTCTGCTGAAGCCCAGATGCAGTTTGTGTGGTCCAGCCTATTTCTTTTCCTGGTAATTTCTCTCAGCAAGCACACTTGCATAGAATACATATATCTCTTCATCTAATAAGAGAAGTTAACATGAGTAAACAAAGCAAGGAGGGGATTCGGGTAATGTGGGTATTGGTAAAGCTGTATTAGGGAAAGAGCAGGGGATTGTGAGTTAGGATAACCTGCCTCTAGCTTCAGATAATGTCACCGTGGGGCAGCTAGGTGACACAGTGGATAGAGCACTGGCCCTGAAGTTGGGAGCATCTGAGTTCAATTCTGACCTCAGATACTCACTAACTGTGTGACCCTAGGCAAGTCACTTAACTCTGGTTGCCTTAAACCTCCAGGGTCATCTCCATTCATCCTAATCTATTTCTTACCACTGTACCCATATGACTCTGTAGGAAAGAGTGAGGCTGGTGACTGTGCACAGTCCCACCTCACTTAAATCCAATTCACTGCAAGTTATGACATCACCGTGATCTCATGGTACTCTTCTAGAATGAAAGACAAACAACAACAATAACAACAACAACAATGTCACAGTTCTGCTCATCCACGTTATATTTGAGACTATTGGTCTACTTATTATTGGTCTAATGTTTCCAGCATATGTTCTTTCTCCTGCCTCTGTGACTTTGCCTAGATTATCCCAAGTGCATAGACTGGCACCGCCTCCTTATTTCCAACTCTTGAAAGCCCTAGCTCTTTGCCACATTCACTCCAAGTGTTCCCTGACACAGGATGTAGGTCCATTCACCAATCACGATCACCTGGCCAGAATCACTTTATATTGGTTTTGCATCAATGTCATATTAAAGCATCTGTATATATTTGCATCTGCTCCTCTCCACCCCCAGTAGAATGTATGTCACTTGAAGCAAGATCTGATTTCATTTTTACCCATTAGCGCTATTCCAGGCACATAAGCACATAGTAAATGCTTATCAAATTAAAATGAATTTGCCTCTTTGTAGCCATAAGACCTTTGGCAAAAATATGACATCCCTGGGCTTCAGATTCCTTGGAATGAAAGAAATGGATAGGGGGCAGCTAGGTGGCGCAGTGGATAAAGCACTGGCCCTGGATTCAGGAGGACCTGAGTTCAAATGTGACCTCAGACACTTGTCACTTACTAGCTGTGCGGCCCTGGGCAAGTCACTTAACCCTCATTGCCCTACAAAAAAATTAATTAATTAATTAATTAATTAAAGGAATGGATTTGGTAAGGTTGAAGCTCCCTTCTAGCTCTAAAATCCTATCATTTTATTTTATTTTAGGCGAGGCAATGAGAATGCTTTATTTGTTGTTATTTTTTGTTTCTTGTGGTTTTTTTCTTTTGTTCTGATTCTCCTTTTACAATATAACTAATATGGAAATATTTATAACAGGATTGTACATATATAACCTGTATCTGATTGCTTGCTGTCTTGGGGAGGGGGGAGGGAAAAGAGGAAGAACTCAAAATTTTAGAACTCAAAATCTTACAAAAATGAATGTTGAAAACAATTTTATGTGTTTTTTAGAAAATAAAATAAAATACTACCAAAAAAGAAAAAAGTATACTCCTATTTTTAAAAAGTATAAAAGAAAATATTTTTTTATAAAGCAGATAAATTAGGGAATGACTATTGACTCTGATTTTAGGAGTGCATTCCTTGGCATACATTGTAGTAAACTAAGCCAGGCATACTGTACTGCAATAAAAGGAGGAGGGGAAGGGAGGGAGGGCAAGGGAAAGGAAGAGAGAGAGAGAGAGAGAGAGAGAGAGAGAGAGAGAGAGAGAGAGAGAGAGAGAGAGAGAGAGAGAGAGAGAAGAAATAATTTGTTATATCCAATTAGAACTATTCCAATTAATTCTTTCTCTTTATTCCTTCAAGAAATGTTATTGTGGTTAGGCAACAATACATAAAATAAATAGTGATGTACTTCCCAAATAACTTTTCTTTCTTGTATTTTGCCCCTGGCAAAAACAAAACAAAACAAAACAAAAAATCCAGGGCAGACAGCAAGTTAATGTTAGAGAGCTAGTAATAAAAGTCCCAACCTTTTTGGTTCTAATACACTTCTTCTTAATTCTTCTTTCTCATGTAATAACAATACATACCATCCAGCAAAACAGTTGAACATGTAATTAAAGACTAATCACTTTGACTGCTGAATATATCGACAACTACAAAACACAACTAAGATTATACAATTAGCACTCATAGATCTGAATATCCAATGCTATAAAACAAGAGTAAGGCATTCACTTTGCAGGATTGTTTTCATAAAAGATAGATACTCTGACTTCTTTATACTGTGTCTGGAACTGAAACACACTATATCTATGGAAGTTATGAAATTGCTGAATTGCCATCAAATCACAAGGGGTCCTTGAACAGAGACAGAATGTTGTGCCATCAACAAATTCTGGTCAAGAAACAAGATATTCTGCTATTAGATACAGTTAGCTGGTAGAAATTGGCATTGTTATGACAATAGAAATTTGGCCAAATCCTATGTACTAATATGAAGAAGAAGATGAGTAGGAAGAGGAGGAAAAAGAAAGTGGAGGAGGAGAAGGAGAAGGAAAAGGAGGAGAAGGAGAAGGAGTGACTGTAACAGAAGTTAGAAATAAAACAAGATCTGCTATCCCAAGATTGTCACTTATCCTCTGGACAACCCAAGATATTCCTCTTGCATCCACTGGCTAATCTGTGTAATCTGTCTCATTTCAATCAGTTAGCAAATTAATAAGTATTTATTAATCTCCCTACTATGTGAGGTTACAATATTGGGTATTGTGAGCAATGTAAAGAGAGATGGAACTATACTCCATGATACCAAGAAGCTTATATTCTACTTGGAGAAGTGGTATTATTAATAATACTAATGGTGGTGGTGGTAGTGGTGGTGGTGGTAGTAGTAACAATCAACATCTGTGTATATAATTGTTTATATTTCCAGTGTTTTTCCTATGCATTATCTCCTATGGCTATATATTATCTAATTATCTCACAATTATCTTGCAATCTAGATAGTACAAGTATTATCTTCATTTTATAGATAAGGAAACAAAGAATCAAAAGTTTGATTTGTCTGAAATCACATAGCACTAAATGGTAGAATAGGAATATTATCCCTGGTCTTCTATGTTATAGAGAAGAGAGCAGATAGTCAAATAAAAGAGCAGTATGGTATAGTGGAAATGATGCTAAATGAGGACCTTGGGTTTGAATCCTGGCTCCACTATTCACTACCTATGTGACTTTAAGGAGCTAGTGGGCAGAGTGAAAATGGAGGCAAGACACAGAGATTCTCCAACACTGGAGAAAAAGTAATCTTTAGATTTTGTTGTTCAGTCATTTTCAGTTGTGTTGGACTCTTCATGACCCCATTTGGGTTTTTCTTGGCAAAAATACTGGAGTAATTTGCCATATCCTTCTCCAGCTCATTTTACAGATGAGGAAACTGAGACAAAGAGGGTGACTTGCCCAGGATCACACGGTTAGTGTCTGAGGCAAGATTTGAACTCAGGAAGATGAATCTTCCTGATTCCAAGCCCAGCATTCTATCCCCTGGGACACCTAGCTGCCCAACCATTAGACTTAACACATGAATAATAGATTTCTATACTAAAACTGATGTAGGATGCTAGGCTTCAAGGCTGAAAGGCACTTCAGAGGTCATCAAGTCCAGCCCCTTGGATTTACAAATGAGAAAACTAGAGCAGGAGACAAGTGAGTTGCCTGGTTTCACATGGCTAATAAGTAAGGAGGCTAGGATTCAAACCCAGTTCCACTGATGCCAGAGCCAGTGCTCTTCACAGTCTACTTAGCCTCTGTATAATGGCTTCTCCTGTCATTCTCAGCTATGTCAGATAATCCAAGTGGCATAGAAATTAAAACAATAATAGCACCTTGTTCAGTCACCCCTCAATGAGCCATCATCACTGGGGACTGAGCTGTTCCACCTAAGTGAATCTTCCAGATTGCAGCTTACTCCTTTGAGCAGAACAGCATGTTTTGAAATCTATTTTTGATGGAAGTCTTTCTATACTATATTTTATTACACTTCCCTGGCTTTTCAAAAGGAATGTGTTGAATAGAAATAAACCATTCCAAAATGATTCAGGTCTTTAATATGTGTCAAATATTCCATGCTCTGGTAATGACTATCCAAGGGAATAATGAAGTGCACACAACTTTTTGCCCCTACCCTAAAAAACCCTTACCCTGCTTGATTTATTTAGTTCTGCTAATTGTTTTAATTTCCTGTGAGAACAACAACAACCACAACAACAAAAGCTTGTGAGAATTGTGTATGTAAACTAAGGGTTGGGAGGCTCAGAATGGGAGTCAGGGGCAGTGGTAGAAAGATTCTGGAACATCCAGAATTCTTTTATAATAGGAGGGAGAGATAATATGTATATATAAAGAATGAAAAATGCAGATAAATACAACATAAATAAAAGGTAGTTTACAAAGGAGGGCACTAGCATTTGGGCGAATCAGAAGAGACTTAATTTCCCAACTGCTGAACTCCTTTAGACTAACAAGTCCTCAGGAACCTCTTCATCCTACAAGATTGTGGCGGTCTCATGAGAGCCCTTCTGAATGGAACTCTTTGCTCCACCCAAAGCCGCCATTTAAATTGTTGCTCAGAGAGGTCATTTCTTCATTTTGCACTCACTTCACTCCTTTGGACTTTTTCATCATGGCCTCATTCTGGGTACCTTTTTCTTCTTTGCCTACCCATTTTCATCTTCCCAGATCAGGCTGTAATCCCCTTGAGGGCAAGCATTTTCTTATTTTTTCATGTTTATATTCTCAGCACTAGGTTTGGCACAGTAGTTCTAGCAGCTGATGCCTCGGTAAAAATTTGAACTAGGGTTAAGTACCTTTTATACATCTCTCCCCAAATTGCGCTATCAAGAAAGCATCTATTTTGCACATTAGCATATCAACATTATAAGAAACAGCTCAGTCTCACCTCTCACTCTTGCCAAACAAGAAAATCAAGTGCTGATTTTGAGAGGAGAAAAGAAAACATTCCAATATATAATGTTTCCTCATCACCTTCAAGCACACTGGTTACTAGAGCATATTGTTTAGAGACATTACATTGGGTCCAAGTACATTTTTTCCCCTACAAGACAACTTATGACTGGACAGCCATTTCTGAGGAGGGCCGTCCAACCCACAGGCCATGGAAGATTGTTCAGCTTCACAAAACATGGCCATATTCTTTGTGACAAGGGTTTAATTCATTAGGTCATTTTTATCCAATAATTGTCTCTATCACACTAGTACCATGAATTGAGATTGATTTTGTCCTTGCAACCTGTCACTCAGAAGGGCAGGCAATCACACCTCAGAATTTGCTTATCTCCTCACCCCCTCCTTTTTTCTGAGGCAGATTGGATTCAGTAATGTCTTTAGTCACTTATTCTTGCTGAAAACTAGCAAAAAAAAAATAAACCATAAAATGGAAAATTAGGTTGAAGAGAAAAATCAGCATGTCCACGCATCCGAAGGTAATAAAGTAAGGGGCAGGCACACTTATTGAGTTAAGCTTATACAATTATATTTTCTTTAATGAATCATGGCAAATAGAAAAGGATAAAAGGAAGTCTAAGAAGGTAAATAAGTATTAGAAAATTTAAAAGAAAAAAGACCATCCATGAAGGGTCAGGCTCTTTCTGTAGCTAAGGAAAGTATCTGGTCATAGAGGCATCCCTTGGCAGAGGGGCATATGCTTCCATACATAATTGACAGAGGCTCCTGTAGAAGCAAACACACTCATCCACAAGCCACACACCCAAGCATTCGGAGAATGCAGAAGGCTTCAAAGCCAGGGATCAGATACTGGTGGTAGAGAAAAGCAGGCAAAATGAATCTTGTAGAGAAGCATTACAGAAGAATGGAGAGAGGTGCAGAGTTGGGTTCCTGAGTAACTTGGACTAATGTCCTAACTGGGATATGGGCTAGCCATCAAAACCTTGGCAAGTCACTTCATTTGTCTGTGCCTCAGTTTTCTCATCTGTAAAATGGAAATAATTCAATTTGTACTCCCTGAGCAACTTGTCTGAAACATCAAAGTCTTAGCAAGTGTGTTTGACTCTGAAAAGCTATGATTAGCCCATGGTCATACAGCCATTCAGTGTTAGAGATCATATATTTTAAGCTGGAAAAGGCAAGACCAGAACCCAGATATTCCTGACAAAGGCTGGTTTTCTATTTATCTCTGCCACCAAACCATCTTCTCTCTTCTCCACAAGAGGCTGATAGAGGAAAAGCTATGCTGATTGGGGAAAGATTTGGGTGGGGAAGGGTGTCTTTGAAAAGAACTTAGAATAAGGATGATGACGGGAAAGAAGAGGAAAAGAAAACAGAGATGAGAGAGGAACACCGGGGATCACTAGGTTGACAGTGGGGGGAGGGGAGTGGCTTAAGTGGAATAATGCAGTTTGCCTTTTCCCCAAATAAGCACCACTCAGCATTTTGATTTGGGGCTGTGAAAGGAGAAGTGCTTTTACAGAAGAGAATGGGAAAAGTAAAAAACAAATGAAGACACATACTGGCCAGAATGGCCCTAGATCATGAGATTACAGACTTAGACTGTACCTTAAAAATCATCTATTGAACCTGAATTCAATAGTCCCAATTAGTATTCTGAATGATGTTTATTGGCCAGTGCTGGGGTGGGGGGGAAGGGGGAGGAGACAAACTGCACTATTCCATTTAAGTCATTCCCTACCCATTGCAACCTAGTCATTTGGGCAAGTCTCTTTTAAAAAAAAAATCTCTGCCTCAGTTTCCTCAATTGTAAAATAATAATAGAACCCACTTCCCTGGGATAGTTGTGAGGATCAAATGAGATATTTGTAAAGTGCTTAGTACAGTGCCTAGCACATAGCAGTAGATTAATAAATGCTATCTATTATTTGACCTTTGAGGAAACTGAGATCTAAAGAGGTTAAGTAACTTGCTCAAGGTCACACACCCAATTAGCAACAAAGATAAGACAACAACTTATACCTCCTGACTGCCAGCCCTGTGTTATCTTCACTACATCATACTGCCTGCTGGTTCCATGGCATAGCTTTATGTATATTTTCTCAGAGACATTGAGAGCATTTTCTTGTGGTTTCTAAGGGTATGGATACAATTGCTGCAGACACACACCTCACAATGCAGAGTCCCAGTGATGGGCCCAGAGCCCAGGAGACGGAGCCAGCAGGCAGGCTGTGTCGCAGCAGGGTCGATAAGGAGGCTGAAAATATTCTAACCATAAGTAATTCTGCCAAAGCACTGCCCACTACCCCAGGCCCCACCTTGCCCACCCATACTGCAAGGCTCCAAGTTTATCAGCAGATTGATAATCAAGAAATTCCTCTTGCCCTGACAACAACCGAGGGGGTCCCCTCATTCAAACTAATTAACAGTGAAGAGTCTGAGTAGAAAAACCTTGAAGCCCCAGCTAAAAGAATAAGGAAAAAAGTAAAGGGATTTTAAAAATCAGTTTTGTTTTGCAGTATCAGTTCCATCCCAGCAGCTATTTGGACATGTTGCCAGCACTTGAACATTCTTAGTTGTCTTTGTTTTCAGGGAAACCCACCACAAATCCACTGGGTTTCCATTGATCTACAATGGTCAAGTGCTCCTAAAGGAAAACAAACCCATCATGTTTTCATACCAAATGAATATTGAACAAGTCTGTTAACCAAGGGATCCTCTTACTTTTTCTTTCTCTGGAGGATCATACACCAAACCAGTCCTTCCATCCCAAGCCACTAAACACTCAGCTATTAATGATAGCTCTCCAAAGGGACTATCAGTGATTTTCTTCTCTTCTTGGTTTCTGGGCTATATCTCTTTTCGGTTTCACCACAGCATCCTGCCAAGGGATGTAAAGAAATCCTCTTCATCCTTTCCCATTGATTAATGTTCATTGCACTAAGGGCCAGCAGGAGGAGAGATGCATGCTACCAGTGAGAGTGGCAGAGCTGGAATTCTTTCAAATATATTCCACTGTGTCTGTGCGTGGATTGAAGTAGATGTCAAGTTTGTTCCCCCAGTAAAATTTAGCATCAAGCTTAATTCTAGTCATAATACTGCTGTGCAACCACTCACACCATACCTAACTAACTAATTTTCTGTTTGTTTGTTTGTTTTATACATATATATATATATATATGTGTGTGTGTGTGTGTGTGTGTGTATATATATATACACACACACACACACACACACACACACATAAATTGCTCAGGTCTATTTTAACTCTGTGGAAGTAGAGCAAAACTCAGCACCAATCTAGAGCACAAATGGCTGTTGTGTTGTGTGTTTTTTCTGGAGGTAATTAGAGGCTCTTGGGTATTATTTTGCTGTTTATTTTTACCTCCATGAGTTTCACAATTAGCTGCATCAGCTGGTACACCAGGTTTTAATTCAACTTCGCCACGTGCTGTACGGAAGCTCTTTGAATCACTGTTGCAAACCTACTGTAGTGCTGCTAGCTGTTAAATAAAAATAGGGTAAAAGGAAAGTAAGTGAAGGTAACCATGTGAATGCTATATCTTTAAAGAGCAATAAATCAAATGGGAAAAGCTTCCAGATAGCAGTTCCCAAGATGTCACTATGTAATTATAGCTCATCAGCATATGTCTTGCATATTCCAAAATAACCTATAAGACTATTCTCCTCCCCCCCCCCCCACCAAACTTGGGTTCAAGGAGTGGAAGAGGGGGAGAGATGACAACAGATTCAGAAAAATCATAATTAAATGATGCATTACTAAAATGATTAATGACTACTTTTCAAACATCATTTTCTGTACATATAAGCCATGTGCACACACATCCGTGCACACACACACATGCATACATATAAAGATAACAAATAGGTCCGAAATTCCTAGAATTCATTTCTTTGATTTGATTTCCAAAAGATTGTCACAATGGTATAGAAGCCGACTTGGTGTGTGTGTGTGTGTGTGTGTGTGTGTGTGTGTGTGTGTGTGTGTGTGTGTTCATCTCCTTAATGTAATTCAAATAGAACAGCCTCACCTGAATGAATGACAGGTCAGGAGACTAGCCTAGCTACACAGTCATTATATGTCAGAAATAGGACTTGACATACTATCCATCTCCAAAGAAAGAACTGATGTTGATTGAACATAGACTGAAGCATGCTATTTTTCATTTTCTTTCATTTTCTTCTTTTATTCAAGTTTTCTTATACAAAATTACTAATATGGTAATGTTTTACATAATTGCACATGTATAACCCACATCTGATTGCTTACCACCTCAAGGAGAGGGGAGGGGAGGGAGGAAAGGAGGAATAAAATTTGGAATTCAAAACTTCAAATAAAAATGTTTTTTATTTTTAAAGAATTAAAAAATAAAATGCAAAAATAAAAAATAATAAACAGGGCTTGAACCCAGCTTTTCCCAATTTCAGGGCAAACTCTCTAGTTATAACCCAAAATGTCTCTCATTAATAGATTGATCATGGATTTGTCTGAGACATAATTGCTGACAATCTCTCCTGCATGATCTTCCCAAATTATACATAGATGAGACATGGTAAGTAGCAATTGGAGTGGCAGAAGCATTATGTCCATCTTCGTTACACTCATACTTGTCTAACATGATTAGAAGATAACAAAAATTGCATTATTAAAGCAAAACATAACTGTACACTATAATTTTTATTTGGCATTCCCCCAAACTTTAATCTCATCTCAAAAGCTGATACATGAAACTATTATTAGCAAAGTTAATTTGCCACAAACATGAAGCAGTATATTAACTTTACAAAAAAGAGGTTTGTTCCCCTCTGTTTGTTTGTTTTTGTTTGTTTAAAGACAATCAGTTCTGAGTGGATGGGAGGGAATTAGAATGACTAACTAGCTCCCTGGTGCCCTAATATTCTAAAGGTCTATGGCTAAATTAAAGTCATCTTACTCAAACCTATCATTTTACTAACAGGGAAACTGAGACCCAGAGACCCAGTAAGTGCCTTACCCAAAATCATATAGCTAGTTAGAGGCAGTTAGGTGATGCAGCAGACAGTGTTGCATCTGGAATCAGGAATATTTGTGTTCAAATTTGATATCAGAAACCTACAGGTTATGTGAACCTAGACGAGTTATCTTAACATCTCAGCAATGATTTCCTAATAATAGCACCTGTCTTACAAAATTGTTAGGAGGATCTGATCAAAAGAGATAATGTGAAAAGTGCTTTGTAAATCTGAAAGAACTAGTAGGAAAACTGGGGTTGGAACCCTAATATGCTGACTCCCATTCCATGGAGTTTTGATATAAAGGAAATAATCTAGTTCTCTCTTACCCGATTTGTCAGGATCATTTTGATACAAACTATAATGTAAAACATCTGATCACCAAAATTCACATATGCCATGCATATATTTTATTTTATTTTACTGTTAACTGAATAATTATTCAGTGAAGACTCATTGTTTTGGCTTCTTCTCATTCAGCATTTGTATTCATTTCAATAGGTGCTGGCCCGAGGACTAAACTTGATTTCACAAACCTTTTACTCATAAACACTATAAGAGGAGTGTTTCAAATATTAAGAGAAAAACAGTTTTCAGTCCCTTACTTCCAAACATTTCAGAATCTTTTATTTGTTACAAATGGTTGATAGGCCCAATACACAAGAATCTTAGCTATTTCTTAAAGATTGGTCCTCTCCACTCCTCACTGCCTCATGGAGTAATAGATAGATTACCAGCCTTGGAAAGTTAAAAAGACTTTGATTCAAGTCTCACCTTGGACATACACTGACTGTATGATCTGGGCCAAGTCACCAATCCTCTCAGTGTCCCCAGAAAACTCTTTAAGAATATAAACTGCATAGGTGGCATAGTGGATAAAATATCAGCCCTGGATTCAGGAGGACCTGAGTTCAAATCTGGCCTGATACATTTAACACTTGCTAGCTGTGTGACCCTGGGCAAGTCACTTAACCCTCATTGCTCTGCTAAATAAACAAATTAATTAATTAATTGATTAATTAATTAAACAAGTGAATGAATGAATAAATTATATATATACATACACACACACACACACACACTGCAGAGTGTCAGTCTGCATCAGTTGAGGGAGTTTATTCCCTAGATGATTTTACACCAATGAAATCACTGGGGAAGGTGAGGGGAGGTGGGGGGAAGTGGTGGTGCATAGGTACTTGTTAAAAACAGGGAGATAGGGGCAGCTAGGTGGTACAGTGGATGAAGCACCGGCCCTGGATTCAGGAGGACCTGAGTTCAAATCCAACCTCATACACTTGACACTTACTAGCAATGTGACCTTGGGCAAGTCACTTAACCCTTATTGCCCCACAAAAATAAAAAAATAAAAAATACTAAAAACAGGGAGATAAAAAGGAAAGTAACATAAATACATAGAGAGGAGAGGAGAGAGGATAGCTAGATATAAAACTCTTTATAGTTAAAAAGTCTATACTTTCAAAGGGAATCTCATTTGAGTCTCATAACAATCCTATAAGGTGGGTGGTTTAAGTAGTCTCAATTCCATTGTGCACTCAAGACCCTAAGGTTGAGCATTGCTTAGTAATTTATAAGTCACTCAATGTAGAGTAGCCAGTTCTTCCCAGCTCTGGTGTCCTTTACAATATACCACACTGACTCTCCACACAGGCATTTTTAAGCTAACAGAATTCTCTGGCTGCTATTCCCCAGCTACATATTGTGTAGTTTGTTTTCAGTGCGTCTCTCCATATGTGTTATTGTCACTCTATGTCGAACATAATCCCTTAGAAGACAGACCTCTTCTTTGTAACAAGTCAGTTATTCAACCCCCAAACCAGTGCTATGCATATAAGCAAGTACTTGATGAGATGGCACCAGAAATTCCCATTTGCAGCTGGGCCATATGCACACACGCACAAAGAAATCTTTTTCAACTTACATTTTAATTATGAATTTGTTTTTTGGTTTTTTTTGGGGGGGGGTTTGGCGAGGCAATTGGGGTTAAGTGACTTGCCAAGGGTCACACAGCTAGTAAGTGTCAATGTTCTCAGGCCGGATTTGAACTCAGGTACTCCTGACTTCAGGGCCGGTGCTCTATCCACTGTGCCACCTGGCTGCCCTTGCATTTGTTTTTGTAATACCTTGGGTTCATAATACATTTTATATGGATTTTTAATTTTTTTTTAATTCCTTTAAGGTCAAGGAGGATCATCTTGATTTTAAGATAACAGGATGAAGCCATTGGTTAAAAAATATTACCACAACTTATGGTGTAGAGAGTCAATGAAAGAGACCGGAGTTTCTATCTGAGATTCTAGGGGAGTTCGGTGACAAAGCAGGTAGAACACAGTCTGGAGTCAGGAAGAACTGAGTTTGAATCTGGTTTCAGATATTTTGTGATCCTAGGGAAGTCATTTAATTCTCTTTGCCTCAGTTTCCTCATTTGTAATATGAGATGTAGAAGAAAATGGCAAACTATTCCAGTATCTTTGCCAAGAAAACCCCAAATGAGATCATGAAGGGTTGTACATGACTGAAATGACTCACCAACAATACCAGATTCTAAGCATTTTCCTTTTCCTATAACCTAACACATTTCTTGATGTTTTAAAAAGTCACCTCTAAGATAAGGTAGTAATATATGCTGCACATAAAGATTATGGTAAGAAAATAGCAAAGAAAATAACAACAAACATTCTGATTTGTGATTTGGTAGGATATGGAGACTCCTTCAGGATATATTTCTCTGTGCTAAGCACTAAGGGATTTGAAAACAAAATTGACCCTGTACTTAAGGAAACTTATATTCCACAGAAGATTTCCCACTGTGTGGGACCTTCCTTTAGAACTCTTGAAATTGCATGTGGACTACCCATTAGTCATCCCCTACTGTGGCTAAATGACTGACTTGCCTCTCTTTTTTTGCTTATATATACATCCCTGTAATTAAATCTCTTATGCCCTTTCTGTATCAGTAGCCTGCATACTTAACTGCTCTAATACGATATCACCAGCTACTTTTCATACATCTCGAACTGGATGTCCAGTAGACATCTTAAACTCAAAATGTTCAAAAAGGAACTTGTTATCTTTGCCTCTAAACCATCTCCTGTCCCTAACTTTCCTATTATTGTCAAAGGCAAAACTATCTTCCCAGTCCTCCCGTCAGCAACCTAAATGTCATGCTCAGCATCTCAGCATCTCTCACTCCTCAGATCCAATCTGTTGCCAAGGCCCATCCACTTCACCTTTGCAACATTTCTTACATATGCCCCCTTCTCTCTGATATTGATACTACCCTAGTGCATTAATTCATGTTTGCTGGGGTTGTCTGCCTCAATTCTCTTCCCATTCCTTTCAGCAGCCAAAATTTTTCCTTAAGCATAGTTTTGACCTGGTCATTCCCCTACTCAATAAACTCCAGTGGCTCCTAATCACCTCCGAGATAAAATACAAAATCTGGTTTGGTGTGCAAAGCCCTTCATAACCTACCCCCACAGACACATTTTGAAGTCTTCTTACAGCTAATTCCCTACCATGTACTCTCCAGTCTAGTGACACTGGTCTCCTGGATGTTCTTGGCTCAAAATATCACAGCTCTTAGCTCCAGACATTTTTGAGGGGCTATCATCCATGCCTAGAATGTTTTCCCTCCTCATCTGTACCTACTGCCTTCCCTGGCTTCCTTCTAGTCCCAACTAAAATCCCATCGTTCTCAACCCCTCTTAATTCTAGTGCCTTCCCTCTTTGAATTATTACCTATTTTTCCTGTGTATAGCTTGTATGTGTACATATATGTGTATGCACACATGCATATACATATACATACATATATGTGTGTGTATATATATATGTGTGTGTGTATATATATATATATATATATATATATATATATATATATATATATATATATATGGAGAGAGAGAATGTTTGTCTGTTGTCTGCATTAGATGGTGAGTATCTTTAGGCCAGTGATTGTCTTTTATTTATTTTTGTAATCCCAGTTCTTAGCAAAATAACTGGCACATACCCAGTGCAGGGGAATAGAGTACTGAGCTGGAACTCAGGAAGGCTCATCTTCCTGAAATCACACCTGGCTTCTAGCTGTGTGACCCTGGGCAAGTCACTTCACCCTGCTTTCCTCCCTTTCCTCATCTTTAAAATGAGATGGAGAAGGAAATTGTAAACCACTCCAGGATCTTTGCCAAGAAAAACCCAAATGGGATCACGAAGAGTCAGACATGACTGAAACTACTGAATAACAACAACAACAAAATATTTATCAAGAGACTGACATTTAAAGACATTTATGAGCATGAGTTCATAGACTTTACCAGACTGCCAAAAAGTACCACGAAATAAAAAATAAGACCCCCTGACAGTCTAAGGTCACATGAGCTTCATTATCTGCCTTATCATTCTGTTAACTTATATTGAGCTTGCAGTCCACTATGAATCTCTGATGTATTTTAGACGAATTATTGTCCAGTCACAAAACTAAATACTTGAGAAGTTGATTTTGGAACCCCAGTATAAGATTTTATATACCTTCCTATTAAATTGCATTCAGCCCACTGCTCATGTCTGCCAAAATCTTTTTAGATCCTATATTATTTGATGTTTTATCTAGCCTTCCAAGATTTGTATAGTCTAAAAATTTGATAGGCATATGATTTATGATCTTACTTGAGTCACTGACTAGAAGATTAAACAGCACAAGGCCAACCACAGATCACTGGGAACACAGAATTAGAGACCTCCTTTCAAAATGACATTGAACAATTAATGTCCACTCTGTTTGGTTAACCAACTGGTTCCATATCCACCTAACTCTATTACCTTCTGGCTTACACATCTCCATATTATCTATAACAACAACACAAGGTTTTATCAAATGATTTACTAAATTATATCTCCATTTCCCTGAATCACCAATCTAATAACAATGTCAAAAAGGAAAATGAGGTTGATTTGGTATGCTCTGTTCTTGATGAAACTATGCTACTTTTTGTGACTGCTTACTTTTCTAGATATACTAGCTTTAATACTGCATTCTAGCATCTCACTAGGGATCTAAGTCAACCTCATTGGTTTATGCATAGTTTACTTTGTTCTGCTTTTTAAAAATTAGGGCAATGTTTGCCCTTCTCTTTCTTCCTTCAGCATATTTTCTGTTCTTTCATAGATCCAGTAGGTCAATAATCAAAACTTTTTTTTTCAGTATCCCCAGAATGCAGTTCATCAAAGGCAGCTAGGTAATCGCCTCCTATCCCCATACTTTCTTTTTTTTTTTAAACATAACTCCAACCTACTTCTTTGGGGGGGGCGGGGCTATGGGCATTAAGTGACTTGCCCAGGGTCACAAGCTAGTAAGTGTCAAGTGTCTGAGGCCGGATTTGATCTCAGGTACTCCTGAATCCAGGGCTGGTGTTTTATCCACTGTGCCACCTAGCTGCCATCTAGCTGCCCCCCCCATACTTACTTTCAATAACATATTAGACATATTTGTTCTGAACTTCCCAATCCAGATATCATTATTTGTGGAAGAGAAATCAGGTGTAAAATAAGACCTGATTAGGTTCACTTTAAGTTATCTTCATGCAATCCACCCTATGGATTGGTCCTATCCCTTCTTTGACCTTTCATTATTCCCCAATATAGCTTTACACAAAACTTTTATTGGATTATCCAGTACACCTTTTAGATTTTAGGAAAACAGATTTCATAGAGTCCAAAGAATGTACAGACAAAACCTTAAGAATTAACATTCTCCAAAAGGAGGGAAGGAAATATCATGATAAAACTGTTTCTCTCCCTGCCTCTGTTGATATTGGCCCTAATGCTTCTCATTACATGAATATATCTTCTTAATATACATTAATACTCAACCTCAGCCCATATTTCCTTTGGCCTTTAATCTTACTCTAAGTAATGGGTCTAATCCCACCTAGTCTCAGAGACACCTATGAGATAAAATTTATTTCCCAGCATTAGTATCACTACTTTACTCTGCATTTAATGCTTAATCTATTTGTTTATGGAAATCTGAGGTCATGGATGTTTTCTTACTAACTCCTTTCTTTGATCTTTTCTTCTGTGAATTTCTTGATGACCCTACTGCTGCTCTTTTTCTTAGTTTATAGTCTGTGCTAGCAATCTTGGATCAACATAAACAATTTTCTCCCTCTCCCTTTTTTTAGTTTAATGTCCTTTTGGGGTTTTTTGTTGGGGTTTTTTTTTGGTGAAGCAGTTGGGGTTAAGTGACTTGCCCAGGGTCACACAGCTAGTAAGTTGTCAACTGTCTGAGGCCCAGTTGGAACTCAGGTCCTCCTGAATCCAGGGCCTGTGCTCTATCCACTGCGCCACCTAGCTGCCCCAGTTTAACGTCCTTTTGAACAACTTTGCAAGACTCTGGGCAAATAGAACTGTCCTATTCAGTATTATGTTCACTCTATATCTGGCCAGGAGCAGGTTAGTTATGTATTTCGAGTCATGGTTCAGAAATCCAAGACCCATTCTCAGGCAACTATTGTCTCAATCATTCCAAATTTGCCTTTACCTTCTGAAGCCCCTGCTTTTGATTTGCAGCATTGATTAAAATGTCTACTTGTGCCTCTGAGGTCTGTAATTTCTTGCTTAAGTCTTGGTAATCTTCAATGGGACTTTCTAATTTCCTTCTAGCAGCATCAATTTCCACCATTTGATTTGCAGAAATGGTAGTCTTCAGATTTCATAGGTCTTAGGCTCTCAATCAAGTCTTAGATACATGTGCCAGGAAGACAGCAGATCTTAGCAGCAGGATGTCTCCAAACACCCACCTCTTCTAGTCTCTTCCACTGATCTTTAATGGATAATTTCTTACCTACCTGAATTTCTAGATCCACATCATATGCCTTAGAGGACAAAAAGCTGCATGTCACTTAAATGATCCAGTTCCCTTTTCTTCAGGCCAAAATCTTTTACTTACTCGCAAGCATTCAGGATTCTTCTCTATACACATTCTTTCACCCTCCAATTTCTTGACACAGGTTTGGATCCTCTCTTTCTACCCCCAAAACATAACCCTTCCCCACCTCTTCTGAATCCCTTACATATAAAAGTTCTATCATGTAACATCTCTGTTCCTCAGTTATCTCAAATATTGGTAAAAGATATTCTAATCAGAGACAGGACTTGAACCCAAGTATCCACTATACCATGTTGCCTACTATACCTGTGAAAAGGTATGTATACAAATATGAATACACACACATATGTGTGTGTGTAGTTGGATACATGATACCAAAATTAGTAGCATTAACAAATGCATATTATTAACTAAACAAGTCGTTTACATCATTGGCTAGTCTAAGGCTATCTGTACTATATTTTTTAAAGTACAAGGTAATAACTGGTACATAATCAGGGTTGGCATCAGAGAATAGCTCAGTGAATTGAAGAGCTACCTCCATCAAGGAGGAAAAGGTTAAGTGACTTTCCCAGGGTCACACAGCTGGTAAGTGTCAAGTGTCTGAGGCCGGATTTGAACTCAGGTCCTCCTGAATCCAGGGCCGGTGCTTTGTCCACTGCGCCACCTATCTGCCCCCAAGTAGCTATACTCTAATGTATGAAATAAGATATAGGATATTTCACTTTAGCACCAGGAGTACAAGGAAGTCTTTAAAATACAAAATTATAGTATTAAATATGTGAACATGCAAAATTTTTTAAAAAATCTACCTAAGGAGTTTATTTTATTTTTGTTTGCTTTTTAATATGTTCTCATTGGAAACAAATGCCAGGACAAGCCGTGAGGCAAATGGGAACTCATGGGTAAAAATTCATTTAAGCAAGGGGCAGAAAGGAACATGCGAGCTAATTTGAATTCTGGCATTCAGGAAAAAAAGGAGAGCTTTTCCATATAACATCTTGTACAACTTGCTTTCTCTCTCATTCCTAAGTGAACACATGGGATTTAACTGCACTGCATTCTCCGAACGGAAATGTAGCATCAATGAACATATGGCGGAGTCCAGTCCCATACTGAGGAACCTTTGGACAGAGGCATTCCAAAATATATTCAGTCTGACTAATAACAGCACACTGGTGATCTTTTTACCATAGGTACTTATAGGAAAGAGAATTTATGAGGAAAAGAAATATCAGCATAAGATGGAATCAATCCATAATACACAATTTCCTCCCTTATAGCCAGTCCTGCCCAAGAGGAAATCTGAAGAATCACCACCTGTTCAATATGTGCCTTTCATAAAATTCAGCAGAGGTTTGAGCCAAAATGACTAAAAGGCATATGTTTATACAAATGATAAAAAGAGGACTGAATTTGTTCAAAGGTGAGATCAAAAGAATAACTAAATGAGCTAAATGTACCTCCAAGAATAATCCTAATTAATTTGTAATTATAGAATTTTTTTAACGATTTGCTATACTTTTATGTCCATAGTCTAGTGCCTAATGAGCTGGGGTCAGGGAGAACTGAGTGTGAATCCTGCATTAAACAGTTATTAGCCATCTGACCTTGAGTAAGAGTCCTGACCTCTCTTAGCCTTAGTTCTCTGAACTTTAAAATGAGGGTGATAACTGGGTTATTGTGAGGATCAAAAATGAGATATATACATTTGGCAAACCTTATGGCACTATATAAATTTCAGCTATTATTTTTATTGCTATAAAAATGTTTTTCATAGGGTGGAAAATGGGACTCATGGGACCTTCAAGAAGCACGATATTTCTTGAGATCTCCTTCATTCACCACAGATTCCACACACACACCCCTAGCCCTTGGCCCTGCCCTGCCACTTTACTTCTAGACTGGGTTTTTGTAAATGTTGCAGGGGGTCCTTGTTCACCTCCAAATGCTGCTCTATGGTTCCTCAGATGTCAGTCATCACCCATCTTACGCTTCTGGTACAAGATCAAGTCTTCAGAGTAGGCTTTCCTGGTTCTTTTGCTCTAATTCCATTATGCTATCAAAGCAAAAATTATTTTCACAGGAGAAACCCAGGCTAGCTTCACTCACATCAGTCTTTGGGTCATCAAGATATAGTGGTCCTCTGGGTCATTAGTTCACTACCAAGCCCAGTGAATAAATCAGCAATGTTTTAACATCTCCCAAATTTGTACTTTCTATTCCATTATCTATTGGTACATCCTCATACTTGAAACTGTTTATCATTCAAACCTCATCTTTTTTACTTTCCTCTTTCTTCTTCTTTCTTTTCACTGAATTCCCCATTACCTTAAATATTAAGGTGATTGAGTATTCAGTACAACCATCAGAGTAGTCTTCTCCAGTTGCCAAATGTCATTTTCAACACAACATTCTTCTTAGGGTTTGAAATTGGCTCCCATCACTTTTTTTTAGAGCAACAAGAAGACTTTTACCAGACTATTTTCCTTCCTTTGTATCCACCCTTTGGCCTTTGTTCTCTTTCCCAGGAAGTTTAGTCAAAACCCTTTCCTCACATTGTCATACCCAAGCTTCTCCTCAGATCAAAACTGATACCTATAATACTTTTTCTGGTCCCAGTTTAACAAGAACTCATAAGTAAATGTAAATTTCCTTTTATATTATGCTCAAATGGATCTGTAATCTCTAAAGTGTGATATTCCTTAAAACAATGCAGATTGCAGCCCACTCATCCATCTATCCAAGCATCTTTTTCTATATATGTATATATTTATATACATATATTTATATATGTGTGTGTACATACACACATTTACATATATGTGTATATAGATATATAATGTACATATAAATACACATAACATTTTTTTCTTGACTTGTGATTTAATTAGTATAAGTTATTCCCAGTGAGAAATTGCCTCCAATCAATACTTGTTCTGCAATTTAGACAGATGGCTAGGACACAGAGAAATTGTAATTTACCAAGGATCATATAATCAGTATATTCCATTTAATTCAGGTGTACCTGACCCTGAGGCCAGCTCTATATTCACTATGCTATATTGCCTCTCATACTTTTATATGACTTTCAAACTATTGGGACAAAAGCATACCTTGACTATTGACCTGATAAATGGTTAGTCCTGCTTTATTATGCATAACAACTACTAAAATGATAATAGCATAATACACAGAAAGCAGGACTTGAAGACAGAAAGGCCTGGGTTCAAGACCTACCTCTGATACATATTAGCAATATAACTCTGGGCGTGTCACTTAACCTCTTAGGATTTCCCTAAATCAAAGTTTCTTCAACTATGGGTAAAGACCCCATATGGGGATCACATAACTGAATGTGGGAGTCACAAAAAGTTTGGCAACAGTAAAAAGTTATGTATACCTATTTTATATACCCTTGGTCATATAAAAATTTCTCGGGCAGAAAGGGGTTGCAAGTTGAAAAAGTTTAAGAGGTCCTGCTCTAGGCAATAAGTTGCAACTAAAATGCTGACATGAATTGGCAAAAGGATCTTCCTCAACAAGGTATTACCCATTCTTTTTTTTTTTTTTTTTTTTTTTTTTGCAGGCAATGGGGGTTAAGTGACTTGCCCAGGGTCACACAGCTAGTAAGTGTCAAGTGTCTGAGGCCGGATTTGAACTCAGGTACTCCTGAATCCAGGGCCGGTGCTTTAACCACTGCGCCATCTAGCTGCCCCCCTACCCATTCTAATACAATGACAAATCTGGTCCTTATATCCTAAAAACTATATAGTTCTATGGAGATTGCAGGTTCAGTCAAAGCCATTAGTAGCACCCCATATATGCTGAGTATTGATCATTCACTACCTCTGCCACTTAATATCTTCTTGCCTCTTAACTCATTCAGAAGTATGTCTGTCAATCAGCCTCTTGGCTTAATTCTACAACCTACTTCTTTCCATAGAGTCCTATTCATCAAAAGACTACATAAGTATCATTATCTTTGTAAGAAGTTTAACTGGATTAAGAAGAATGGCAATAAAAGAAGCATTACTCACATGTAACATAGACTATACATCTGATCTATTTATCCGACCCAGCCCCTACCAAAGACAGAAACCCTTTTTAGGTTGGAGTCTATCTTTCATGTCCTCCTACAGAACAGGATCAGGGAAGATAGCTAACCTTATTTTAGACTTCCTTTCTTTCCATAAAAAACGAGCTAGATATATGGAATTACCTCACAACTGATTGTCTACATTAGGGTTATGAGAAAGAGTGGAAGGTTTTTTTTTTAATTATTATTCTAGTACCAACTATATGAGCAAACATTATAGCAAATGGTACCACAGGGTTTCGTGATCACAGTTTCACCAAGACTCAGAACCCTGTGTCCTTGATATGCTCATGACCTCGTCTCTCTGAAACCCTCAAGCACTGAAACAAGGATCTCATAAAATGGCCAATGCCTGGCAACTGTGTGTTATTGGATAGAGTTGATATCTCATCCACTGCCATGTTCCTCCAAGTCCCTCTCTATGTTACCCTCAAAGATATACCCATAGATATCTTTGCCTCATCATCTTTTTAGGGGAGTATAGCATGTAGGCAAGTATATTGGAGTGCGACTCAGGGGACCAGAGATCTAGGTATCCTGCACCACAGTTGCTTTAAAAGTCAAGAAAGTCCAACTCTGTGAAACAAGTTTCCACCAATCTATCATGCCCCTCTCCCTGACCCTTCAGATGGAAAGTATGGCTATTTCCATCTCATCTCCACATACAACCTCAGAGAATCATAGGTGCCAACGTGTTAATCCAGTCATTTTATAGATGAAGTTGAGAACCATGGAGTTAAAGCAATATAGCCAAGGACAATTAATGGCAGAGGTAGCCTTAGAGTCCCACTCTCCTCACTTCCAGTCCAAAGCTAGTACGTTCCACTCAACCATTTAAATATATTTCTTCCTGAGATTTATTTTTTTGATTCATCTGTTTTCTATTTATCGAATGCAAAATAAAAGTTACCTTGTTATACTGATGATTTTAAAAAATATACACATTAGTAAAACATCAACAAAGAAATGCTGCTTCATCGTGGATATAATGCATGACTTTTGGAACCAAAGCTATAAGAGTCTTTATTCTGAAGCTCTGAGAACACACTCTTTAAATTGGTTGCTGGAGGGACTCCCTTTCCATTCCCTAAATGAAAAATAACTTGTGAAAGGTTTGAAGAACAACGAAAAGAAAGAAATAAAAAGAAAATGCACTTGAAGAGATAACATACAGCTAAGTCTTTAGCCAAAGAATTTTGTTGCCTTTGGGGAATACAGTGTGCTGCCTATAAGTCATTTCCATGGACTCTTGCAATCTGGGTGGAGCTATTAATATTGGTATTTACAAATAAAACTTAGTATTGAACTTCTTGATCCTCACTACCACCCAAACTTTATTTCTCACCACTGTCTTCTCCATCCAATTCAAAAGGAAAAAAAATTTAAAAAACAAATTTGTACAAAAATAAGGATTCTGGATCACATCTTTCCCTTCTGCCACTTGGGGAAAATGAAATCTTGTGCTACTGATCATTGTGAACTGGAACTTGCCAGGAGTTTTGCCTGCCTCCTACCTGAAATACAATGAGGTTATCATCATTGAATTCAAAGGTACTTCAGCAAAGAACTCTTTCAATGCTTTCCAAATTACTGACATATTTATAATAGGAATCCTTTTTTGTTTCTTTATCATATTCCTTTCAACCCATCAAAACAAAAACTGCAACTCTAACTAGGTTATTCACTGTCAGTTCAAAGAAGTGTTTATCTTTCTATTAAGGACTTGAAAATCCTTGGTGAATGCTACAAGTTCCCTGATGAACACCCACCTATGATAGCATGCTATATTCTTCTTTCTTAAGCATAATCTCTTCAGGGAATCTTAGATTTAACCAACTGTCTCTATCATGAATGATGCATTTGGTTAAGAACCTGAGATTTAAAAGAGGACAGCAAAATGATGCGAAAAATGCCAGGTTGTGAGAACTTGGGCCTTCCATTAACAGCAGAAGGTGGTGAGTTCAACTACTTTAAAAGTAGGCAGCTAGATGGCGCAGTGGATAGAGCACTGGCCCTGGAGTCAGGAGTACCTGAGTTCAAATCCAGCCTCAGACACTTAACACTTACTAGCTGTGTGACCCTGGGCAAGTCACTTAACCCCAATTGCCTCACTAAAAAAAATTAAAATAAAAAATAAAATAAAAGTAAAGGGGTATGGGGAGGATATTGATGTAGATGTAAGAAAACTCACTAGGGGTCAGGTTAATTGTGCATAACAATAGCTTTTTAATAGCATTTACTATGTGCCAGGCACTGTGCGAAGTGCTTTACAATTATGATCTCATATGATCCTCATAACAACTCTGGGAGGTGGGTGCCGTCATTATTCCCATTTTACAGATGAAGAATCTGGGGCAGAGAGTAAGTGACTTGCCTAGGGTAACACAGCTAGTAAGTGTCACATTTGAGGTCAGTTCCTCCAGATTTAGCACTCTACCCATCGTGCCACTTAGTTGTCCAGAAGGAATAGAGATAAATCTGAGAGGAAAAACATTGAGCTATTTATCAGGGCCTCTGAAGAAGTTCTTGAATCTTGGTTCAAGTTCCTTGAACCTTGATTGGTCTCAGGCTGAGCTGAGGAGCATTGGTACTCTAGAATATGTGGATAAAATTGAATAAAATGCAGTGGAAAAGACTACTGGAAAAGGAGCAAACTAGGCTACCCCTGGGTTGCCTATATAGGTATGAGGTAGGGAACAAAGGATTAATATGGCACTGAACCCATTATTTAACACATAGTAAATGAATGATAAATATTTGTTGACTGGTATAATCTTTTAGTCTGGGCAAGAATGAGGTTTAAAGGAAGAAAGTCAACAGAGGGGTAATGATGACTCCCTGATAGAATAGTCAAGCTGAATAGGAAATCATGGTATATAGGAGGGGCCAGGTAGTAACCATTTCTCCATGATGTGGAAATTTATTTTGATTTGGGGACCCTGCCTTTGGGCTGAGATTAAAAAGCCTTAGGCCCTTAGTGTTTTTTTCTGTGTAAGTGGAACTGGCACCCCTCCCCCTCTGCTTCAGCTGGTGGGGAGCCTCTGAGCAGGGCTAAGCTGTGTGATGAAAAACCCTGAGTCATGGGTGTGGCACGGTGTGCCCCGTTTGCACAGCAGAAAGGCCCACAAAAACCCTCAGGGACGCTGGGGTTTGCTTTGCCCAGCCCCAGCTCACGAAGCACATGACTCGGCCAGCCCTGGGAACCATGAGCCCAGGTTTCACCTGGGAGAGCAGGTTAATAAAAAGGGAGCTGACAAGAAAGAGAGCGGACTGTATAAGGTGGTTGGAGAAAGCTAAGTTGGAGAAAGCGTTGGGGTGGGGGGGTTGGAGAAGACAGTAAGAGAGGTTGAAGAAGACAGTAAGGGGGACGGACAGAGCAGGGACGCTGGAGCACTAGGAGAACGGAAGGAGAGGTCTGTGAGAGAGAGATGCAGGGGTTCAGCGTGGCAGTACAGAGAGGAAAAGTTAGACGTAAGGGGGCGTAGACAACGTGAAAGGGCTTAGAGTTAGAAGAAAGGAGTGGAGCAGTGAAAGTGAAGCAGGGGAGTAGGAGTAAAGGAGAAAAAGTGAAAGTTGGAGAAAGCTGGAGCATACCCTAAGGCAAGAGGCAGCACCCAGCCCTTATTATATTAAAAGCAGACAGGTTGCATAATTTGCATTTCTTAACCCTTATCTTTTACATTGATTTTTATAAATAAATTCTGCTTTGATTATTTAATTAAGAGGCTTCTTAATCATTTGCTTATTAATTTGGGAGCGGAGCAGAGTGGAGAAAATTTTAAAAGGCCCTAACAGATTGGCTTAAGAAATTAATAGCAGTCCGATAAACAGTCAGTCAAAAGTCCCTAGATTAGTCCCCTAGTTAAATTAGGCCCAGCTAGTCAGTTAAAATATTTTTACAAGGAATATATGCCAGGCATTTAAGTTTGATCTGAGTTGGTTGAGGGAGAAGGGAGGGATAGCGAAGAAAATAGGTTATTAGGACAAACTGTTGTTTTATTGTAGTTGTTCATTCTTTGTTTTCAAAGAAGACCAGTGACACCATGGGGTGATCTCTTGACAAGCACATAAATCCTTTTCAGGGATGAAGGTGGAACAACAACTTTGGCAAGCCCTAATACCAGAGGTGCTAATTCTCCCTGAACACTCCATGCACTCTTTATTACAAGTGAATTATAAAAGAAGATCATCAAATGAAGATAAAAGTGGACTAAAATAAGAACTTTGTTATATACTGATCTAGGAAAGGAAATGCTGAGCTACCAATCAAGCCATCTGGAACCCATTTTTACTTTTAAAATGTTTTAGGATATGATATGATTTTATTTTGCCCTTAATGTACATTAAGGAAGAGCCCTATCTCTCTCTCTCTCACACACACACCACACACAAACACAAAATATTGATATCTATCCCAGAGGCTAATACACTGACCAGAACCAGCTCACTCATTCCATAAAGACAGAACCAAGTCTTTTAGTCTCAGAATTACTGCTTACCTCCCACTTTAGTGAACTTCTTGTCTCTCTACTTCTGTGAAAACTATAATACTTGCTATCTATATATGACAAGCCAGAGTGATACTGGGAGGGTGAATATTTAGCTTGAATGCTGCAGAATTTTTCAATTTCTTACAGGTATTTTAAAATTACTTTTTATCAACTGCCACATTGCCAGGATCTTTCCAATTTTTTAACCTTATTTTTAAACAGATGCTAGACAACTGAGATAATGGCTTGTGGAAATCTATTTTAAAGCAACTGTTGTGAAAATCTATTTTAGAAATTTTCATTGACTTTTTTTTTTTGCTATATTTTGAACAAGCCCATTTTTTCTTTACCTTAATTCCATAACATATTGTTCACATCTAGAACTGTGCTGAAGCCAAAAGCCATCCAAAACATTCAAGACATCTCTCTATTGTTCTCCAGGAAATTCTTCCATTGCGTACCCTGCACAATAACACCCTCCCTGACTTTCTTTGGACTAAGCCAAGCACAGTAGACTTCAATTGCCTTTACTGATTTTGGAGGTGTCCTCTTATGACCCTCTCCCTGCCTTCATTAAGGGATTTTCAGGTGGCTTCCTATATGTTCCATTTATCAATGCCAACTTGTGGACTCCAAACCTACCTTGAGATGCCCTCCTACTGAGAGGGAGGAAACGTAGCATACCAGAAAATAGTGCTGGATTTGGAGGTTCAGATCCCAGATCCCTCAGTTATTATTTCTGTGACCTTGTTTTGTTGTTCAATTATCTCAGTCATTCCTGACTCTTTGTGATTCCATTTGGGGTTTTCTTGGCAAAGGCAGTGATCTGCCCTTTCCTTCTAAAACTCCTTTTACAGATGAGGAAAACAAGGCAAAAAGGATTAAGTGACTTGTCTAGGGTCATATAACTAGTGTCTGAGGCCAAATTAGGACTCAGGTCTTCCTGACCACAGGCTTGGCACTCTACCCACTACACCACCTAGCTCCTCTAGGCAGCTGTGATTTTAGGCAACTCAATTTAACTTTCACATCCTCAGTTTCCTGATCTTAAAATAAGAAGGTTGAATTTAAATGGCCTTTAAGATCCTGTCCCATTCTAAATCTATCACCCTATGACTGGGAAACAGTTCTGATAGGTTTGATCTCAATGCTGCCATGGAATTCTGCTCCTTTGCCTTCAATTATCCCATATGGACAGCATCCCATTAAGATGACCATCTCAGGGGCAGCTAGGTGGCACAGTGGATAAAGCACCAATCCTGAATTCAGGAGGACCTGAGTTCAAATCCGGCCTCAGACACTTGACACTTACTAGCCTTGTAACCTTGAGCAAGTCACTTAACCCTCATTGCCCTGGGGGGAAAAAGATAACCATCTCCTTGTAAAGGAAGGGTTTTCTTCATCTTTCTAAAAAATATTTTTAAAGAGGTTGTGCTTAATCTAAATCCATTGAATAGACTTTAACAAGTTGTGATCTCATTGTGAACAAAAGTCAGATATATCATTTCCTTTCACTGGCTAAGTGAAAAGCATTCAGCAAGTGAACTAGCAAACTGGCCTTTGACAAAGATGCACATTAATTACAGTGAAATCACTTAAAGTGGTCTTTCCATTTAACAATGTGTTTGTTTAATTGTCTTAAGTTAGTGTGTGTATCAGTTGATTTATATCTTCAATATACCCATCCAGGTTGTTATTATCCATCAAAGATTATTAATTATAGAGGCTTGGGACTATGGCTGTTTAAGTCAGTTTTTTAAATGATTAGTACAGTACCATACACACAGACTAATCCAACAATCTTTTCTCAAGTATCTATTTCATTCACGGTACTATGCTACAGACTGGGGACACACAAAATAAAATCATTTCCTGAACTCAGGCATCTTATATTCTACTGAGGGGATATGACATGTACACATTTATCCATGTACATAATTTAAGAGATGATTAACTACAAAAAAAAAAAAAGAGAGAGAACATTAACTACAATTCCTATGGTAGCAGGGAAGGCTTCCCATGGGAGGTAGAATTGAGCCTTGAATGGGTGGAGGATTTCTAAGAAATAGAGAATAAGGAGAAATACTTTCTAGTCATGATGAAATTGAAGATCGAATATTAAGATAAGGGAATGCTAAGTAGACTGGTTTGGCTGCAATATAAAATCCATGAAGGGGGATAATTTAAAATAACCTTGGAAAAATAGGCTGGATCTACCTGATGAAAGACTTTAAATGTATTTTATCCTAGAGGCAATGGAAAGCTGTGAAATATTTTTGAACAGGAAACTGACATGATCAGATCTATGCTTTAGGAAAATTGTTTTGGCATTAATCTGGAGGATATATTAGAGAGGGGAGACATTGAAAGCTGAGAATGTAATTAAGTAACGATTTAAATAGTTCAAGTGAGAAGTGATGAGGACCTGAACTAGACTTAAGAATGTGTAAATGGGGACAGCTAGGTGGCGCAGTGGATGGAGCACTAGCCCTGGAGTCAGGAATACCTGAGTTCAGGTCCAGCCTCAGACACTTAACACTTACTAGCTGTGTGACCCTAGGCAAGTCATTTAACCCCAATTGCCTCACTAAAAAAAAAAAAAAAAAAGAATGTGTAAATGAAAGGAGAGGACAGGAAGAAATAGAATGTAGAAAAGATAAGTTGATGAGAAGGAAGGCAATCTTTCTTGTTGTTTGTTGTTGTTTTTGCTGTTGCCAGTGAGAACTGAGTAGCTTTGAGAGAGTTCACACCGCAGGTGACCCCCAATTTATTCCTGCCTCCATTCTACAGGAAATCCTAATGAGACTGAACTATTGTCTCATCAGGGTTTCCTGTAGAACTATTGTGGTTGGAGGTTCCTTGTGCATTTTCCTATGACACCTACAACCCCTTAAGGGATCTCAATTAAGCTCAAGCTCAGCGCCTAGTAAAGTGGCTTAGGAGTCAGCCTTAAAGCCTGGTCAGACCTGGATTCAAGTCCCACCTTGCCTACGTATTGACTTTGTGACTCTTGGCAAGTTCCTTAACATCGGAATGCTTGTGGCAACTTTGTAAGACTACTAGTTCCTGAGAAAGTGCCCTCTCCAATGGAGACAGCAATGTTCTTCATCTAAGAGTTGGCTAGACAAATGAATTCATGGATCTAGTCTCAGTTTCCTCATTTATAAAATACTAACACTTCACAGATTTGTTGAGAGGATCAAATAAAATAATATGTATAAAGTTTTTTTGTTATAGAACATGTAATATGTGGCACATGTATACTGTATGGTATATATTTTATACGGTATATTATATAAAATAGTATATATGGTGTGTTTAATATATGCTGTATATTTATCTACCATATAATAGATGGTTATTTATGTGTGTGTTTCACCTCCCGTGTATACTATAGCAGCTGGATGGTGAGTGTACAGAGATAAATACAACATGGCTCCTGTCCTGAAGAAGTTGACAATGTAGTAGAAAAAGTTGATAATAGAAGAATGTAGATTTGATCAAGTCAAAAAAGATCAAAAGGGGGAAGAGAGAAGTCTTCAAAAAGCACAATACTGTGAATTTTGGACTACTGCTGTCCTTAAGGGGGTTACAAGTTAATGCACTTTGTAAGCTGATGGTGATCCTATTAAACAGGTGGCCACTGAACGGAGGTCCCAGATGCATTCAGCTTCTAGAAAATACATTTAACATGCCCTGAAAGTGTAGGCATTTAGACAGGTGGTCTCCTGGGCCACCTGTAAATACCTCACTGTGCTTACAAAAGTAAGTACTTACTCTTAGGGGGAAAAAATGTTTCATAAAATTCTAAATGGAAGTATAACCCTGCCCATTTTCTTCTCTGCCTCTATCAGTGTGCTCATCAATTACATTTCAAACAAAGTGATTAAAAGTAAAACAGAAATACTGTGAGAGAGAAAGAGAAATCAAACTCCCCCAAACACAGAAGGCCAGCTGCCATCTGCTATGGTATTTAATGACAGAAAGCATCACAGGCCAGCCACCTAAATTACTGAACATAAAAAGAGAGTGCCTTGCTTTCTCCTATAATATATTACAAGCATAGAGGATGGACAGGCTAGCTAGGAACTTAGCTTTTTGGTTCTGTGTCTGATATATTAGTTAAGAATAGCAAACTCAGGGGCAGCTAGGTGGCACAGTGGATAGAGCACCGGCCCTGGATTCAGGGGGACCTGAGTTCAAATCCGGCCTCAGACCCTTGACACTTACAAGCTGTGTGACCCTCACTTAACCCCAATTCACCAAAAATAAATAAATAAATAAAGATAGCAAGCTCCTTACCATCATTCCCGGGAAATTTCCCTCAGATAACTGTTATCTGAAGTCGAACTTCATACTAAACTCCTTTGCTCTTTTAGCAAGGAATCTCCATTTTACTCTCAATGTGCAATTTACCAAACTTTGTACTTGGATGCATTTATAGAGTGAGGAGTAGAAGTGAGGGCAAGAAATAGACAATGGTCAATGTTTATTGCCTTTCTCTGGGAACCTCAAAAATAAAATACATTAAGCAACATGGAAGGAATGTGTTTAAACAATCTAAAGAGTTACTGTATAAATATAATGTTTTTGAATGTGGCATACTGGATAGTGTTCCAGAAAAACATCTACTTCTACATCATTGACTATACTGAAGGCTTTGACTGTGTGGATCACAACAATATGTGGTAAATCCTCAAAGACATTGGAGTCCTAGATCATCTTATTTGTCTCCTAAGGAACCGATATGTCAGTCAAGAAGCAACAGTTAGAACCAAACATCAAACAACTGATTAATTTAAGATTGGGAAAGGAATACGACTAGACTATATATTGTCACCTTATTTATTTAACTTATATGCAGAGTACATCATGCAAAATGTCAGGCTAGATGAATCAAAAACTGGAATTAAGGTTGCTGGGAGAGATATTAACAATCTCAGATATGTAGATGATAACACTCTTGCAGCAGAAAGTGAGGAAGAATTAAAAAGGCTCTTGAGGAGGGTAAAAGAGGAATTATCTGCAATTCAACAATGTTAATATATACATATGTATATTTTATATGAACAATTTTATATTGTTTCATATGTGTATGTACATATAGTATATATATACATATGTCTATATGTTTGTGTGTGTATGTTTACATATATTTACTTAGTATATATAAATCTGTATTTTCAAGGTATATCTGTGTGCATATATGTTACATATAAATATTAGATGACATATATACATACATACATATTAATATATAAATATGTATATATGCATATGTAAACAGCTAACATTTACCTAGTGTTTACTGTGTGCCAAGCACTATGGTGCTTTACAATTAATTATGAGATCATTTGATGCTCACAACAACCTTGGGAGGTAGATACTATTATTATTCCTATTTTATAGATAAGCAAACTAAGGCAAACAGAACCTAAGTAACTTACCCAGGGTCACACAGCCAATTAAGTGTCTGAGACGAGATTTTAACTCAGATCTTCTTAACTCCAGATCTAGTATTCTATCCACTATGCCATCTTATTATAGATGTAAGAGGTTTCTCAGAATATAATGTCTGTGTATATGTGTGTAGATAGATAGATAGATAGATAGACAGACAGACAGACAGACAGACAGACAGACAGACAGACAGACAGACAGACAGATAGATAGATAGATAGATAGATAGATAGATAGATAGATAGATAGGTAGGTAGATAGATAGGTAGGTAGGTAGATAGATATAGGTAGATATAATGAATATGTGTGTTTTTTGAAGTTAGCTTGAAGCTGAACATTAAAAAACGAAGATCATTGCAACTTGTTCCATCACTTCCTGGCAAACAGAGAGAGAAGAAATGGAGGCAATGTCAGATTTTGTATTCTTGGGCTCAAAGATCACTGCAGATAACAACCTCAGCTGTGAAATTAAAAAGATGCTTGGTCCTTGGAAGAAAAGCTATAGAAAATCTGGACAGCATACTGAAAAAGCAGAGACATCACTTTGCCCACAAAGTTTCAAGTAGTCAAAGGTATGGCTTTTCTAGTAGTAATGTGTGGCTATGAGAGTTTGACTATAAGGAAAGCTAACACTGAAGAATTGACACTTCTGATTGTGGTGCTGGAGAAGCCTTTTGAGAGTCTCTTGGAGGGGGAGCTAGGTGGTGAAGTGGATAAAGCACTGGCCCTGGATTCAGGAGGACCTGAGTCCAAATCAGACCTCAGACACTTGACACTTACTAGCTGTGTGACCCTGGGCAAATTACTTAACCCTCATTCCCCAACAAAAAGAGGGTCTCTTGGATAGCAAGATCAAATCAATCAATACTTAAATAAATTAATTCAAACTAACAAATTCTGAATCTGAAGCTTAAATACTTCCATCAAAAGACCCTGATATTGGCAAAGATTGAAGGCAAAAGGAGAGGGGGATGGCAGAGGATGAGACAGCATCATGGAAGCAATGAACATGAGCTTCTACAGACTTTGGAAGACAGTGGAGGATAGAAGGGCCTAGTATGCTACATCGATGGATCATGAAGAATCAGACAGCTGATGAAGAACTGAACAATAAATGTGCCGTGGATTCTGTGAAATGTCCATAACATAAAAATAAAATATGCTTTGCCCTAAAAGAGTTTACCTTTTCTCAGCAGAGAGGCAAAATGTACAAGACACATACAAAGTCGACACAAAATAGCCTTGCATGAGAAAGAACTAAGAGTTTGGAGGGTGGGAGGGGAAGGACCACAAAAGGCATCCTAGAGATGATGGTACTTGAACTAAGTCCTTTTTTTTCTTTTTTTTATTGAATAGAATTTTATTTTCCAAAATATATGTAAAAACTAAGTCTTGACAAAAGCCAGTGACTCCAAGAGGGAGAGGGAGGGAGAGAGAGAGAGAGAGAGAGAGAGAGAGAGAGAGAGAGAGAGAGAGAGAGAGAGAGAGAGAGAGAGAGAGAGAGAGAGAAGAGAGAGAGAGGAAGAGAGAGAGAAGAGAGAGAAAGAGAATTCTAGACTGAGCTTAGCACAATGGTGGCACATAGTAGGTGCTTAATAAATGTTTATTAACTGACATAATTTTGTGAAGATTCTGGGTTTGGCATCAGCCCTACCTCTAAGAACCACCTCTTGCATGTACACTGGATACTTCACAGAGGCACACCTGGAAAGCCTCTAAACCTGAATACCCTTTTGTAAAGATTCATCATTAGAGCATCCCAGAATTGATTGATTCACTCATAACACCTTGTCCACTGCTCTGCACTGAGTCAGTATGCCTGAAGCCATTCACATTTGACTGACTGATTAAAGCATTCCTAAAGCAATAAGGAATTCAGAATTTTCATTCTGTATAAAGGGGTACACAAAAGTATATCTTGAACATAAGAGAAAGATCTGAGAAGCATACAGATCTCTATGGAAATTCCATCTCCCAACATAGATTGTAACCCATTTCTTCAGTTTCTTTAGCTTAAAAAAGAGGGGGGGGTGAGCTAAATGGTCTCTGACATTTTTTTTCCAGCTGTAAGATTAAAATTTCTAAGATAGCATTAAGATAGCATTTCTAAGAGATAAGTCATAGGGAGTTGTCTAAGAATAAAGACTTGAGTTCCAATTTTACCTCTGATTCTTATTACTTACTGTGGCCTTTGGTAAGGCACTAAACCTTCTCTGTCCCCATTTCCTTATATATAAAATGAGGGAGTTGGATTAGATATCCTAAAAATTCCCTTCCAGTTTCGTATTATCTGCCTAGGGCCACGTAGCTCAAAATTATCAGTGGTAGGATGTGAATCCAAGTCTTCCTAAATCCAATCCCAGCTTTCTATTCATCCCAGTCGATGTGCCTCACCTATGAAACAATTAGAAAGCTCACCTATCAGCAGTGTTATCACTAATGACCAAAACTATTCACATCATGTTGGGGAAGCCAAGTGGCCCCATGGATAAAGCTTCAGGCCTTGAATCAGGAAGGCCTGAGCATCCAGCCTCAGATACTCCCTCACTGTGTGACCCTGGGCAAGTCACTTAACTAGTTTGCCTTATTTTTTCACCTGTAAAATGGGGATAATGATAACACCTACCTCCTACTGTTGTTGTGGGGATCAAATGAGATAACAGTTGTAAAGCATATAACACAGTGCCTGACACATGCTAAGTGTCCCAAGCAGATGTGGTGCAGTGGAAAGAATAATGGGGTTTCATTTAAGACTGCTACTAGTTAACTGTGTGCCCTTGACCAAGAAGCCATTACTAACTTCACTAAGCTCCAACTTTTTTCCATCAGCAAAATCAAGAGGCTGCCCTAAATTACACTTAATGTTACAGAAAATTAATGGATTTGAATTTTGTTTATACTCCTATGTTAAAATATTTTAATCTTTTGTTTAAATAAGATGCTATTCCTTGATTACAGGTATCAATACAAGAAAAATGTTACTAAAGCTGGATAGCTGCTGCAAAATATGAGGAGTACAAAATTCAAACACATCTATAGAGAAAGCAAATACATTCTTTACTCAGGAATAATATGCTTTAATTAAGCTATTATTTTGGAAATAAGGAAATAACTAGCCTTAACATTAGGCATAGTTTTCTAAATAAATTATTTCTTACTTATTCTTCCTTAATTAACAACATTGGTTAATTATAAGTTGACTTTTTAAAGCACAATGTAGGATTTTCTTCATGTTTTTATTAGTCTTTTCTTTGTGTTTTAACTTTTTAAGGCTTTCAATTATATATATATATATATATATATATATATATTTACATATATATAATAGGTAAGAAAAATTCTGCTAATTCTGAGTAAAAAATAAATTATTGGTTGAAGTACAAGTGATGAAAATTTTGGAAAGTGACCACTCCAACTTGGAAATTTTGATAGAGAAGGAAAGAAAAGTCGGGTATTAGTCTAACATGCACCGTAGAATTGGGGAGAACATATTTTGAAAGGTTCTAAGGAAAACACACACACACACACACACACACACACACACACACACACACACACACCATAGCCTTTTTCCATCTGTGAAATCAAGAGGTTGGCCTAAATTCTATCTAATGTTACATAAAATTGATTTCTATTAAATTACCTTTCATTATATTACATACATATATCTAACCAAATGAAGCTATGTTGTCTCTTAATAATAACCACTTTCCAAAACACTCACAAATCATTCCTTTAATATGCTCTGGAATATTTTTCAGAATTGAAGTCAAGATCACCAGGCTATCATTTTCAGGCTTCAGATACTTCTTTTCCTTCTTAAATCTTTTTTTTTTTAAAAAAAATAAGGACATTTCCCTTTCTATAATATTGCAACTTCTCTTCTGACCTTTCAATGGTCACTGGCAGTGAGTGACTCATCAATCATATGTAGGATATAGTTCATCTAGGTGACTTGACCTCACCAAGGGCAGCTAAGTTCTCTCTTAATAGATACTTATCTTGGATTTCAACTCCCTCTTGTTCATTTTTATTTGTGTCCTTTCCAATTCAAAGATCATTCTCATTGTCAGCGGGGAAAGTAAAACTCAGAAACAAAATAAGAATGGAGTGGTTCTTCCTTTTCTCTAGCTCCTGTTATCATCTTCATTTCCTATAAAAGTACTGTCCTAACTCTACTTGTCCCCCAATTCTAATTATTTTAATTTATTATTTATAGCTTTTGTATTTACTTATCTTTCTACTTGTTCACTTTCAGTAGAAGACATGAACTATTTCATTTTTGTCTTTGTATTCTTACCACTATTAGTGCCTGGCACATAGTTGTTGGTTGCTAAGTGCTTGTTTAATGGAATCTACCCTATCCATTATTTGATCCTCTAATTTTCCCTAACATAGCTAAAAACAAAATGGAGATTGTTGTTGTTGCTGTCCTCACCAGCCTCAGGTCCTTCTGAGTTTTAGCAAAGTTAACAATATTTTTATAGGAATGTATATTCATCATACACCATCTGCGCTTGTTTTCATCTTCTATACTTGTACACTTTTTTGGGGGGAAGGCAGGGGAGTTGGGGCAATGAGTGTTAAGTGACTTGCCCAGGGTCACACAGCTAGTACTTATCAAGTGTCTGAGGCTGGATTTGAACTCAGGTCCTCCTGAATCCAGGACTGGTGCTTTATCCATTGCACCACCTAGCTGCCCCCTATACATGCACTTTTTGGGGGGGCAGGGTGAGGCAATTGGGGTTAAGTGACTTTCCAAGAGTCACACAGCTAGTAAGTGTCAAGTGCCTGAGGCCGCATTTGAACTCAGGTCCTCCTGAATCCAGGGCTGGTGCTCTATCCACTGTGCCACCTAGCTGCCCCTACATGTACTTTTAAAAATCCTAGTTGGTCAGTGACTTCCCTGAGAATTTACATTGGTTTCTTTAGACATATCACCATTTTCTTCCTCATTGAAATTGTTTCTTAATAAAATCCTTGGGCATTGATTGTCTTCAGAATCTCATTCTTGAATTCTTTACATCTCTCTTAGACTTACTTCTCCTATTCAGTTTTAGACCACGGTATGCTATATATATATATTTTTTCTTGGAACCCTTTAAAATATATTCTCCCCAAGACTATGGTACATGTCAGATTATGCCCAACTTTTGTTTCCTTCTCTACTAAAATTTCCAAGATGGAATGTTTGCTTCTTCCCAAAATTTTCATCACTTATACTCTAATCAATAATTCATTTTTAATAAGAACTAGGAGTTTTTCACCTATTACATATTTTTAAAAATTTAGGAGCTTTACAAAGTTAAAACATAAAGAAATTTAAAAGACCAGAAAAACAAAATAATTAAAAAGAACAGAGGTTTACTAATTTTTTTTTAATCTGTGGGAAAGGCACAAAATAAATTTATTGACAAACCTATAGATTTAAATGAATACATTCTGTTGATAACATGCTTTTCTTCCCCATTTCACCAATAAAATAATTTTTCATTTATGCATAGTAATTTTATCTAGAGTTACAATGAAATGATGTACATTATACATACTTACAGGAATCATGCTGGGACAACTACCTGAGCTAAACTATTTAGAAAATATTGAACTGATGGAAAATGGAAAAGATCTATAATTATATCAGCCTAACTATTCACAAAGGAAAAAACTAGGTAAATGAAAAATGTTAGTTTTTCAGATAGTGATATGGACAATTAAATGGATAACCCATTAAACTGAAACATCAATATATCATACACCATATGACAAAATACATATACCATAGATGAGTAAGGCAGCTAAACAATTAATTAACTCAGTCAAGCTTTAAACAGAAGAATAGGTTGTATTGTTCTTGGTAAATTGTGCTTTAAGTGACCACAATAATCTTCTTAAAATTAAAAGGCCTATCTTTTTAATACTAATATTCTACTGATATTATGTAACTCAAAGTCATGGAATACCACAGTCTTAAAAGAAGTGGTTCACACAAAAGTCACAAAAGCACATAGTGGACATGGTTAGGCTATAGACTACACACAGGGTTTAGCTAGATATGTAGTGAGAGGGGAAATAACTAGTAGACAGCTGGTAGACTCCACTGGAATCTACACAATATGATAAAACTTAGAAAAACACTTTAGAATATAAGGTGGACATGGAAAACATGGACAAAGGTAATATAGCATAAGAAGGTACAGATGGGATTCTATATCTGAAAGGATATAAATCAATGAATGAATGAAAGAAAATGCATTTTTAAGAACAAGACGTATTATAAGATCTCTTCACTGAGATCATAGATACAATGAATTATGAAAGTGTCTCTTTAGCACACAATATTGTAATTAATCAAAAATGTCAAAAACTGACTTTTAATTTTAAAACTTTTGAAAATGCAAATGGAAAAAGGGTTCAGAGAGACAGGATGAAAGATACACTATCACTGCGGAATTCCAAAAATTAAAAATCATAATTCATCTTTTTAATTCTGCTTTTAAAAAGTAATTACAATCTCCTCATCCCAAGATTTTTTTTTGCTGAAGGTTACAGAAAGGTAGAAATAGTTTTACCCTTAGAAAACCTCTTTAACTATGGGATCCCCTCTTACACTTTCATCAGTATACTCTCATGTCCCCTAACCTGCAACACGTGTATGTTCTCTAGATACAGTATATAATATAAAAAGCAGGAAATAAAATATATTTTTTAAACTGAGTGTGTTGAAGACAACAAATATTCAAAAGGCTCCCACATATCACAATGGCATTTAATTCTATATCAATGTTACTCTGAATATATACACACATATGTAAAATATATGTAAAAATATATACATATATATGTTTAAATCTAGTCACTCTCCCTATTATATATGATCTTAGAGGTCCTCATTGAGAGAATTGTTGGAACTGAGTGAACCACAATGATTCCATCTTATAACTCAATTCCGGAGCTAGCTCAGTTTCCTTTCTATTCAATTATGAGTCTAGTTTATTTCTGTCTTGTGAGAAAACCATTTAATTATGTGAATTGTGAGAAAACTTTATTTCATTATTTGAATCTAGTTCTGTATGGCTAAGAAGCTGGACCACCTCTGTGTGTTGGTTAGAGACCCTTAACTAAGAAACTATGTTATCCTGACCAGAAACTCAGTCAGATCCGAAGAGTTTTCTCAATTATACATCTCAAGCAACCCATCCATCTTATCTGAAAACTGGCCCCATTCTGGTCAATAAGTTACTGTTTCTTTGTTCTTTGACTGAATACAGACACTTTGCAGGGAATGGGACACCTCTTTTTCTGATTTCAGGCTACTGTGCCTGTTTGCTCTCCCCTTCCCTGCCCAGAGGGCCCCTGGTCTTTCCTCCCAATTGGAAATCGAATTACCTAATTATGCATCCTGTTTTGTATACTGCTTCTTGTTGTCTTTCTGATATGATACATGGAGGTCTGCCTCCTGCTGTATTCAGAATCCAGTGCCCAATCTGAGGAGGTCTGGTCACAATTTATTATGTAATTGCCATGCATTGCTTAATAAATTGATGTGCTTGGAAGCTCAAACTTTTGTTTCCTCAATTATTTCATCTTTTACCTGCCATATCAATAATTAGAATGTAAGGTCCTTTATGTAGGTCAGGAGATGTCTCACTTTTGTATTTGTACCTCTGTTTAACTTAGTAACTAACATGTATTAAGTATTTAATAAGTGCTTGCTGATTGATCACTTAATATTAAGTTATGAAGTTTATTGTAAAAAATAAGGAAAATCATTCCTTGTCCAATTAAATGGATATTGCAACTCTGAAAACAAAATTATTAAATAAGACAACTGATTCAAGGTTCCAGATTTACATGAACTTGAATTGTGGACTGGAAGGATTTAACTATTAGTTATTATTTCAGGGACGCACTGGAGCCATCTCTTTTCAGTTCATGCACTTAAACTTTGAAATTAGCAAATACTAAAAATGAGAGCTTGATTTATTGTTTTGTCGAATGTTTAGACTTAAGTGATAGAGAAAATGTTTATAATTTTGATTAAACTTAAAAACATGTTATGCATACATTTTATTTGTTTTGGGGAAGCCAGTCACCATATCCCTGGTTATTGCCATTTACATTGCCAATATCTATGTCAACTCAGTGTTGAGAGAATTAATGAAACTATGATGTGTTCTGAAGTTTTTGGAAATAATGTCTTATAGCTATGGTGTGGCATTATTAGATTAAAATATGCACTTTGCTTTCATACTCTGAGGAAAGTATTATTTCTCACCTAAGTATCACAAAAATAAATGGTCCACTGATTTCCACTAAACATTAGTAAAAAAAAAAAAAGTCAGCACCAAAGTTTTAGAATTTAATTCTTTTCACATTTAGAACTATCCAAACAATCCACTACTTACTTCTAGCACTCATTTCTCTCATGTTCTCTTCTCCCTCTTCCTTTTCTCATTTCTCTCCCCTGCCACCCCCACACCCCCGCCCTTGCCCCACACAAAAACCCATCATGGAATTAGATGCCTTTATGTCTGATTAACATTGGATGGTAGAAGGCACAGTCTCTTGCTTTAAAGAGACCATGAAGATAGCAAAAATAAAGGTGGCATAATTTAATATGTTTCTGTAGGAAAATAAGGATTGTAATATCCAGATCTGATAAAGAACAAATGTTATCAAAAGGAAAGGGAAGTGAAAATGAAGAAGACACTTGAGCATTAAAATAGAAATTAAGGTTCTACGTAGCATTAATTGTGATAACACACAGAGAACAGCTATCTCCAAAAATATGACTGAATGAAATAGCTTCCTGCTTAAGAATACAGTGCCCTGTAATTATCCTAAGAGAGTCTTGAAGGAGCTTAGATAATTAATGCTTGCTGATTAACACTATTAGAACAGTGATTTCTCTATTTAGGATCACTAAGATTATTCTTTTTTCTACAAATTTGTATCTCTGTCTCCATCCCTGTCTCTCTGTCTCTGTCTCTTTCTCTGAAAATCATAGTATCAACAGTGTTAGAGAGAGAGGCAGGATGGTGTATTAAAAATATTTGACCTTAGAGTCAAGAGAACTGTATTACAAATTCTATTCCAGTGATTACAAGCTGTTTGAAAATAGGTCAGTCATTTAATACTTCCAAACCTCAATTTCCCCATCTGCAAAAAAGGGTAATCAATACATTATCTTGAAGGACTATTGTGAAGAAAATGTCATAAACTTTAATGTCAGGGTGACAGCTTGAGAGCCATGTCAGTATAAATGCTTAACGACTATGGAATATTAATCAATTCAATTAAATTCAACAATCATTTCCTGAGTATGTATTATGTCCTGGAATTATTTGAGAAGACTGGAAATGGAGACAGGGATAAGGATGGACATTTGATTTTGTTGATATAGGCAATTCTCAGAGGAGCAAACTGACTTGAAAATGCAGTTTGGCTTCTCATTTGCAATTTATAGAATTGACTTAGGGGGCAGCTAGGTGGCGCAGTGGATAAAGCACTGGCACTGGATTCAGGCGGACATGAGTTCAAATTTGACCTCAGACACTTGAAACTTACTATCTGTGTGACCCTGGGCAAGTCACTTAACCCTGATTGCCCCACCCCCAAAAAATGGCCTAGAGCTCTAAGAGGTAGTGACTTGCCTGGGGTCACATATTCAGGCTGTGTCAGAAGCAGGACTAGAATACAGGTTTTCTAGCTTTAAGGATGGTTTTTCCCACTGTCATGCTAGTGACACAAAGGTAAAAAGAAAACAGTCTTTGCCCTTAGTTGTACCCTGTGCTTCAGAAAATTGTCACTCTCAGTTAGCCAGGTAGGAGTGCAGTCTTGAGCATTTCATCCTTTGAAGTTAGTAATATTATATTATAATTTATTTATCTCCAAAGGCAGTCTATTCCATTCTTGAATAGCTCAAATTTCTAGGACTTTCTTCCTCACATTGACTTGAAATCTACCTTCCTATAACTGCTTTACTTCTCGCTGAAGCCACACATAACAAGTCTCTTCCCCCTTCCACATGACAGCTATTTAAATATTAGAAGATAACTATCAAGTTCCTTTATGGTTCCTTCCTGAGATTGAGTGTGCTCAGTTCTTTATCTATTACAGTTTCAAGTCCCTTCACCATCCTTGTCATGCTCCTCTGGGCACATTGCAGCTTGTCTTTGTCCACTTAAAATGTGATATCCAGAGCTCAACAGAATACTCTATGGTAGTCTAACCACTCTAAAGTATAAAAAGACCATTATCTCCTCTCCCTGACTTCATAGCATATTATTCTACTAGAAATGCACCCAGGGATCACATTAGCTAAATGACTCCTTAGTAACCAAATTAAAAGTTGTTCGAATCAACTGAGTAATAACAACTTATATTGCATAATTTCAAAACCTCAATTACCTCTGCATTTCCAGATAATGTTGGAAAATAAATTTGTTTTCTTCCCATGTTTTTAATAAAAATCAAAGAACCTGAGATCTGTCTTGCCAGTTTCCTATCCTCCAAATTTCCTAATCAGTCCCCAAGCCCAAGTCTTAATGTCTGGTTGTATCTCATGGATGATTTGGATCTTAACCATGGCAGGTGCCAAAGACCATAACTAGGATCACTCGCCTGGGGGGTTGTCCCAGGGTGGCAAAATTTAGAAGGCACTGACAGCACTTCCGTCCTGAAGAAACAACTAAGCCTAATACTGAGTTAGTAAGAATATTGATCGTCATAAGCCCCAGTACATATGAGTTTCTGCCTAATTTGGTCCTGCCCTATTCACTCTCTAGTCAGTGACCTCCCCAGCAGTATCCTCCTAGTACCTGGGCTTTCTCTTCCCGCTGGCATTGTACCTTGAAGTCCCAGATCTCTCCCCATCATCTCCCAGGTAAATAAAATTTCCCTTTGCCCCAGGTATACTTTATGGTGGTTGCCCCTAATACTAGTATTGTTAGCTATAACTCTGCTAAAGACCTAAGCACCACTGATACATTTAGTACTTGCTTTAATGCTTTGGGTGCCTAAAATGCCCATGTTTTTCAGCCTCTGAATTTTGTGAAACTGGGAAATTATCACCACCTTATTGGGAAGATAATGGTTAACATGTGATACTCGTCAGCTTCCTGCCCCTTGGGCATCAAGGTACCAGTGGCCAGTTTGAGAGACATGCAAAATACAAGGCAATTTGAGGAAAAAGCATCACAAATTGGGGAGATCAGGAAAGGCTTTAACATAGAAGGTGATTGAGCTGAGTCTTAAAGGCAATGGATGGGGAGGGGTCTAAGAGAGTTGGACGTAAGGAAGGAATACCCTTCGCACATGAAAGACAGCTATAAATACAAAGTCAGATGTAGTATAGTGTATGAATAGCAGTAAGAAGAGCAGTTTGCGGCTGAACCATAATGTTTGTGAAGGAATATTGTGTAACAAGGCTGGAAAGGGAAGGTGAGGTCAGACTGTAAAGAGCTATGAATGCCAACCAGCTTAGAATGATAAAAAAGATGCGTCTCTTCTTGAGAGGGCAAAGCAGCTGCAAAAAGCAAAAAAGAGACTTCAAACCTTCTAACAAAATACCCACACACAGAGTTAAAATTAATTAGAAGTAGCTTCTTTTGGGGTGAGGAAACTAAGGGAATTGGGGGAAGCTATTTGGAAAGGATTGACATAAAGGTTTTATTCATAGCCTAGAAGTAGGGAGAGATAGACTTTATTTCTGAATAGAGTGAGTCATTAACAGGAAAGAAAGGACTCTGGACAATACAATTTGAACCAACAAATATGTACTAAGCACCAGAGGCAGGGTTGGGGTAAGACTATAGTGCTGCTAGGTGGTACAGTGAATAGGACAGCTAGGTGGTACAGTGAATAAAGCACCTGGCCTGGAGTCCTCTTCTGGAGTTCAAATTTTGCCTCAGACACTTTCTAGCTGTGTGACCCTGGGCAGGTCACTTAACCCTGTTTGCCTCAGTTTCCTCATCTGTAAAAAGATGATACGGAGAAGAAAATGGCAAACCATTGCAAGATCTTTGCCAAAAAGCAACAGCAGCAACAAATGGAGTCACAAATAGTCAGACATGACTGAAAATGAATGAACAACAACAATCTGGGGTGAGAGAATCTGAGTTTGAATCTCAGCTCTGCTACTTGCTACTTTACTTTGGCAACCTCAGGTAAGTTGCTTAAACTCACCAGTCATGGTTTTACTATCTATAAAATGAGTGGTTTGCACTACTGGACCTTTAATATCCTTTCCAGTCCTGAGTCTTGTGCTGTAACATCCCCAGTGCTAGATGCTGGACATACAAAGATAAAACAAGATACATTCCTTCACTTGAAGAGTTTATAATCCTGTAGGAGGCACATTCTGATTCATGATGGAACTGTGTTCTGGTAAAGGCACTGGATGGCAATGTATAGCCCTTTACATTAGTTTCGGATTATAGATTTAAGAGGAGAAAAAGAACTTTGAAGGCCATAGAGGCAAGCCCCCTAATTTAACAAATAATCATATAAAGGCATGCTTTCCTCAGAGGAATCATCCTTTTCAGCAGCACAAAGGAAGGCTAAGCTACCAGAGAGACATAATTAGTAAGTATCTGAAACAGGGTTTGAACCCACATCTTCCTAATTCCAACTCTAGTGCCCCATTTCCTACCATTCTGACTCTCATTCAGTTTGAATTCATTTTCATTGTAGCTTCATAATCCTTTCTACCTGGCATGACCATGCAGATTCTAGTAATGCTTAACAGAATTTGAAAACAATATTTATATAATAACTTTCAAAAGAACGTCAAGTGTTTTAAAATTTATTCTCTTGTTAGGTCTATACAAGACTAATATATTTTTCTTTAGTTTAATAAAAATGATATAAATCAAACATGATTCTAGGGTATAAAAGTAGACAAAGACCTTATGAAACAGACCTGAGTTTAAATCAATCTCAGACATTTAATAGCTGTGTGACCTTAGGCAAGTCACTTAACCTCTGTCTTTCTAAGTTTCTTCATCTGTAAAATGAGGACAAAAATAATACCTCCTCCCAGGGTTGTGAGGATCAAATTAGATAATAACTGTAGGGTTCTTAGCACAGTTCCTGGCAAGTAGTAAGTGCTATATAAATGCTAACTATTATAATTATTTATTATTATTACAGAATAAGAAATTGAGGCCCAGCAAAATGATAATGGCATTTAGGTAACTTGAATTGAAAAATATTACAATTTTTCATTCCATATCCCTTTCAAGATTAAAATCAAAGGAACTATGAACTGTAATAACATAGAAAATGAGCAATTGGTATTTTGTAAGCACCTGATTTGCATCCTTCCCTTTATTTAGACAAGAAAACACTAAATGGATGTCATTGCTAGAAAGCACAATTAATAAAGACTTTCTTACTAGATACCCTAACTTTGCAGCTTCTCCACAGTGAGAAAAGATGAAATATTGTTCATTTAACTCCAGAAGAAATGACAACATATTTTCGAACCCTAGTAATCTAGCACTGCAATAAGATCCTAAAGGGATTTCCATTTTATTGTTAAAACCTGAAGTCTCTTGCTCTTTCCACTTTTCCCCAAAGACCAACATGGGCAACCTAAGCACTGAGGTATGTATAGCAACTCTTCAATACATTGTGATTTCAGTTTGGAATTCTAGGTGCGACTTTGTGGGAAGAACTTGGTCACTTGCCCAGAGGGTCCAGAAGGTCTGGGAGAAAAGAGGTGGACGCTTCATAATTGTGTAAAATAGCCAAGAAGTGGCAGAATAATATCCATTGTGTGACCTTTGGCAAGGTTTTTATTCTAGATCTCAGTTTCTTGACCTGTAAAATGGGGGGGGGGGTTTGTTAATAATTCCAAAGAACCCTTCAAGCTCAAAATATTAAGATCTATGATTCTGAATATAGCCTTTTCACTGAGATAGGTGAGAACAATCACCTGTTAGTTTCTATCCTGTCAGTTTCCCCAGATAGTCATTCCCTTTTGATATGAGGGATCAGTATCATGCGACTTATAGACTGAAAGTTACCCAGGGATTAAAAGGCTAAAATTTTATCAGGATCATGAAGCCAGCATTCTTTAGAGGCAGGATTTGAATCCAGATCTTCCTGTCAGATCACCTCTTAATCCACAATCTATATGATCCCTCATATCAAATGGGAATTACTAAAATTCAAAAGTTTTAGAGGAGATAATGTTCAAATAATAGATAGATTATATATACACATGTATATATCTATATCTATCCATATACATTAATATATGGATGTATATATAGTATGTATACACACATTCATATCAACTATTTTATTTTAATGAGGAAATGGAATTTGAATATATGTGTGTATATATGTATGTATATACTCACATACAAAAATACATACATACATATATATGCACATATAGAGATGGGCAGATATAGATATACACATGTGTATATATAATCTATCTATCCATCTATGATTTAAACTTTACCTCCTCTAAACCTTTCAAATTTTAATCATTCCCTTAGATAGATAGATAGATAGATAGATAGATAGATAGATAGATAGATAGATAGATATACACATACACACACATATATATATACACATACACATACATACATACATACATACATACATACATACATACATATACATATTCATTGTTTTTCTAAATGGCGTAAAGGAAGAATACTGAACTGAGAGCCAGAAAACATATATTCAGACCACAAACCCAACAGTAATTAGCTTAGTTGCCATGAAGAAATCACTTAATCTTTCTGAGCCTTCATTTCCTCATCAATAAAATAGAGTTAATAATATGAATAATTACTGAGAAGCAGTGTGGTGTAGTGGATATGGCAGGGGTCTTGCAATTGGTAAGAGCTGGGTCCAAATGCCATTTCAGATGCTTAATGGCTCTATAATTCTGGGCAAATTATTTAACCTCTTTGTGCCTCAATTGCCTTAAAATGATGAGGATAGACACAATGCCTTAAAGTTCATTTCTTGTTCTATAATCTCTGATTCTACCCACCTTTTATGAGATCCTGGGATTGTTGAAGAGTTAATGAGAACATATGAAAAGTGTTTTGCAAGTTATAAAGAGTTTTAGAAAGGCCAGATCTTGATAAAAGGCCTAGAAAATGAATATAGGATAATTTGGAAACACAGGGTTTAGTTTGCTGATTATCTTTGAAGTGAATAATTTAGGAAAATAGAGGGGGAAAAACAAACAGAAGCAATTTTAATGACAAGCATGATTTTAAAAAATATATTATTATGAATTACTGTCATATGTTGAAAAGCATTAAATTCTGTGGTTTCACAAGTGACAGGTAAATTAAGGAACTTTAAAATTAACTACTGATGCATAGAAGCAGCAGAAGAAAAAAACAACTTTGAAAGATTTTTAAAACTCTGCTCAATGGAATAACCAATTATAATTTCAAAAGACAAAACATCCCTCCTGCCAGAGGGATGATGGACTCAAGATACAGCAGGGAATACACATTTTTGGACGTGGCAAATATATAGATTACTTTTGCTTGCCCATGCTTATCTGTTAAAAGAATTTTGTTTTTTATGGGTGGGGGGTGATTTGGCGTAGAGAGAAGAGCTACCAATAATAGTCCTCTCTCTTCAAAAAAAAAGAGAGAGAAAGAAAAGTAGATCACTGAAGTGCTTTTAAAAAAATGCACAAGAGAGAACAGAGGGAATTTCTTTTTTTTCTTTTTTTTCCCCACAGGGCAATGAGGGTTGTGACTTGCCCAGGGTCATACAGTAAGTGTCAAGTGTCTGAGGCCATATTTGAACTCAGGTCCTCCTGAGTCCAGGGCTGGTGCTTTATCCAACAGAAGTAATTTCAAAAGAAAACAAACAGAACAGTCTAGAAAGTAACACTAAAAAATCCAAATCATATAAAAGAGAGTTGTGGTTTCACATGTAGTCCTTATTTTATCATTCTATATTAGAATATGTTAGAATATATAGAATGTGCATATAGAAATGTTATTTTTCAATTTAAAAAATAAAAATTAACTTAATTTTTATTATTTTTTTAAGTTTAAAAATTGATAAGAATAAAATAATAACATTTGGAAGATTTTTAAAATGATGGTTGATTTTAAAAAAACAACAACAACAACCCTCTATTGGATCTTCATGTGTTTCTTGAGTCCTTTTTCCTCTGACAGAAAGCAAACATTAGCAAATACCAGTTAGAAGAAATCTCTCACCACAGAAAACACTGTACTTGAGACCCTCAGTCCAATGACAAACTCCTCCCCGCCCCCCTTCCAAACAGCAGCCCAATAAATGGTGGTTCTAATGAGCAGGCAGGTAAACATGGCCAGAGGTTAGCTCCCTGTAACATTTCTGGCAAACATTCCAAAAGCATCCAACCATAGAGATGAGCCTGGTTTCCTTCTAACTACTTGATAAATAGGCCATTTGACTACGTACATTAGACAGAGTTCATGTGCCCTTGTGGCATAGTAACCATGGCTTTCAGCAGAGCTTCATCCAGGCTAATAATTGGACCAAGATGAAAATCCACGTTGTCTCTGGCTTTTTGGAGAGTTAATGAGGAAGGGAGCAAAGGTTTGGCTCAAAAAAAAGCAGGACGCAGTGGACTCAGCAAGTTCCTACAGCTTTCCCTACCACTTTTCTTCCATTCTATGTCTGATGCATCAGCCCTTAATATCATGGGATCGTGACTAATAGATCTAGCCCGGGGAAAGGACCTCAGAGACAAGCTTGTCTAACTCCCTCCTTTTAAAGCTGAGGAAATGGAACCCCTGAGAATTTGAGTAGCCCAGGGTTACACAGCTGGATTCTGTAACAATAAGCTCGGCATGCTTTCCACTGCATGTCTTGTGGTTGGTTGGTTGGTTGGTTTTTTGGGGGTTGTATGTGTGTGTGCTTTCTTTTGTTTTGTTTCTGTGTGTGTGTGTGTGTGTGTGTGTGTGTGTGTGCACACGCGCATTTCTTACCAAGGTCTCACTATTGTTTCATTCATGTAAAATGTTCAAATGATACTGAGATTAAGGCTTTTTCATAACCACGGCAGAAAGTTCCCTTTTACTTACCCATGACATTTTCTGGTACCCTCTCATTTGCCTTTAATTTGCAAATGTCCATCATGCAAAAAATAATCAATCTGATACAAAATAATGCTCCTAGTACTTGGCTGGACATTCTCATGGTTGGAAATGGATAGTCTGTCCTACTGAACTTTGCTTCCCTTAAGGGAATGCAAAACTTCCCTTTCACTCTTCTGTGCTGGATCATTTCACCCCAGGCAGTGCATTATTTTATGTTCTTTCCTCTTTTGGAGTAGATAGACTGCCCCTGCCTGGGATATTATTCTTTGTTTTCTCAGTGCTAGTGCCTGACATAATGCAAGGTATATAAACTATCTTGCATGGCGATATTAGTTAATGGTTGAAAAATACTTCAGTTCATAGCATATTTCCAAAGGATGCCATCATCATCTGCAATGCAGCAATTAATTTCATGCAACCTTGACAAAACAGGGGTGATAGTGCCTGGTAACATTTTCCCAAGAAATCCTTTGCGCATAAACCCTCTTTTGTTTTCCTTCCCTTTGCTGAGTAATATCACAAAAAGGAAAAAAAAAAAACAATGGCTAGAAATTCTGTCTCTGTGGTTTGAAGTGCTCTCACTTGCACACTGCTAAGTGCTATAATGAATACTTTTGGCATCAGCTGCTGATAGCAGCTTGGTACTAGCAGGATTTGATTCAACATATTATAGGATACAATGATATACTAGTTGAGCAGGCAGGGGAAAACACACACACAACCTGTCCTAGGTACAGCCATTCTTCATGATTATTCATCAGCCTATAAGATAGACTAATAATTTCCATCAAGGAAGAAAAAATCACATTTAACATCCACAAATTCCCTAAGTGACCAGGAGATGAAAGTACTGAAGGCCTTGTCAAATGAGGATCAGGGCATGATTAGCCTGAAGAAGAGAAGACTGTTAAGGAGGCATGGTTACTTGAACTTGAAGAACTAGTTGTTCTATGGAAGGATTAGCTATTCTGTCCTCTAACCTCGAGGGAGGCAGAATAAGGACCCTCAGGTGGAAGGGACCAGTGGGCCAATTTTACCACAATATATATAAGAAAGAATTTCCTTCCAAAAATAAACAAGGCTGACCTGATATGACTGATAGTGAGATTCCCCACTCTTGGAAATATTCAAACAAAAGTTTGATGATCATTTTTCATGGGGGCTGTAGAGGGGATAATTCATGCTTTAGGTAAAGTATTAAGCTAAATGTTCTCTAAACTTTCTTTTAACTTCAAGATTCTACAATCCCATAGCATAAATTTGTGAAAGAGAAAAATGATTGGGTTATGGACTTATAATCATGAGATGTTTTCTTCACCTAACTCTTTTTTTTTTTTTAGTGAGGCAATTGGGGTTATGTGACTTGCCCAGGGTCACACAGCTAGTAAGTGTTAAGTGTCTGAGGCCAGATTTGAACTCAGGTACTCCTGACTCCAGGGCCGGTGCTCTATCCACTGTGCCATCTAGCTGCCCCCTCACCTAACTCTTAACGACACAATTGTCTCAAAGTACAGGTAATGTGCCTGGATCATTTCAGTAAGTGAGAAAAGTTTCTACTCTGATATGTCCTTATATGGGTAAGCACTTATTCTCTCTGGTCCTCTTTTCCTTAACTGTAAAATGAAAGAATTGTAGAAGAGGACCTGAAGACCTCTTTCAGGCCTATTTTTTTTAAGTCTATACTGCAGAGGGCAGCTAGGTGGTGCAGTAGATAAAGCACCGGCCCTGGATTCAGGAGGACCTGAGTTCAAGTCCGGCCTCAGACACTTGACACTTACTAGCTGTGTGACCCTGGGCAAGTCACTTAACCCCAATTGCCTCACTTAAAAAAAAAAAAAGAAAAAGAAAAAAAGTCTGTACTGCAGAATAACTTTCTTATTTCTCGAATTAGTAACACTTTCTTGGTTTCTTTCTTTTTTAATCACTTGGACTTTAGGGTTCAGGGTTTAAGGCTCCAAGGTCCTGGGATGATCAGAATGGAAGTAATGTTGAAACAACAAATTTCAGAATTTACGATTAACTTTAAAATATCCTGAGAGTACAAAGCTTGGATTTTGCTTTATGATAAACCATTATCTTGTTCTTGATCACAAATGTTCCTAACATTTTAGTGTCTTTTTGTTTTCGTTTTTGGGCATAATGAGCTGAGTAGAATTGCTTAACACCGCAGAGCTGATGACCACAATAACTGAAGAATTAGAATTATGTCCCACCATACAAAGTGACAAGCAGGCATATGTAGTTACCTAATGTGCAGGGGAGAGAACAGTATGCAAAACCTCTCTGCAAGACTGTAGGATGACTGAAAAATTTCAGTGAGTCAGGGAAAACAAATGCTTTCTATACCAGTAGAAAAAGATGCTGGGCACAAGAGGTAGGAAGGATGAAGGACAAGAGAGATGGACCACCCAACAACACAGGACCATAAGAACCATGTCCAACACCTTGAACAAGAATAGAAATGGCTAACATGGCTCCCTCACTTCTGCTGTTCAGTGAGCGTGCACTCACAATGGTACAAGCAATAAACTATATATTACTCTCTTTTGCTTTCAGGGAAAGATGGGAGGAGGGTCTTCCCTTATTTCTTCTCATTCAGATGTAGAATGTTGTTTTTATTCATTAGAACTTTCTAGTAGAATCAATTGACTCAATTTAATGTTATTTTATGTATAAATAGTGTTTTGTGTTTAAAATTGATATAAATGAATTAGTTTTTATGTATCCTCCTTAACAGGTAAAATGACTCAATTACATACAAATCATTAATAACTGAGCTAAGGGTAGAAGCCAGTATACACAATGCCAATTCTTTCCACCAGCCCTACTTGGTAGACAACTGGGGAGGAAATCCACAACACAAAAATCTGTCTCTCTCCTCATTGGAGATCTTCAAGGAGATAAATTACTATTTCTGGGGTGTGAGAGAAGGAGTCTTCTTTTTCAGGTATTGGTTGAGTGAGAAGTGATCCTATCCAAACTCTGAAATTCTATGATTCTGCAAATGTTTTGGATTTTTCTTTTCAATGTTGATATCTAATTAACATAAATAATTAAATTTTCAGAGACTGATACTTGCTGCTCATCTAGAGTCAGAAATTTACTATTATCTATGAAAGGGAAATCAATTTCCATTTTAAAAACAGAGTATTTCCCTATAGCCTTCTCTATGCATCATTCTATGGGACTTAACTTGCCATCTCTTTTGCTATGCCAAACCCCTAGGGGCAGCTAGGTGGCACAGTGGATAAAGCACTGGCCCTGGATTCAGGAGGACCTGAGTTCAAATCTGACCTCTGACACTTGACACTTACTAGCTGTGTGACCCTGGGCAAGTCACTTAATCTTCATTGCCCCACAAAAAAACAGACAGACAAACAAACAAAAACAAACCCCCAGATGAACAACTATTATTGAGCTAAATTTTCAAAGGGCTCTGATTCTCTAACAGATAGTCTTGTCTGAAATTATGTTGTTAACATAATTTTTAAAGAATTGACTTAGGGGGCAGCTAGGGGGCACAGTGGATAAAGCACCAGCCCTGGATTCAGGAGGACCTGAGTTCAAATTTGACCTCAGGCACTTGATACTTACTAGCTGTGTGACTTTGGGCAAATCACTTAACCCTCATTACCCCCTAAAAAAAAAAAAAAAGAATTGGCTTAGCATAGGAACTTGGTCCTTTATTAGAAGATTGATTTTTTATGTCATGAGATTAAGGACTGTTGTGATTTGCATTAAGAGACATTTGCAGGTAAGGAAATGGCTCAAGCACTTCCTTTTCATGAGAGCAGAATTATTTTCAGTCCTGGTGATGGTCTGCAACATAGGGCAATGGGCCATGTTAACACTTAATTGGTCCTGATCACCCACTGACATGCTTCAATGCAATTATCCAGTCAATTGCTACTAAATACATTCCCAGGTAGGAAGAAAATGCAAATTACCATCAAAATGCTAACCTCAGAGAAAGGGAGGAAGCAAAAGGAAAAACCATATTGAACAGAATCTCAGACTCTCAGATCTCTAGGTCTGAGCCAAAATTGTGGGAGAGAATAGGCAGGCTACAATCCCCTATCATAACTTCTGCTTGAAAGAGATCCTTAAAGGGTCCTTCCTATCTTCAATCATGGAACTAAAGTCTTTCCTGCATTATCCACATATTTAGATAATATTGGAGAAAGCCACCACTTGTGATTTCTAGGCAAACCAGGATTTAGCTACCATACAAAATTGAGAACACTTCTCTCCATTGTCCACTATGCTGTCAAGAATGAAGCAGAATTATAAGACTTCAGCAAGTTATTCCATAGTTCAAAACTCACTCAAAACCATGGAACCAAAGGACCATAATGAAGTCAACTCTTCTAATTGTTCTTAGATGGGGGTATGTCATTCTCCTCCCCTATGTCTCCACTCACCCTCCTGGTAAATTTCTGTACCAAAAGTGGCCCTCTCTGGCCACCATTCCTCTTTGTGTGTTGTTTCCTTCATTTATAATGGGAGCTACTTGAGGGCAGAAACTATCTTTGCTTTTTTATTTGAATATCCAATACTTGGCACAGTGCATAAGCACCTGGTGAGCACATGATAAATGTTTCTCTTTCAAATGTTAGATGCCAATCATAATGATCATGAGTCTAGAGCTAGAAGAAAAGGGAACTTAAAGATCATCTAACAGTCACTCATTAGATGACAAAATTTAGGACCAGAGAGATTAGGTGACTTGTCCAATCACATCGTTAGGAAGCAGTGACAGTATGCTTTGCACTCAGATCTTATGACAAGCTCAACATTCTTTCCAGTTGCTTCTTCTTTCTAATATGCTTAAGTAGGTTTCCATAACTAAGAGCAAAATATAGTCAGACTACAATTTTTGCCCGGGAAGGTAAGCAGTGTTAAAAGCCCAATTTCAAAAGCTAACAAACATTCAAAAGAATCTCAAAGGAGGGACTATTTTTTCCAGTTTATCTGACCGAAAAGAAGGGCTGACATTCAGTAGGAGAAACAAAGTAGGAAAAGCAGCTAATGTGAATAATTCAAGGTGCTACAGGTTGTTTTCCCCTCGAATGCCTACGTAATTCAGACCAAAACAGTATCATTTCCTGAATTACTCAGATAATTTGGGGGTGTTAGCACCTGGATTTATTGAACTGATGTGTCCATGAACAGAAACAATGAGCCTTCTTTTGTCTCTAGCTAACCATTCTAATAATAAGTATTTTTCCTTTGACCACTGGAGTATTAAGTTTCTACTATATTTTCTCTGCCCCCCACTTAACTTGCAAGTCTAGGTTTTTGCTTCATATTGTATTAAATGAACCCATTGTGTAATTCTGTCAATTTTCCCCACCTCTACTGGCCAGTAGACATAAAAGATGATTGCCTAATTAAACAGTGCTCCTGGAGTAAGCAAATTAGTACCAAGAACCTCCTTGGATAAAAAGGATATGAGGAGAGAATTCAAACTGCTAGCAATATATGAAATTAGAAGGAAAACCACAGAGGCAAAGGCCTTATTCAGATATCAGCTTAGAGACCTGATTTTCCATTTTAGTTGTTGAAAAAAACAATTCCTTCTGTAACTCCAAATAAGCAACTTTGCCAATTTTTAAAGAATTCTCATCATAGTTCAATTCTCCCAACCTCCAGGTAAAAAATTGTACACACCTGATGGACTGAGGCAGATAAAAATCTGAGTTTTATTTCCTGCCTACATCAAAATGACTGGGAAGCATCTTGCCTTTCCCAAAGGAGTCTTTCCTCAGTGATATTGATAAAGCTTTTAATATCAATAGAAAACTCTTACCACTAATCACAATTAGAAAGGACTGAACTGTTAGGTTTCTCTCAGTATTAAGGCAGTAATAAGCTCAGAGGATACAATGAATGAGGGGGGAAACTATGATTTTACAAGTTCAGCTATTCATATAAAATGAATTCTTTAATAAAATTAGTTGATGGCTTTTTACCTCAGAGTTCAGGACAATTGGATCTTGGAAATTAAAAGCTAGAGCAAAGTAAGCTTGTGCATTTGGCTGTTATTGCCTAAGAGAATGACATAGTGCAGAAAGAAGCAGATCAAAGATCCAACCCGCTTGAGATTCAGCAACATGTAAATCTTAGAGGAGTTTTAAATGTTGCACATAGACTTAGCAATATTTTAAATTTTAAAGTAGAATCATAGTATTGCCAGAGGAGCAAGAAGACAAGAAGCAAGAAAAGCAAGGAAGTGAGTTAAAGAAAGGCCAGGAAGAGATGTCTTGGGTCTTGCCTTCCTCTCCAAGACTGCAGCATTTGCCAGCTCATTCTCTACATCCTCCTCTCATTCCCATTTCTCAATTTTAGAGTGCATATGTAACCTGCCAGGGGATAGATAATGGAAGAGATGGACAGTGTGCGTGAAGGCTCCAGCTTAGCTAACATTGGCTCATTTCCCCTTTTATTTTCCTTGGATTCCAAATTGTTCCCTGCAGGGGGAAGAGATGGCAAAAGGATGGGCAGCTGGAGGAATTCAAAGAATTAAACTTTGAGAGCTTATGCTCCGATGGATAAATAATCAATAGATAGGAAGAGGGGGTTTTCAGAATGAGAAATACATAATATCAACCACCATATGATACACTGCTGAAGCTTCACCTCATACTCATTAGACTAGAAAGATGACAAAATATAGTAAAGAGTAAACATTGAAGAAGCTATGAAAACACAGACAAAATAATGCATTTCTGGTTGATTTATGAATTGATTCAAATTTTCTAAAAACCAATTTAAATGTATAATAGGAAATTTGCCAAACTGTATCCACCATTTGACTCAGTGATACCACTACAGTTCATATATCCCCATGGAGGTCAAACATGGAGGGAAAGGCCCCAAATATACAAAAATATCTCTAGTAGCACTTCTTTTTATGGTATTGAAAAACTAGAACATGGGTGTCCATCAGTTGGGGAAGGACTGAACAAATTTTGAGAAATTAATAGACAGGAGCAAAGGCATACTAGCCTAATGAAGCTTGTGCCAACATTAATCCCACACAAAAAAGTGTTTTAGGCTAGGATTCAGTGCTCTGTAACTAGAACATTCTAGAGTCTAATTTATTTTACTGGTTTGCCCTGAAAATGTAATATAAATGGCAATATTTTAAAATTTGGATTTGTTTAAAAAACAGTTTGCATGCATTGTTTTATTCTTCACAACAACAATGTGGGGGTAGTTACAGATATTATTACTTCCATATTTTTTTTTCGGGGCAATGAGAGTTAAGTGACTTGCCCAAGGTCACACAGCTAATAAGTGTCAAGTCTCTGATACCTGATTTGAACTCAGGTCCTCCTGAATCCAGGGCCAGTGCTTTATCCTCTGTACCACCTAGCTGCCCCACCATTACTCCCACCTTGTGGATTAGGCAACTGAGGATGGAGAGGTTAGGTGCAAATTACCATATACATAGTGTCAAAGGCAGAAGGAATACAAAGCCAGACCACTCCTAAGTTTAGGTCTAGCGTTGTCTACTTCATCATATTGCTTATTACTGACTGTAAAAAAAAAACTTTAAAAATAAAAAATACAATTGTGTCTAAGTGAACTTTGGGAAAGCCAAAAGAGTTCAAGAAAGGGTAGGTCTGATGAAAAAAAGGAGTCATATATCTAAGAGCTTTGCCATGGGATAAAGGCCCAGTTTTAGACTATCAAAAGTATAATAATACAAAAGAGGAATCAGTCCAAAACTCCCAGGTGGGCCTGGCACTGGATCTTAGATAGGATTGGAGTAAACTGATCTCATTTACTGCCTGAGTTGGCCCATTTTTCTTCCCAGAGGGCACTTGTTGGGAAACTGCAGAAAATACAGTTTTATTATAGGATAAGAAGAGGGTATAGAAGGTCTTGAAATTCAAGCTGAAATTTCCAAACATCTGATGGTAAATATCAATGCACTAACCTATTGGCCTGAAAAGGTTAATACACCCTGCTAAGCTACCATGAGGCACTTGATAAAGTCTTGCCCTTCATCTTGTTAAAGGAAGCAGGTAATAGGTTGTCACTTTAGAGTTCATCTCTCTTCAACTCAACTGCAAAAATCACTTCAGGCAATAAGTGATCCTGAAATGCCAGTTGGTGAAGCCTGTTTGCCAAGAGACTCCTGGAAACAGCACCCAATTTTGCACCAGTGAGATACCAAGGTCAGTATAACCAAAAGAGCTGCTTAAACAGCCCCTCCTTGGATAACTGGTAGCCTGCCTGTGCCTGGACTTCCAATGAGATCTCTTGACTTTGCCTCTTGACAATGCCCATGAACCTGGGCAGTAAAAAAGTTTTCTTAAATAAGATGGTAATTAACCAGAGGAGGCAATGAATAGCATGCCTGTTATGTTGCCTGGTCTTGACTTCTAAGTGCATACCTTGTACTTTGACTCTGAGTCTTGTCCATTTGGTTCAAATGCAGCTAATTCTATTCATCTTGTTTCCTGATACTGACTTGACTCTCATGCCATTAATCCATCTCACCACCACCATCACCACTTCCAACAAAAGAAGCAACATGGATAATCAGGGTGGCCTGATAGAATCCATTCTTAAAAGTACTCTCTGAAATATTTCTGTTCCCCTCTTTTAAAATAAGCCTTTGATTAATTATAGTATCATAGCACCAAAGCAAACCTAAAAGTCCGCCTAGCCCAACCTCCTCATTTGACAGATGAGGAAACTGAGGCCCAGAAAAGGTAAGGGATGGCCAAGGTGACACAGCTAATAAATATCAGAGGCAAGATTTGAACCCAGATCATATGGCTCTAGAGTTTGTGGTTTTCCACCATCCCACCCTAATGCTTTCAATGTGTTAAATTCTTGGAGGGGTTGCTTGCACAGTCCTATAGACCAGGGTTCTTAAACTTTTTCCATTCATAACCCCTCTCTGCCCAAGAAATTTTTATGCAACCCCAGGTATATAGGTATATAAAATAGATATACATAACCTTTTGCTTTTGCCAAATTTTTCACAACCCCCGCATACAGTTATACAAGCCCATATGGGGTCATGACCCACAGTTTAAGAAGCTAGGCTTCAGACTACCTTAATACACACCCTCTAAACAGCCCCAAATGCCTCATCCTTAATTGCACTCCTGTAAATTGTCAACTTCTGTAAGACACCCACAATTTAACTGATATATCAAATATAATTCACCTCAGGCGGAAGAGAGTTTATATTTTAAAAGGCTGCAGGTATTACAGTCCTGCCGAGGGATGCAAAGGGGAAAACAATTAAACTGTGTTTGGAAAAGTATACAGTCAGTGGTTAGTCACTTTTAGTAGCAGATAAAAATCAAGATATGGACAAAATTTATATCTGTAAGAAAGGGAAACTTTCAAAAACAATGAATCATAAGACAAGGAAAAATTAGGGCATAAAATTCAGTGTTGGGTAATTATTATTAACCAAGATTGGAATGACAAAAAAAATGTACATGCATAGGATTTTTTGCCTTTAATTTTTTTTAGTGAGGCAATTGGGGTTAAGTGACTTGCCCAGGGTCACAGCTAGTTAAGTGTTAAGTGTCTGAGGCCGGATTTGAAATCAGGTACTCCTGACTCCAGGGCCAGTGCTCTATCCACTGTGCCACCTAGCTGCCCCTTGCCTTTAATTCTTAACAGTTAAAGGCAGAAGAGATCCAGTAGGCTATTTTTTCCTAATTCTAATCTATTTGCATTCTCTACAAAATATTCTCCAAAGCTGGTAAAGTTTATATGGTGGGTAACAGCTAGGTAAGAAAAAAAGTTTAAGTCATTACTCATATGATACCCCCCAAAAATGCTTGTGATTTGAGTATGAATTACTAACAAAGGAGGTAAAATGAGAAAAGAAATCTGTATCTCTATCCCCAACATATTCTTTATAGCCACAAATTTCATATGAGCCGAACTGAGTTCATCGTCTTCCCCCAGAATCTGCACCTGCCTTAACTTCTCTTTGTTTAGGTCCCCATTGTACTCTTCCCTGTAGTCAGGAGGATCTAGGGTCAAATTCTGACTATGAGAGAACTACTCATTGTGTGACCCTATTTAACCTCTCTGAGCCCCAGTTTTCTCATAGGTAAAAAGAAGATATTGGAGAAAATGGCTTCTGAAGGCCCTCCCAGCTCCATCAAGTTGAGACAATAATATCTGAAGTACCTGCTTCATAGGTTTGCTATGAGGCCCAGATACAATAATGTATGGAAAGTACTTTTTAAAAAGTTTAAATGCAATAAAATATCAGTTATATTCATGTTCTTTCATTCTTCCCAACTTCACATATGGTAAGAGGTCAAAATAGAAACAAATCTAGTACAAGCCAGTATCCTACTTTTCTCTATTTAATGTTTGATAACTTGTATAAGTGGATAAAATAATCAATATTGCTATATTACTACTCTTAGTTCTACCACTGCTGCTGCTGCCATTGCAACTACTTCTCTTCCTCCTCTTTCTCTTCTCCTTCATGCAGTCTCTATTACAGACACACAGGATTACTTTTTCTTCTCCTTTTTCCATCCTAACCTCATACTATCCCCTGGGTTTAGTATAGACTCTTTCCCCTTCCCAATCTCAGTCTCTTGGTTCAATGGCCAACTCAGGGGCCATCTTTACCAGGAAGATTTTTCCCTAACACCCTCTTCTCCACTCCACAGGTAAAAGCAATTGATCCCTCCTCAAATGTCTTAGCACACTTTGGCAGGATCTTTCTTTTGCTTATCTCACTCTCCCTGGTATCGTCCTTACCTGTGTTTTAATTGCTCTTATCTCCTTTTCCACTAGACTATAAGTTCCTTGAGAACTGGACATTTGTCTCCTTGGAACCTAGGACAGTGGTTTGCCCATATTAGGAGATTAACATGTGTTTATTAAAATGAGCTGAGTTCAAATCCTAAGATGCTGTTGCTAGCTACTGATCAAAAGTCATCCTGCTACTCCTGACACTATAGGAACAAGAGGAAATAGTGTACAACAAAAAAACTGGGATAATGTTAGAAGTCCTGAAATAATGCCTAGGTTCCATTTAACAGACCTAGAGAGATAAAAGCTGTATTATTTCAATGATTTTCCCCCCCTCCCCAAATAAGGCTTTTGGCAAAGGATCTCTCCCCCCCTCCAAAAAAATTATCTTCCTAGAAGGGAATTATGGAGGCATTACACTGGCACTTCTCTGCAAATAAGGCACAAACTCCTAAAAAAGCAGGTATTGTTTCTAATTATGACTTTACATTTAATACAGTGCTATGCACTCAACAGAAACTCAATAAGTATTTGTTGAGTGCCTAATTAGTTTCATTTTTTATTAGTAAAGGAAGAAATCACTTGAGGAAAGTGAGGAAGGAAACATGAGGGGCGGAAAAAAGGAGAGGGAAAAGGAAAGGAGAGGGGATGGGAGAGGAGAGGAGGGGAGAGGAAAAAGGGAGAAGAAAAGAGAAGCATAGGGAAGGAAGAAAGAGGGGGAGGAATAATAATAGCTAGCATTTATATAGCACTTTAAGATTTTCAAAGCATTATCCATGTTATCTCATTTGATCATCACAATAACCCTGTGAGGTATGTGTTATTATCATCCCCATTTTACAGATGAGGAAACTGAGGCTGAGAGAGATTAAGTGACTTGCCCAGGGTCACACAGCTAGTAATGTCTGAGGCAGGATTCAAACTCAGGTCTTCCTGACTCCAAGTCCAGTGCTCTTAACCACGGTGCCACCTAAGGAGGGAGGGAGGAAAAGAGGACAAAAAAGAGTGAGTGGAAGACAAGAATGTAGTGCAAACATTTTACAGATGGGGAAACAGATGTTAAGTGATTCAATGACAATTACAAGTCATAGTTAAGTGGTAGAGTTTGTAGTGAAACCCAGGATTTCTAATACCAAGTTGAGTGTTTTTCCTACTACAAATTCCTTTGATTCTAGAGAAGGAAGGGAGGTAGGGAAGGAGGAAGGAAGGAAGGAAGGAAGGAAGGAAGGAAGGAAGGAAGGAAGGAAGGAAGGAAGGAAGGAAGGAAGGAAGGAAGGAAGGAAGGAAGGAAGGAAGGAAGGAAGGAAGGAAGGAAGGAAGGAAGGAAGGAAGGAAGGAAGGAAGGAAGGAAGGGGGAGAGAGGAAATTGATTAGAAACCTTGTGGGAGGGTGGATTACTGTATTCAAGAAAAGCTGTTAAAAGAGGTGTGAGGTAAAACAACCTTATTTTGGAGAGCCAATGTCAATTACAGTGAAAGAATTACCAAAAGAATAAGCATATAGACTGACAAGAACTTAAAAATTCCAACTTGGAAGACTTTCCTTTGCACTAACAGTCCATTGAGATATACAAAGTGAAGTTTGTTGATTTGTCTTTCTCTGTATCTGTAGTGCTGTGCATAGTGTCTGCCAGTCACTTTTCACAAATGTTAACTGATTTACTGACTTTTTGTAACTGGTATTTACTAAGTAACTGAATAAGAGGCTACAGCCCAGTTCAGTTTCTGAAATATTCTTTTTTTTGTGTGACAGAAGTCAGGGTTACAGTAGCAAGAATAAACTGTTGGACTGATAAAACTCTATACCTATTTGTCAGGAAAAACTTAGTTATTATGCCACCTTTTTATTCCCTCTATGAATTATTAAGTTCCTATAATTAGAAAGGTTCTTCTAAAAAGGGACCAAGAACAAAGATGAATAATCCAGGAAATAGAAGCCTAGGTAGGGAGAAGAAGCATCTTTTGTCAAGGTAGTCCAACATGGTAGACAGAACACTGAATTTGGAAAGAGAAAGCCTGAAGTCAAATCCTAGTCATGCTTACTTATTATTTATGTAAACCTGGGCAAGTCACACTCTGGCCTCAGTTTTCTTTGTTCTAAATTAAGAGGATTGGTCTCAGTGACCTCTAAGGTTCCTTTCAGCTCTAAATCCTACAATCTGCTTTTATTAATCTTTTTTTTATGGTGTTCTAAACTACTGAATGGGCAGCTAAGTGGCCTAGTAGATAGAGTGTCAGGCCTGGAGTCAGGAAAATCTGAGTTAAAATCTGGTCTAAGATACTTACCAGCTGTGTGACCTTGGGTAAGTCATTTAACCTTGTTTGTTCATCTGTAAAATGTTTCCTCATGTGTAAAATGAGCTGGAGAAGGAAATGGAAAACCACTCCAGTATCTTTGCCAAGAAGACCCCAATGAGGTCACAAAGAGTCAGTCATAACTGAAAATGTCTGAATGACAAATACATATATATTCACATATACATACATATATGTGAATATATGTGCATGTATGTATATATCTATTCACACATATGTGTTTGTATTGTGTAGACATAAATATAGATATGAGAGAGAGAGAGATAGATGCAGGTAGGTGATAGAATGTATAAAGCATGGAGCCTAGAGTCAGGAAAATCTGAGTTAAAATCCAGCCTCAGACACTTAGTAACTGTATAACCCTGTGTGAGTCATTAACTTCGTTTGCCTCAGTTTCCTGTAAAATGAGTTGGAGAAGGAAATGGCAAACCACTCCAGTATCTTCGCCAAGAAAATCCCAAATGGGGTCACAAGGAGTCAGATGTGACTGATAATGACTGACCAGCAACAAAACTACTGAATAAGGTCTTAATTCTCATCCTCTAAAATGTATAGGCTATCTCCTTATTTAAGAGGAATGGAAAATAAATATTCCAATCAATAGGCAAAGTTTCAAATACTTTCCACCAATACAAAAATGCTGCAGGTATCTATTTGCTGCCTCTTCAAAACCCTCCTTTCTTCAGTGCTCTTTGATATCCTCATATTATATCAGAATGAAATTTTATCAGTTGTTAATGGCCCCCATAAGAAGGAGTAGCTGGTACTTTTTAAATTAAAAAAAAAAAAAGAAGGATGTAGCTGGGTTTAGAGCAAATATTTAGAACTCCAAATTCTGAATTAGAGCTTACCCATAGATAAAAATTCTACAGTTACAAATTATTACTTTACACATATTATTTTATTTAATGTTTGTTATCAGAATTGTAACTCAGGAGGAACAGCTGAGGTTTTGTCAAAGGGCACGGAAATTTAGAAGGTGCCAAGAATAAAATCTCAAAGCATTCTTCCTTCTCCCAGTGGCAGCATTCTGAATAAAGCTCTTCTGTATTCAACTCTGCCTTACCTTCCTTGTCCAAGTCACAAAAATTCCTAGGTATTGCTCTATTTACAACAAACCTCTGAAAAAAGTGGTATTGATCACAGATGTTATCCCCTAAGAAACTGAAGAGATTAAGTGAAGTCACTCACAGTCACATAGGGAGTAAGTGGACCAAAGGGAAACACAATTCTGTTGCCTCCAAGTCATGTACTTTTCCTACTACTCTATACTTTGAATCAGGAACCCCAGTAATGGTAGTTCTAGGGAGCTTAGTAACTTAAAGAATGGGAAGTATTGGGGCAGCTAGGTGGCTCAGTGGATAGAGCACCGGCTCTGGATTCAGGAGTACCTGAGTTCAAATCCGGCCTCAGACACTTGACACTTAGTAGCTGTGTGACCTTGGGCAAGTCACTTAACCCCAATCGCCTCACTAAAAAAAAAAGAATGGGAAGTATTAAGTAAAAATAATAATACCCAACATTTAGCTAGCACCTCAAAGTTTGCAAAGGACTTTGCATATATTATTTCATTTGTTCCTCACAACAGCCCTATGAAGAAGGTATTATAATCCCTGTTTCACAGATGAAAAAAAAAAACTGAGGCTAAAAAAGGTTAAGTTTTCATTTCCCATAATCACACAGCTAGTAAGTGTATAAGACAGAATTTGACCTCAGGTATTCCTACATTCAAGTCTATCACCCTAACCACTATGCCAGGGAGGGCAGCCTGGAAAGCAGGAACACTAAATTCAAGTCTCACCTCTGACCTTTGGACCTGAGTCAAGTCACTAACTCTTTCAATATTCCAGGTAATGCTGCAAAACTATATCTTATCAAACAGCTGAAGCTCTACATTAATAAAGGAAATACTCTCACCATTTCCTATAGAGTAAAATCATGGATCTGAACAATCCCAATAAATAAATAGATACATAAACAACTTGATAGATAAATGAATGAATGAATAATCAAGCAAATAAAGAAAAAAGTAAGGAAGGACGGAGGGAAGGAAAGAAGGAAAGGAGGGGAGGAAAAGAGAGAAAAAGAAATGAAGAGAGGAAGGAAGGAAGGAAGGAAGGAAGGAAGGAAGGAAGGAAGGAAGGAAGGAAGGAAGGAAGGAAGGAAGGAAGGAAGGAAGGAAGGAAGGAAGGAAGGAAGGAAGGAAAGGAGAGAGAAAGAGAAGGGAAGGAAAGAAAAGAAAAAAGAAGGAAGGAAAAACAAAGAAAGGGAGGGAGGGAAGGAGGAAATTACATGACAGCTAGGTGGCACAATGAATAGAATTTTGGGCTTGGAGACAGGAAGACCTGAATTTGAATCCTGACTTAGACACTTGATGTGTGACCCTGGGAAAGTCACTTAAACTGAGCCTCAGTTTCCTCATCTGTAAAATGGGGATAATAATAACACCTTCACAAAATTACTGTGAGGATGAAATGAAATACTCTGTGTAAGGTACTTTGCAAACCTTAAAGTGACAAACAAAGCTACCTATGTGTCCAAATGCTCATACCTCCCAAAGAAAGAGGTGGATGTTTTTAGCACTTAGAGTCATAGAAAGATCCAAACGTACCACCAAGACAGTGCTATTATACAAGCTTGCTGCAGTGCACCAAATCACGGAACATCCTGCTCTGTTAAAAGCACTACCACAGCTTCCCACAGGCATGCTGACATACAGGGGCTCCTGAATTATTCTGAGCACTAATGCTTCTGCCAGGCAGAAAGTCACCTTTCACCAGCTGAGATGGAAGAGGCACCACTGGCCTGCATCTGCCTGCCACTGGGCTCTCCTGAGGAATAGCCCAATCAGCAGCACGTGAACTTAAAGTGTCTGTGTCCCTGGGTGGACCCTGCCAGAAACAAGCAAGACAGACTATGGGTGTTTACTTAAAGCCAGATTCAACTATTTGGAACCCACCAGTAAAAACTATTCTATCAGAGGACCATACAGCTTTACATAGACAAGGGGTTGTCTGGAAATGAAATATAATAATAAGCTTCAGAGAGGAAGAACCATTTTGTAAATAGATTAATTTCATGTAACCAGTCATAGAATTGCAGAAGAGCCATTTGCAAATTCATCAATTAATTTGATGAATCAATGAAAAAAATATATATAAAACTAAATAACAGAATACATTTCAGGGTATGCATGAAACATATGTCATATTAAATATCATTCCTACTTTACAGAGTCTGTAATACAAATAGGAAAACTATATAAATAAGACTCAAAAAGGCCCCAGAGAGAACAGAAGGGGAGAATATATTTGTTTGTGACTCTGTTCCCGTATTGCATTTTTTTCCATCCCTATACCACAGCTGAGAATGAAGCCAGCTTGGGATTTGAAGAGAAAAAGTAATTAATATATATTTGACTGAATGTAACGTTATTTGTCCTACTAATTTCACCCTTTGTGACCTTTAAACTTTCACAAATGGAAATGCTACATCATAGATGCAGAGTTGGCCTTGGAGTTAGGAAGATCTAGGCGCAAAAACTTCCAAGTGACTTTGTCAGTCAATGAATGAGCATTTATGAAGTGCCCACCAAGCGTCAGATACTATGATAGGAGTTGAGGGTACAATGAAAAAATTTCAAGGAACTTACAGGCTAATGGGGGAAGCACATGCAAACAAGAGATATACAGAATAAGGAGATAATGATCTGATAAAAGGCACTAGCAACAAGGGGGATAAGAAAGAGTTTTTATAAAAGGTGGGATTTTAGCTGAGTAAGCCAGGGAAGTTAGAAAAGAGGAATAGATGAGAAGGAAGAGAGTTCCTGACTAACAAGTCATTTAATCTCTGTCTGCCTCAGTTTCCTTAACTGTAAAGTGGGGAAAATAACAGCACCTACCTCAGAGGGCTGTTGTGAGGATCAAATGAAATAATAATTGTAAAGCACTTAGTCTGTCACATAGTAGGCATTTAATAAATGCCTGTTTCCTTTCTGTCTTCCCTTTCCCATCTTTCAGGAGGAACAGCAAGAAGGTCAGTGTCATTGTACCTTTCTGAGTCAGTTTTGTCATCTATAAAATGGGGGAGGAGGGTCCATAAGCTCTAAGATCTCATATAGCTCTATAATCTATATTTAAATTTTGGGACATATTATAAATTTAAGGGTTAGGAAGAAAATTTTGAAGCAATTTATTTGTACCCATCCTTGAAAGAAGATAAAGGTAAAAGAGGCATAGCTGGAGCAAAGTCACAAACAAGTATATTTTCCCCTTATTTTCTCTCTAGGGCCCTTCTTGGTTTTGTTTATATTGTCTTTCTCTTTTTATTATAAACTCCCCCAAATAGAAATCAAATCTAACGTGACATATAGACATATAGAAAACCAATGACCAAAGCAAAATTAATGCCTATCACAGGCAAGATTGAAATGAGATAAATAGACAAGTAAAATTGATACTCAGCTCAGTATGTGACTATCTTTACAGTCTGTATCCATATGGTCCAAGCTCAGCCTTCATTTAGCCAAAAAAAAAAGGAAGTGCTACAGAATGGATGCAGAGTGGCCAGGGTCAGGAAGACCTGAGTTCAGGTTCTGCCTCAAATATACACTAATTATATAACCCTAGGCAAATAACTTAACTTCTCCATTCTACCACCAAATCTCTAAGACTAGAGATTTCAGAGAAGATGCTGATCATCAATGTTACAGGTCTTTGTCTCATATATTGTATTAAACCTATGTCAGATTACACAGGCCAAGGTCCATGTGAAGAATCTTACAATCCTACCCTGCCCAATGTCCTGCACCTCAATGGTTAATATTTGATACCAGATGCCAGACCAGATTGCTCCCCCTTGGGTGCAGTGCATTCAGTAACTGCCAGGGACTCATCTTCAGGTGTTGAGAATCGCATCCAGGGCATGACCTAATTCAAGCGTGTCCTTTCTCCTGTGCCAGAGTTACCTCTGTTGATATTCCCAGCTGAGTCCCATATGGCCTACTTCGAGTCTCTCTCTCTCTCTCTCTCTCTCTCTCTCTCTCTCTCTCTCTCTCTCTCTCTCTCTCTCTCTCTCTCTCTCTCTCTCCCTCTCTACCTCCTGCCCTCCCTTCCTCCTCCCTTCCCCCTCTCCCTTCCTCCTTCCTTTTTCCCTCTTTCACACACACAAACACACACACACACACACACACACACACACACACACACACACACATTCTCCCTGCTCCTATATCTCCTCTAAGAGACACAGCAAATCACTGATCAGACTTAGCTATACCCAGAATACCAGCATTTAGTTTTAAATCTATTTAATTCATAAAGTGGTCATGGCTATGGAGGTCAGTCCTACAGTGCATAAGGAAAGATGTGTTTGGAAATATTTGGCTGATTTTCCTAAGGGAGGTCTAAAATGTTCCTTCCTGAGCAGAAAATGAATAGATTATACTGCACTGGGAGCCTCTCCTGCCCTGGTTTCCCCAGCCCTTGGGGAATGAGCCTGATGATCTAATAGGTGCAGTTACTTGATTAGTCCTGAAGAAAACAGCTTTTTGTGTGAGTTCTTTAAAGCAGAATTATGTTTATTTTTCCCTAGCAAAAGAACTGTCTTTATAAATCTGAGCTACAGTATCCCTGTTGGCAAAGCTTCAGGATTTTGCACAGCAGGGAACTGTCTGACTTAAAAATCATATCATCCATTTGGGACAGGTGGACAATCCAGAGAAATCTATCATTGCTACTCGTATGTCCAGTTGTACTATTAGTGTACCAATTATAGTGTGTGTGTGTGTGTGTGTGTGTGTGTGTGTGTGTGTGTGTGAGAGAGAGAGAGAGAGAGAGAGAGAGAGAGAGAGAGAGAGAGAGAAAGAAAGAGAGTCAGACAGAAAGACAGATGAATAGAGAAGATTAAAGGAATTTCTTATAAGGAGTACAAAATAAAGAAATAGGATGTGAACATGAGAAAACACCAATTTCATGTGCTTTTCAGATTCCTCCTCTCAAAGATTATCCTGTCATCCTGTAAGGATTATTCCTTTCCTTCCTGTTTGTTGAAAACAGGATAACTGACATTAATATGGCACTTTAAACTTTTCAAACCAATTTACTGATGTTTAAGCTTCACAACATCCATGTGAGGTAAGACCCGCAGATATTACCTTCACTGGACAAGGAAAAAACTGAGGCTTAGAAAGTTAAACTCTACATGGTCATGGACCCAGTAAGTGTTGCAGGCAGAATTTGAACCCACTTCTAACTAACTACTTCCAGTACACATGCACTATACCATGTTTCCATTCACTACGTCATATTGACACTACAATGATGTTAGATATTAGAAGTATGTAGAAAATATAAGATGTTGCTTTGACTATGATATAATGACACTTTCTTGATTTGGAATAGGGCAATAGTGGCCATCTATTATAATCATTTTAAATACAATCCATCAGTTATCAAGCATTAATTAAGGAACTACTCTGTGTCAAGCACTTCACATCAGAGATATGAAATGAGACAATCTCTGCTCTCAAAAAGTCAGCTTCATATGTTATATACAACAGTGGATTTTGAATGATATCCCCAAAGTCCAGAGGAGATTTTCCAAATTGTTTTGGTAATGATAATTAAAAACACAATGAACATACTTTAAAAAGAGAAAAGAAAAAGTTTTTTATTCTTATCTCCCAAAGTATTAACTATCTTTTATCCTCGTGCGTTGATTATTAACAATTAAATATATTACAATGAAGATAATGAATGAATGGATGAATGTAGTAGGGGAGAAATGGACTAGGAGTTAGCAGTAAAGAGTTCTAGTCCTGGCACTAACTATTTATGTGACCTTGGATAAGACTCCCCTGCCCCTCAGCTTCTCTGGAGACCTCATGTCCTCATCAGTAAAATGAAAAGGTTGAATCTAAGGATGGTTCAGCTCTAACATTTTATGATTATATTTTAGCAGCCCCATAATGGCTCATTTTCACATTCTGTGCCCTTTGGAGAGCTTCCATGGCAGTCCATAAAATACAAGTAAGGAGGATTTGTCACATTTGTTTCTTTCTGCCAGTTCGACAAAACAGAAACTATTCCAAATGCTATTAAGAGAAGGATTATGGCATGAGATGGTTCCTTTGAGATGAAGGACCAAATGGACTATACTGTACTATCTCAATGGCATGTCAACTGCCCCACATGATCACATTCCTCTTATCATTTTTCTGATTCTTTTGTTCCTCCAGAACTTTCAAGTTACTTCCAAGGGAAGATTCCCTTTTGAAGAGAAATCTAATTCTTTATCAAACCTTAAATATTCAGGATCGCCACTCACATTTATATAGTATAAGTTTACATCACTTGCTTCTGAGTGTGCTTCTGGCGGAGCCAAGATGGCGGAGAGGAAGAAGCAAGCTGCCTGAGCTCTCCTTCTGTTCCCTCAAAATGAACATTAAATCAAGCCTCTGGACGGATGCTGAAACTGAGTGTGCTTCACAAATATACTTTGTGGTATGTCATCATACTATGAGTTTGTTTATTTGTTGTTTGTCCTTCATTCTCGAAGAGAACCATGACATTGGGAGGTGATGTCATAACTTGCAGTGAATTGGAATTAAGTAAGGAAGAGCTGTGCAAAGTCACCAGCCTCACTCTCTCCTCCAGAGCCATCTGGGTCCAGTGGCAAGATATATATCAGAAAGACTGGATTGGACAACAGGCCCCAGATGTTTGAGACAATCAGGATTAAGCGACTTGCCCAGGATCACACAGCTAGTCAATTGTCTGAAGCCAGATTTGAACTAGGGCCCTCCTGATTCCAGGACCAGTGTTCTATCTACTGTGCCACCTAGGTGCCCCTCACACTATTAGTAGATATATATATTTGAACTATTTAGTCAGAACTTTTCATCTGAATCAATTTGAATGTTTCTTATCAGATTTCTCCAAACTTGGGGATGGGGGGTAGGGAGAGAAATTTTTTTAAGCTCTATGTCACAAAATGATAGAATTATTGAATCCCAGCACTGGAAAGAAATTTAAAGGTAGCTTATCCTCAGCTTGAATACCTCCACTGAGATGAGTTCTACTTCCCTTCCATTGATCTTAGTTCTTGCCCTTTAGACTCAAACAGAACCAATAAATTCCATCAACATGACAGTCTTCCAAATACCTGAAGCTATGATGCCTCCATCAGTCTTTTATTCTCAGGACTAGAAATCCTCAGGTTCAATTCATCGATCTTCATATAACCCAAATTCTGGTCTCCTCACAATTCTAATTGCTTTCTTCCAGACAGACCCCAGTTTGTCCATGGGGAAGAGAATATGCATTTTTATAATGACTACTATGTGTCACGCACTGGACTAAGCACTTTTTTTTACAAATATCTCCGTTGATCCTCACAACAACTTTGTGAAGGAATGCTGTTATTATTTCCATTTTATAGTTGAGGAAACTCAGGCTGTGAGAGGTTAAATGATTTGCTCAGGTCACACAGCTAGGAAGTGTCCAAGGTGGGATTTGAACATGGGTTTTCCTGACTCCACTGCACCACTTAGCTGCTAGTGGTATCCAATGTCCATTTAAAAATAGGATACCTGAGCTAGACTCTATTCCCCATGTGGCCTGACCCATGAAGAGTGCATCAAAAGTACTGTCTTTCTTGTTCTGGACATTCAGATTTTATCAATGCAACCTAAAATAGCATGAGTTTTTGGAGGGAGTTGAGCAAACACTGTGCATCACACCCCATTCTGCAGTACAAATCTCAAAGGGGCAGCATGGTCTGGAAGATAGAAAGCCAGCCTCAGGGTAAAAAAAGACCTGGGATCAAGTCCCAACTCTAGCACATGCCGGCCCTGTGGCCCTGGGCAAATCATTTCACCTCTCACTTCGCTGATTATATGATGCAGAGAAGAATTAACAAAGGGAGTTTTGCAGCAGCATAAATAAAAATAACAGAATAACTACAAGATAATGTGAATTAACCATTGCTGAATTATAATGTAACTTGACCCCAAAGAAAAGATATGCAAAGACTGTTGTTTTGCACAAGTAAGGGGTCCATAAGTATGAAACATTGCATAGAATATCAGATATTTTAGATGTGTTGTTTGATTTTGATGATTTTTCCCCCTCTAAAAAAGTCTCTGTTGTAAAGGATAGTTTTCTTGGAGGGGATGGGGAAAATGAGGCAGTATAAAAGCAAAAAATATCAACAATTTATATTTTTAAGTTAAGGGACTTCTTCACCAGGAGTTTCTATACACCAAGGAAATCACAGGAGTTTCTATATACCAAGGAAATAACAGATTTGGCACACACAAAAAAAGTTCTTCTCTGACAGGCTTTTTGGGTGGGTCAAATAATGTATGTGAATATCATGTAAACATTAAAGTATTCTATAAATTTCCAATATTAAAAGATTTCCCATATTTTATCTTCATAACTACCTTATTCAGTGGATAAAGCAGTTATTCTTATCCTAGTTTTATAATTAAATGACTTTCCCAAAGTCACACAGAAAATCACTACATGGTCTGAGACTAGAATCTTCAAATACCTTCCAAAGTTTGATTATTCATTGACCAATCAAAATTTCCAAAGAGCATGACTCTTCCAAACTGGAGAAAATGCTATGAACTCACTTCATTTAATCCATTTAAACTTATTAAATCCAGATATTGTTAGGGATGATAGCTGCCCCCCCCAACTAACTTAAACTAAGTACCAGTTGTTGTTTTTTATCATAAAAGTATTTTTTTATTTTCCAGTTACATGTAAAGACAGTTTTCAACATTTGTTTTCATAGGATTTTTAGTTCCAATTTTTCTCCCACTCTCCCTTCCCCAAGACAGAAAGAAATTTGATATATAAGTACCAGTTTTAAGGGGGAAAAAATAATAGCATTGGTTTATACTCAGAGGAAGCCCCTTTCCCTTTGCAGGATCACACAACTAAAAGCTACTAACAGCAGGCCCACGGTACCGATCCTTATTCTTAGTGTCAACAATATGCAGAGAACTATATAAAGAGAAGGGAAACTGTTTGTGACATCAAAAGCAATGGTTTCTGTCCCCTGGCTCAAGCCTACCTCTCTCCTTTAGTTGCAAAGCTCCCTTTGAAATTATTCGGAGCTGTGTGCAAAGAAGTTAGGTGGAGAGCTGAAGGGATGAAACCCAGGCTACAAAGCAAACAAATAGCTTCCATGTCTGAATATTGACATTCAAACTAATCTGACTTTCCCTAGGCAACGCTGACATTCACAGGATGAATTTTAGTATAAGAATAATACCTAAAGACAATACTGATAAGCTTACAGTTCATGCAGAAAATGTTTATTAAACACCTTCCATGGGAAGACCATTATTCTAGACAGTGGGAAAAATTTAAAAAGTTTAAATAAGACATAGCCCTGGGTCTCAGGGAGCTTACATTCTACTACTTTTCTACAAGAAGAAAGGAAAATCAATGAAGGTTCAAAAACATTGCAGAAAAAATTCTTTAAGGGTTATTGCTCTTCACAAATGGATTCTTTGGAATCAGTTTCAAAAAGACACCAGTACTTCCTTCTGACATGTGTAAAACCCCAACATATTAAGAATTGTCCTGATTCTGGACTTATTTTACATGTAGTTAAATTGAACTGCCTTTTTATTATTAGGAAACTGACATTCCCCATGTCAATTTCCACCCCAATCCCAGAGAACAAGGATGAACTACATGAATGAAGATATATTTTTAGTTAAAGGAAATCTACAGTATTACATGAAAAATCTCATGCTTAAATTCCACAGAAAGTCATTCATAATCACCTATCCTCATAATTTTATTTTTAAATCTACCAAGTGGGAAAGTCAGAAGTTGGCACAAACTTCTCAGGGAGCTCACTACTGAAATAATTTCTCTTTTAAAATGACTGTTTAGGTTTAATGAAATTGATTAGGTTTAGAAAGAAATTCAATTAATCAGAAATGTATTCATCAAATTCCAATGCCTCTTAAAAACAGAGTTTCCAGTAAACTATGTAGCTTCCTGGAAGTCCACCTAGAAACTGTACAGCATGGATGCCACACTGAATGAGCAATGTTAGAAGCAATATGCTACTGAGGGATCAATTTTTAAAGAAAACACACTGACTCAGTGTTATTTATATAGAGCACTAATGCTCCAAAATAAAGTTATAGTTGAAAATACCAATACAATTAAATGCCTCATTTTAATATCAAATTTCTTTTTTCCAGTGAAAAATTAGTTCTTTCTCAGAAACCTTGAAGCACTTATCCAAATTACTCATGGGTCAAACATTATATTACATTGCATTACATATTATTCATATTGTATTAATATATTATATTGTGTTATGTTGTATTGTGTTCTACTATGTTGTATTGTATCAATCATATCATATCATATCACATCATATCATATTACATTATAATTTGTCCTTTGTTCTCAAAGAGGACCATGACATTGGGAGGTTCATCATGTCTTGCCATGAATTGGATTTAAGTGAGGCGTCACCAGCTTCACTCTCTCCTCCAGAGCCATCTGGGTTCAGTGGCAAGATATACATCAAAATAACTGGAGATGGCTCTAAATGTTTGAGACAATCAGACTTGCCCAGGGTCACACAGCTAGTTAGTGTCAAGTATCAGAGGTCAGATTTGAAGTTGGGTCCTTGTGACTCTAGAACCACTGCTCTATCCACTGTGCCATATTATATTATAGTTCAGTTGTGGCCAACTCTGCATGACTCCATAGGGGTTTTCTGGGCAATGATTTGCCATTTCTTTCTCTAGTGGATTAAGGCGAACAGAGGTTAAGTGACTTGTCCACAGGTCTCCAATGAGTGTCTAAAATCAAAGTTGAACCCAGGTCTTGACTCTAGTGCCAATACTCTATCCACTGAGCAACCTAGCTGCCTCCCACGTTACATTATATTTATTATGTTGCATTATACATTGTTAATATTGCTTTCTATTCTGTTAATATATAGCATATTATATGAATTGTTATTTATTATTTATATTATCTTCTATTCTATTAATGTTATATTCTTTTTTATTCTATTATCTGTGTGTATACCTTATTGCCCACAACCAGAATAAAAGCTCTTGGAGGATAAGATTTAGCCACCATATTTTTTTTTCTAGTTTCCCCTGTATCAGAGTTGTTTGTATATTTATCCTTTCTTCACCACACTAGTAAATTGGTAAATTCCTTGAAAGCAAACCCTGTGTCATATATATCTTTATTGTAAATTTGTGACAATGCTTTGCACGTAGCCTATTATGTGTTTATTCAGCCAAGTCATCCTTCTATCCCCCATGGGGGATGCCCATTTAAATAGGAGTGGTATAATAGGAAATATTGTATTTAGAGACCTGGGTTCAAAACCTGGATCTGTTTTATAATAACCACACATCTGGGGCAGCTAGATGGCGCAGTGGATAGAGCACCGGGCCTGGATTTAGGAGTACCCGAGTTTAAATCTGGCCTCAGACACTTAACACTAACTAGCTGTGTGACCCTGGGCAAGTCACTTAACCCCAATTGCCCCGCAAAAAAAAAAATAAATAAATAAAATAACCACACATCTGTGGGTAAGTCATTTCATTGCTCTCTCTGCCTCTTTCCTCATCTGTAAACTGGGTCAGTGGACCAGGTGATTTGTGAAGTCCCTTCCAGCTCTTAAAACTCTGATCCTCTGTTGAATGAATAAATAAATGTCCCAGCCTGAATAGCTTTAAAATCCATCTATGACTGCTGAAGTTTCTAGTACTTCATTTCTGCTGCCTGGGAGACTGCCTTTGTTTTCATTGGCGCCAGTGACTTCCGATAGGCCAAGCAAGCAGGCACCTGAATACACCTGCCTGTAGATACGCCTGTTTGTTGGCACAGCAGCTTAGTGCAAATGTTATTTTTGCATGGTCTCCCACAGGTGTGTCTGCAAGTAAACAGTAGATTCAAGTGGCTAAATTTTCTGGCCCTTTGCATTAATAATAGTTTTCTTTACCAAAAATAAATAAATAAATTTTAAAGTCTGTATCTTCTTTCTCTGAGAAGTAGGTCAAGGGAAACTACTAAAAGGAGAAATGCAATGACAATTGTTTCTCTTTTCATACATTTATGTGGTTCATTTATAATTATCATGTCTGCTTCTGAGAGCCTCTTATGAAAAGATACAGGCTGTACTGAAATAGTGTAACAGAAGCATAACTATGAGGGGGAAAAGACATGTGTAGTCAAATGTCTATTTAACTAAAATACTTTGGAACAAACTTAGTATCCTTGTTCTTTTTTGTAGCATTTCTGGGCACAAATTTGATGTTTTTCTCATACAATTTAAAATAATTTAGCATAGGTATATCACCACATAGGATAGAATGGCATACATGTCAAAAAGACATGGCTGTAAGTCTATCCTCTGAAGATTTATAGGGTGTCCCAAAAATTATAGTGCAGTTTTAAGCTTTAGTAGCTTTACTAGCACCTTATTGAAGCTCTGTGACCTTGCACAAGTCATTACATTTTCAACTCTCTAAGACCATAAATTGCATAGAAAGTATAAATCTGTATTGGTAGAAAATATTTCCTTACTGGGAATTCCCAATGTCATTTACGTGTCTGGTCTTATTACATAGCATCACGTTGATTCCTATTTGTCTGGTAGTCTTCATCCCAAAGAAAATGTCATTAGACTCTATAGTAGATGTCCCTTCATGGGCCCTCTCAAGTCATAGCTCTACCATGAGGCCTTTCTCAACTATACTCATACATGGTCAAGTGATTGCTTCTGTTTTTTAACTCCTATAGCATCTCCCATAGAGGCAATGAGGTGGTGCAGTAGAGTATCAAAACTGAAATCAGGAAGTCTCATCTTCCTGTGTTCAAATCTGACCTCAGATACTTCCTAGTTGTGACCCTTGGCAAGTCACTTAAACTTGTTTTCCTCAGTTTTCTCATCTGTAAAATTAGCTTGACAAGGAAATAGCAAATTCCAGTATCTTTGCCAAGAAAATCCCATATGGTATCACAAAGAGTCAGATAAAAAATTATATATAATTAAGCATATGTGTATATCATATAAGTATAATTTAGAATAATAAACACGTAGCTATATTATATGTATTACGTGTATACTCAAACACCCATATATGACATGGTATATTAAACTGCTGACTTTGAAGTCAGGAAGACTTTGGTCCAAGTCTTGTCTCTGATATTTAATGACAATATGACCCTGGTCATGTTAATTTATCTTCTACTCCCCCCCCAAAAAAAAATTTAAACTCTAAAACTAACTTGCAAAATACTTGCCAGTCCTCATTGGTAAAGGTAGTTTCCTCATCCTATACCAACATAATCGTAGGTCCAAACTCATGCACATACATAGACCTGAACACAATGAGCACAAGTGATATACTTCTGTACTATTGTATTAGGATTATTTTCAAGGCAATCATACTTCTCCCAACCCCCATTTCTCCTACAGTTTTGTACAGAATAGCTTTATTACATCTAGATGGAGTGAGAATTCTTTAACTATTTTCTAAACTTACTGGAAATGGGGGGTTTAGGGACAGGGTAGAGATTCTGTAACATCACAAAAACAAGAGTTGAAATCTCCTCCAAATACTACTGCTGCAATAACATGTTTTAATAAACCCCCCATGTGCCTGGGGAATTCTTTAAAAAAATTAAGGCAAATTAGGCAATATGCCTCACAGATTTGCTAAGCTGTTTCTTTTTTTCTTTTCTATTATCTTTTGTTTCTCTTTTCAATTATCTTTCATCCAGATGTTCTTTTTAATGCCAAAAAAAAGTTGTCTATTTCATGCTAGTGTTCTGTTCCACCCTGCCAAAGAGTAGAATCTAAGGTCCAAATACATTAAGGCTTAATAAATATTATGTGTCTACATAGTTGTACAGTTTTGGAAAAGTGTGGGGCATGTGGTTGGTGCTTGGGGAGGGCTATGATTAGGTACAGGCCTGTAGCAGAACTTCTTAGTAGACTTTGGCAACCTGAGGGGATTGTAGTACTTAAAGTTAGGCAAAGAAGCATCAATTACTGTTTTCAGAAATAAACAAAAACCTCCTCTTAAAAATCTCAACCTCAATACAATGAAATCATCCTTTCTGAAAAGAAGTAAAAAAGCAGGCACATCCAAATTCCTGTGCAACAAAACTCTTTAATCTTATAAATATATAAGATAACAGCATAGAAACACACACACACACGAGGTGGTACAGTGGAAAGACTACCAGGCCTGGAGTCAGGAAGACCAAACCCAAGCTGAGATACTCACTAGCTGTGTAACCCTAGACAAGTCACTTCACCTCTATTTGCCTCAGTTTCCTCATCTGTAAAGTGGGAATCATAACATCTCTCAGGGATATTATGAGGATCAAATGAGATAATAATTGTAAAGCACTTAGCAGAGTGGCAAGAACTTATAAATACGTTGTTGTTGAGTCATTTCAGTCATGTTTGGACTCTTTGTGACTCCTATTGGGGGTTTTCTTGGCAAAGATACTGAAATGGTTTGTCATTTTCTTCTCCAGCTCATCTCATAGGTGAGAAAACTGAGGCAAACAGAGTTAAATGACTTGATCACGGTCACACAGCTAATGTCTGAGGCCAGAATTGAACTGAGTCTTCCTGACTCCAGGCCCAGCACTCTATCCACACTGCACCACCTAATATAAATATTAGCCTCTATTATAAAAAGTATATACACACAGAGGGATACCCCATTAATTGTTGGGGAAGTAGTTCCACTTAACTAAATTTCCTCTAACGCTGATAACCTCTTAAAGCAGAAAAACTTTTTTTCAAAATTATAATAATTATTTTTGAAAATGTTTCATGTACATCCTTGATTTCTGAAACATAATGTAATAAATATAATTTAATCTTTTATTGATGACTCAGGGTCATCACGGTGAACATCCAATTTTATACTAACACAGTAATGCCTTGTTTCTCTGGCTATTTGCCCTTTTCTGAAAGGGCCTTGGACTGCTATGCTTTTCTGGATTTTGAGTTACCTTCATTAATATTTTCTCCATTTCTGTAAAAATTTTGTCAGTTGTCGCTGTTCACTTCCCAGCATATCTATCTCTAGCACTGTCTCTGCTCCGCTTCTATTCTAATATTTGTCAAAGCTGAGAGAATGGAAAGCCCGATAACCAAATTGTTAAGAGCTATTATAATTGTTAGAATTCTATTGCCAAACTTATTGTAGACTTAAGTTTTAGCTTATTCCTTTATTGTTATAGCCTAAGAACTAGATCCTAAAAGACATATATGATCTGATACAAAGTGAAGCAGACAGAACCAAGAAAACAACATACACAGAAGTCTGACAATATACAAAACAACTGAAACTGAATGCTGCAAATTGATGATGACCAAGCTTAGCCTCAAAGAAGAGCCATGGGAAGGTATGTCTTCTTTGCTTCTTTGTGGAAGTAGGGGACCATGGTATATAATGTCAAACTTTTTTGATATCTTGGTTAGTTGGGTGAAATTACCCACACACATATTCAATTCCCCTTCCCCTCACACTGTGTTTTTTTTCTCTTTATTATAAGGTACTTCTCTCCAAGAGGGCGAAAGGAGAGGAAGGGATGCAATATGAAATTTATATGATGTGAAAACAATGGCTATCAATAAAAATTAATTTTAGAAAGAATTATGTCCCAAATAAGAGTAAATGGGCTCAATCAAAGGCCTCAAGGGTTCTTCTATGATTAATGTACATAAGCTTTAGTATATGACTTTATGACATCAACTTTAGCTGCCTAAACCAGAGGATTTTTATGATTACTCCCAGATTTGCAACTATGTTGGTATAGCTAAGCTAGCTAAAAAATCAATTTACATATAAGTGAAGTGTTACTGTATACATGGATATAATAATAATTATTATTATATAGTACTTACTATGTGACAGTCACTATGCTAAGCACTTTACAATTATTCTCTCATTTGATCCTCACAACAACCCTGGGAGTTAGGTGCTATTATTATATCCATTTTACAGATAAGAAAAGTGAGGTAAAGAAAGGTTAAGTGACTTACCCAGGGTAACAAAGCTAATAAATATATTAGGCTAGATTTGAACTCACGTTTTCCTGATTCCAGGCCTCCTAGCACCTATCACTTGATACACTGTACTATGTAGCTGCTGCTTCTCTCTCTCTCTCTCTCTCTCGCTCTGTGTGTGTATACATATATATATATATACATATATGTATGTATTTATCTACAAACATACTTCCTACTTAACAAAGATTCATAAATGCATTTAGATTTAAATATAGATTCTCTCACTACTCCCACCATTTCACTCAGAATCTTAAAAGTTTAGCATAGTGCCTGGAACATAGTAAGTGCTTAATAAATGCTTGCTGACCCGACTTGACACCAGAGCTTTTTTAATCAATGTAATGAATGAATAAATGAAAAAAGCATTTAATAAGCACTTACTGTTTGCCAAGCACCATGGTATGCACAAGCGATATCAATTGGAAAAGTCAGACCCTGAAAGGCAACTTCTATATGAGGTACCTCATATAGTTATCCCTTCCACATCGCTGGAGTTAGAGGCAGAGCACCACCCTGATCAGGAAAATCCACATAAAATTTTTGGGCCATCCCTTAGTGCAAAAGAAGAAGTCTGAATTTTTTTCTTTTTTTTTTCTTTTACAGGGTGTTTACAGTACCTTATTATAAAATTTGGGTTGAGTTTGGTCATAGGCTCTGTGTCATCTGCTGTTGTCACACATGTTGTCTATACCTTCTGCAAAACTTCCCCAAAATCCCCATTTAATTTCATATGCCAATCTGCATATGAAATATGCAGTATCGAACCATGATAGGGAAAATCTCAATGTGGAAGGGATAACTGTATAGGGCAGATGGAAATGTCCCACGTCCAAAGGGTTCTACAATAGCAGGGCAACTGGTAAGGAAGACCTGGGGTGGGGGGGGGTCCTTTTATGGTTCTTTCATAGACAGTTTGGTTCAGAGGAAAGAACATTGTAATTGGAGTCAAAGGGCTCAGTGTGAATCCTATCACTATCTGTGTGACCCCAGTTAAGGGAGCTCTCTGTTTTCTTCTCTATATAATGTAGGTGTTGAACTAAATGATGGCTGAGGTTCCTTTCAGTTCTAAACCACTCATGATCTGGGTAGGTTCCACAATAGCAGTGTCAGCAAGAGCCTTTTCCATGTGGTGCTCACCATTGCCTAGATCACACCCATGCTGCTGAGGAATTGTTACAGATACTGTCTCAGGTGAGATAGCTTCTCTTAGAGAGACACATGGTGCATACCTCCCCTTAGAAAGCCTATGTGTCATGTACAGTTGTGTCTTCCCTTCATAACTTCTCCCTCAATTTTGTAGGTTTTTGAGTTGGAAGTTCTGAGTTGAAATGCTAATAACAGTATTTCATCTTTCTACCTAACCCCTTACCCTTTTATTGTTGTTGTTTAGTCATCTTTTAGTCATGTCTGGCTCTTCATGACCTCTTTGGGGGTTGTCTTGGGAAAGATACTGTAGTGGTTTGCCAATTCCTTCTCCAGTTCATGGAGAAAACAGGCAAATAGGGTAAAATGACTTACTGAGGGTCACACAGTTAGTAAGTGTTTGAAGCTACATTTGAAGCTAGGTCTTTCTGACTCCAGGCCTGAGAATCTATCCACTGTGCCACCTAGCTGTCCTACTTCTCACCCTTCCTCCAAATAATTTATGGAATGGAATAAGCATTTATATAGTGCCTACTATGTGCCAGGAACTGTGCTAAATGATTTTTACAAAGCATTTGTAAATCTGATCTTTACAACAACTCTGCAAAGTTGGTGCTATTATTATCCCCACTTTATAGTTGGGAAGCTATTTATATGGCAAAGGCACTCAATTTGTTATTTCATTGGTCAAGCGAACACCTAGGTAAGAAAATTCCCTCTGCCAATGCAAGCTGACACCTGATCTACAATGTATTGTCTTAAAGAGTCTTTTTTTTTTTTTTTTTGGTGAGGCAATTGGGGTTAAGTGACTTGCCCAGGGTCACACAGCTAGTAAGTGTTAAGTGTCTGAGGCCGGATTTGAACTCAGGTCCTCCTGAATCCATGCTCTATCCACTGCGCCACCTAGCTGCCCCTTAAAGAGTCTTAATATGGGTCTCTTGAGTCCTGCCAAACTAGATTAAAATATAACTGGAAAATATGTAACAAAATAAATAAAAATACAATACAACATCCATAATGTTAACATGTGGTTTTCTAAGTCAATATGCAACCATAGGGATCTTAGGGTTTAGTCAGTCCTGTCTATTTGAGTTTAAAATCACTGGCCTAGAGAAATAAAAGTTTAAAAGTTCCTTACCTGGCATTGCAAAGCCAATAGGTGTCAGAGGTAGGATGTGAACCCACATCTTCCTGACTTCAAATACAGACCTCTAGTCACTATGCTATGGCTCCCTTTCTATAATGTATATATTTTTAATTTTTTTCAAAGTTAAATGTGTCCTTTAGTAATTCAATTTGTGGGAAAGGAAGGCCAGAGAACATTTAACTATATTGTAATTAATTACACATGCAAATGAATCATCTAAATTTGGATGCACAATTACATGTCTAATCACAGTTGGCAAAGGTTGAAAATTGCATGCTTGGGCTGATGAGCATGCCTCCTGGCTTGCACAGGTGCTCAGCCATCACTGGTACCAGCATATACCTTACTCAATGCAAATAGCTTAGAATGCCAAATAGTGAACTAGCATATCACATGCTGAGGCAGCCAGGAGGTGCTGTGGACAGACTGCCAGGCCTAGAGTCAGTAAGACTCATCTTTCTGAATTCAAATCTGACCTCAGACCAGATGGGTGACCTTGGGAAAGTCACTTAACCTTGTCTGTCTCAGTTTCTTCATCTGTAAAATGAGCTGGAGAAGGAAATGGCGACCCAACCACTCCAATATCGGCCAAGAAAACCCCAAAAGGGGTCATGAAGAGTCAGACATGACTCAACAACATCAGAGGCTATAACTTCTAAGGCTCACTGAAATAAAAGCATGCTTTGTGATGTTCATAAAGCAGCCCACTGTCTTGGGTCTCAGCTTCTCTTTAGCAAACTGAATTAATACTGGTAGCTCTTGCAGTGGGGAATATAATATTAGAATGACTACTATCAACCGCTTCACCCAATTTAAGAAGCAGCATGAAAATAAACCTCCTTGGGGCAGCTAGATGGCGCAGTGGTTAAAGCACTGGCCCTGGATTCAGGAGTACCTGAGTTCAAATCCGGCCTCAGACACTTGACACTTACTAGCTGTATGACCCTGGGCAAGTCACTTAACCCCCATTGCCTACAAAAAGAAAAAAAAAGAAAAGAAACCTCCTTTTCTGGTACCCACTGAATACCAAAAACCCAATATGAAAAAATATGACCAAATACCAAACAGCTAGAATCAGGCACATTTAGTATTAAAGTTCTGAAACTAATCAGAGTAGGTTTTGTGGATTGCAGAGTAGAGCCTTTGGGATGTTCCAGGCAAAGGTCAGATTATTTGAGACTTGTAGTCTTGCAGCCTTCAAAATCCCAATCTATAGACTGAAAGAAAGAAACAAAAGCAAAGAGGGACAGAGACAAAAACACAAGGGAAGGGAATAAGCATTTATATAGTACCTACTATATGCCAGGCACTGTGCTAAGCACTTAACAAATATCTCATTTGATCTTTACAACAATCCTGAAATTTCCATTTTTCAGTAGAGGAAACAGATGCCAACATAGGTTAAACAACTAGCTCAGTATCACAAAGTTGGTATATATTTGAGGCTGAATTTGAATTCAGGTCTTCCTGACTTCAAATCCAGCATTCCATCTACTGCATCACCTAACTATCAAAGACAGAGAGACAGAGACAAAGAGGATTTGAAAACAGGTCTTTTATAACAGAGATACTTTTGAGTAGATCTGTTATTTTTCCCAGGAGACTTTCCATTTACTGATGCTATCCTGAGGGTGGAATTTAGGAACAATGTGTTTCTAGTGTCAATTAAATGATACCACATAGTCAACCTCCTACCTGCAAGGACACATTTGTTATAATAAGGCCTTTCTGGGGCTCTCAGTAATCAAATTCCCTTGGAAGGGGTCCAAATTGGACTAGATCAAAGTACATTTTACAGAATGGCAGGTGATTGTCCAGGATATATAGTCATTTGTGGTGGTGGTTATGATTGTGACCCTGCTCAATTAGTGTTGCCTTCAGTTGAATGTGTTCTGTCCCCCAAACAGATTGCAATTGTCTACTGTTCAGAGACTATTTTTCATTTAAGCAAGCGTTTATTAAATAATAAGTGCTGGGAATACTAGTACAAAAGTAAGACAATCCTGCCTTCAGGGAACTTACAATCTCTGATTGTATTTTATTATGTTCCATTCCCTCTCCTTCCTTTGATAAGACAGGGTTCTCAACACTCTCCGCAGGGACTTAGTAAATGCTGCTGATGAAACAACTCATCAAATCCAGTTATAGCAATTAGTGCGGTCCTGTCTACATTTTGGAAAAACCTGGGATAAGGCATTTGTGCAACTCAGGAACATTTATTTGAAAATGGTGTTCCACATAGGATAAGAAGCTTCACTCTAGCAAATGCAATTTGATTTTTCCCACAAAATAAACATCTATCGGCCACGGAGAGCAGAATTTTCTGGCATCAAAATATCATGTATAAGTAGTGCATAGAAAATAACTTTTGACATACCTTCAAACATATACATTAGATCACACATGAGACTTGATTTCCCTAAAATTGTGAAGTGTGTGGAAGCTAAATGATTAGACCATTATAAATATGGAAAAAATATTACGGTGATTTAAAATCGTGAGGATTGTTGACTCAAATTTTGAATGATACAAAGGAAAAGGAACTGTTCTGGTATCAGGAGACCTATTTTCTAAAACCAAATCTGCCACAAACTGTGACCATGTCATTCAACTACTTTGGGCCTCAGCTTCCTCATGTATAAAATATATAAAAGTTGGAGTAAATTATCTCTAAGTTTCCTTTCAACTCTAAAAATCTGATCTCTAGTACACAAGTGGGTTAAACAACATTTGACAAGCAGCCACTAGTTCTGCTTCCTCTACCTTTATAACTCTTTTTTTTTTTTTTAGTGAGGCAATTGGGGTTAAGTGACTTGCCCAGGGTCACACAGCTAGTAAGTGTTAAGTGTCTGAGGCCAGATTTGAGCTCAGGTACTCCTGACTCCAGGGTCGGTGCTCTATCCACTGCACCATCTAGCTGCCCCTTTATAACTCATTTAAACCAACGATGGTCAACTCAGTTATTTGATGGATAGAAAGTGGAAAGAGGGCCAGGCTCAAAGCCAGGGATAACTGGGTTCTAGTTCCCACCCCCAACTCTGCCATGAGGTAGATGTGCTTCTCAGTGCTTTAGCCAGGTCTATAAGACTCTAAATTACAGAGGAGCTTGATGACCCGTATTAGTAGAGGGAGTTTCCTCATACAGAAGTATGAAATCACAATGCTCATTCCCTATATTTAGTAGTCCTCCACTTCTCTAGAAATTATTCATATAGCAAATTATCCAGACGAGAGCTGAGAAACCGAAATAAAAATGAAGGCTCCAAATAACCAAAATTGATGTAGTAATGCCCATGTTCTAACTTACTTATTGGAAATACCCTCAGGCCTTCATTCACAGACCTGTGTCTTCCTATTTTATGCTAGATTCTAGCAAAATTGGTTATATATCTTTTCAGCTAACAGCGGCTTAGGAGTAAAGGGGGGAGGAGTGTGATTAGTGCATATGTATCATAATACACTGATAGAAACAAGAAATGAGAGATTACATCTACCAGCAAGAAAGGAGATAAAAAAAAAAACCCCTATCAAAAGCTAACATAAGATTTTTTAATAATGGGCAGCTTAGTACATGGGCAAACATCGCAAGACATCATTTATTCCTGAAATCCTTAATATTTTTCTTATAGCTCAGTACGATAACCAATTTTAATAATGATGATCCTTATTAAGAAAAGGTTAAATTATGTGCGTTGTGCTCTATTTCAGAAGCATAGAAGCCATTTTAAGAAAGATTTTCATCAGAATACTTATCATTTTTAAAGTTTTGATGCTTAAAGGAATAAATTTATTTATCTTAAAATTCTATTTATGTGAAATGCTTCAGGTAAATCAAGTACTGCATTCTCTGGTTAGCTACAAGTTACTATGAGCAATTTCAAGTTCTCAGAGGATTAGACAATACTAATAACTTGATTAACACAAGTTAATCTTTCTATGATGATTTAAAAGGCATTTGGGAACTTTGTGGCTTCTCTAGCTCATCATTATGAACACATGTCGTGAAAATGATGTTAAAGGAAATGTTTGACTGAAAGAATGTTTGACTGAAAGAATTTTGGAAAACAGCCAGATTACTGTTTTCATACTGGGTTTCACTGTGCTCTTTATTATGATGATCACAAAGGAAGGTAACTTGGTTTTTTGTGCTCTTTCAAAATGTGATGACATTTCAGTTGCTCTTTAGTGGCTGAGTGTCTTTTTCTAAGCTTTGGTTAAGCTAAGCAAACAGGTATACCTATATGCACAGCAGCTGATTTCCATACAAGGTCCTTACTGTATACACTAAATATAGAAAAACTATGTAATCAATAAAGATTTATGGTTTTATAGGCCAATGAGACATTACATTTTGAAGGGAAATTATTATTAGCATACCAGGTTTTATTCATTCTATTTTAAAAAGGGCTGTCATGGGGCAGCCAGGTGCCACAGTGGATAGAGCACCAGCCCTGGAGTCAGGAGAACCTGAGTTCAAATCCGGCCTCAGAAACTTAATACTAGCTGTGTGACCCTGGGCAAGTCACTTAACCCCAATTGCCTCACCAAAAAAAAAAGGGCTGTTACATTGGAATTAGTGACTTTGGCATATTTAGGAAGATCCTTTACAAGAACTAATGGAAAGAAGCAGGCATGAATCACATAATATGAATGACATCAGAAGGGTTACAGTCTGCTGGCTCATATCCTGGTTATTCTTCTCAATGCTTCATTCTCCTTCACCTTCCATGTCCAACCTGTTGCTAAGTCCTGTCAATTCTACCTTCACAACATGTCTCGTACATGGCTCTTTCTGTTCTTTGACAATACCACTGTCCTGGCACAATCCCCCCATTACTTTACACCCAGACTATTGCAAGAGCCCATTAGTTGACCTCCCTGCCTCATCTCTCCCAACTCCAGTCCATCCTCTGTTGTCATTCAACTATCTAGGTGATCTTCCTAAACCACACATTTGACCATGTCATCCTTCTAGTTGGTAAAGGCCACTGGCTCCCTGTCATCTCCAGAATCAGATATAAAATCCTCTGTTTGGTTTTTAAATTCTTTAAACTTGATCCTTTGCTATCTTTTTAAGTCTTCTTGCATCTTTTTCACCTCCAGTGATACTGGCCCCATTATTCTTCTTCTCATAAGACACTCTATCTCCAAGACTCCAAGCATTTTCTTTTTGTTTGTTTGTTTGTTTGTTTTTTGGTGAGGCAATTGGGGTTAAGTGACTTGCCTAGGGTCACACAGCTAGTAATTGTTAAGTGTCTGAGGTCAGATTTGAACTCAGGTACTCCTGAATCCAGGGTCAGTGCTCTATCCACTGCGCCACCTAGATGCCCCGACTCCAAGCATTTTCTTTGGCTGTCCCTCATGCCTGGAATGCTCTCCCTCCTTATCACTGCCTCTTGATTTCCCTGGCTCCCTTCAAACCTCAGCTAAAATCCTCCCTTCTGCAAGAAGCCTTTCCTGATCCCCCTCTGTACTAGTGCTTTCTCTGAGATTATCTAATTTATCCTATACATATCTTGTTGTACACAATTGCTTGAATGTTGTCTCCCCCATCAGTCTCTGAGCTCCTTGAGACCAGGGCTGGGTTTTGTCTTTCTTGGTATCTCTTATGCTGAAAATAGTGCCTAGAACATAATAAGAACTTAAGAAACGCTTGGTGACTTAAATTGATTTGCACCAATGGAAGGAGTATCTATGTAAAAGTAGCAAACTTGGGGGCAGCTAGGTAGCACAGTGGATAAAGCACTGGCCCGGGATTCAGGAGGACCTGAGTTCAAATCCAACCTCAGACACTTGACACTTACTAGCTGTGTGACCCTGGGCAAGTCACCTAACCCTCATTGCCCTGCAAAAAGAAGAAAAAAATATAAAAAGGTAAACAAAAGATAAAAGTAGCAAACTTTTCCACAGTACCTTAATATTTACAAAGAGCTTTGAATCTATCGTCTCATCTGATTCTCCCAAAACCCTTGTAAGATAGATGTCATTATTATCCCCATCTTGTAGACAAAGAAACTAAAGCTGGGAGAGATGAAGTGACTTGCCCAGGGTCATCCAACTAATATAATTCTGAATAAAGATTTAAACACAGACCAAGCACTATATTCACTGTGGTATATAGTTTCATGGATCATATATCCACTGATGTAATAGAAAAATGCTTTAAGACCAAAGCTTGTCCAAAGATAAAAATGTTAAAATCATGCTATACCATGGATATAATTATTGATGCTTGTTTGGGAAATTGAATTAATGTTTGCAACAAGGGAAAATCATAACATAAAAGATTTCTACTGCATGTTATTTTGCTTCTAGGAGCTTGATTTGATATATGATAGAGCCAAATATCATATAGACAGAGATACACATATGCATGTGTATATATGTAGGTATAAATACATACACATTTACATATATGCATACACACATGTAGGCATATAATAATACATAGGTACTTATTTATGCGTTTTGTGTAATTTTATAGTGAACACATGTTTTATGCAAATGCATATTTATACATGCATGTTTGTGTGTACATAGAGACATATATTTTGTGTTCTATAAAATGACATTATCCAAAATAATTATGAGTGTTTGAAAATGCTTATATTGTACTTGCAAATCTATTACTTTTCATGGTAGATAAAACAGAGGTGGCATGTGGTATTGTGCAGAGAACCCTGGACTGTAAGGAGTTCCAGTTTTGAAATACAGTCTAGCCACTCTCTAGTGGCATTAGTCAAGTTATTTCAACACTTTAGGCCTTTATTTCCTGATATCTAAAATAAGTAAGCTGGACAAAATGATCTCCAAGATCCCTTCCAATGTTAGCATTCTGTGAAACAAATTCTGTCCCTTGGGAAATTCATTTTGCCAGTGCTGTGAAAACATTTTGTGTGACTTTTATCAATATACCCCATAAGGAACCATGATCCAGATGCAATTGTTTTCTTCTGAAAAAGAAAATAAATCCAAGGAGAGACCCTCCAATCAAAAATCCACCATAATACCAAGTCTGGGGTCAAATACTAAAATTACTGGTTAGTGCCAAATGTGCAAAAGATGATTTGGTGATGTCTTAAATATATATACATATATATATATATATATATATATATATACATATATATATATATACACATACACATATACATATATACATATATACATATATATACATACATACACATATATATACCTTTGTGTTCCCTTAATAGAATATGTAATATACTTTATTTAAATATAAATTATTTTAAATTTTAATTAATTTAATATTCAATATAAATTTATGGAAATATAGATTATTTATTAGTATGTTTCATATATAATGGCATGATATATCACTTTAATAGTAAAATATGAACATATCTGATCAGATAACAGCATGTCCTGATTCAATCTCCTACTTTATTACCACTTATAAAACCACAAAAGAAAGGTTTAAATGAAAGCTATGCTTCCAGGGCTTCTGTAACATAGACTGACCTAGGAATAAATAAAATTTGCTCTAGCAGATTCAGGTGATGGTAATCAGTTTCAGCCTTATTTCAGAATTGGCTCGGGTATAATTACATGGGGCTTAAGATGACCAAAGACAGAGAACATTTCCAAAATGGTTTATCAAGCATGTCTTATTTCCTTCCAGGATTCACTGAAATGAAAAATCACTAGGACAGGGAGATGCCTTCTAGGAAATGCTTAAGTTTTATTTTACTAAATGCCCACTACAAGATGTGCCTCAAAAGCCCTATGGAAATATGCCGTTTATCGCTATGAAATCCTAGAGCAGTTAACCCAGTGACTTAATACTTTTAGCTTATTTATTAGTGTTGAGTTATAATTGTCTGAGATATTCCTCAACATCAACAGCCAAAACTCAGCTTGGTATCAAGAAGCACATCAAGAAAATAGGGTGTTCCAAAAATCTTAGCGCAATTTCAAGCAACTGCAGTTTGAAATTGTAATAAGACTTTTGGGATATCCTTTGATCCTATCTGCCAGAGACATGAAGTTAATATGCAATTTAAGAACACATCCATTACCAATGGAAAAGAGCTATCAGGCTTGTCCATCACTCTGCCAATGTAAAATGTATCCTTGTGTTGTTTAGGGTTCCCAAGAGGGCTATGTCTTTAATGGCTAGTGGTGACTAATGGGCATTTATGAAGACAGAGTACTGAAAGTACTATTGATCATAACTCTTGAGATACCCACAATTTTAGAAAATATTGTTTTATCTGTTGACTGAGTATATGAAAGCAATGGTTTCTCACTTTCATAAACAATGGTTAAAGATATTCCATGACCAGTCTGGGTCCACTGTCTTCCTTTTCCTTCCTCCCTTCTTTCCTGGTCCACTTTCCATAGCATTTTCTGTGTACTTTTTTTTTGGAAACATCTATTTTAGCTTTTAGTCAGGTTTTAGGTAGCTTGGTATCTATATTTAAAGCACTAGGTGCTAAGTATGACTAAGTCACTTACGATCAGAAATCATGTCTTAACCTCCTTTACCTTATACATAATAAAGACTCAAAAAATATTTGATAAAACAATCAATGGATTAAGGAAATGTTTATTCCCTGAACTTATTATTTTTTTTTTTAGTGAGGCAATTGGGATTAAGTGACTTGCCCAGGGTCACACAGCTAGTAAGTGTTAAGTGTCTGAGGTTGGATTTGAACTCAGGTACTCCTGACTCCAGGGCCGGTGCTCTATCCACTGCTCCACCTAGCTGCCCCTTCCCTGAACTTATTTGAAACCCAAAGTATCAATGCATGTGCAAAACAATTTCACTATTTTAAATCATAGATTATAAAATGTATTTGAATGCTAGAAGCTTCAGGGGAGAAAGGGTTGAGTACACTTTCTATTTTTTTTTTCAGGGCAATGAGGGTTAAGTGACTTGCCCAGGGTCACACAGCTAGTAAGTGTCAAGTGTCTGAGGCTGGATTTGAACTCAGGTCCTCCTGAATCCAGGGCTGGTGCTTTATCCACTGTGCCACCTAGCTGCTCCTTGAATACACTTTCTAAATCAAACTCCCCATTGTAATTTACCTGGGGTGGGGAGAGATGGGTGGGTGAAAAGAATGTATGAAGCAAAGATAAAGAACGCAAGCTGAATTCTGCACTTCAGCCTCTCAAGAAGACTTTTTTTTTTTCATACAGCAATACTGATACTAGCATTGCTTAAATTGGCAAACAGCAAAATTCAGGCCCTGAGGTGTCTGGTATATGATGTCAATGTGGTTATTATTGCCTGAGCTCCACTTTTCCCTTTGCACAAGTGAACAACCTAAATAAACAATTGCTCTAGTGTCAATGTATAAATTATTGCTAATACCACGTCAGCACTCAGCACTTCCCAGGGCACAGAGAAACATGGACAAAAGTTGTCACATGTCAGCTCAAGTCCCATTAAGCTGCATTAGTCACCAATCCTCAAAGAATACCTGGAATTCTGGGCCTTCCTTGGAGAAACGCCTTTATCAGGAAGCAAAAGCCACATCCTCTATAGTCATAAAGGATTTATAAGATTGTCTTCACAATTCAGCTCCCTTTTCTCATGCTTCCTTTCTCTCCTTCATTATTAAGAGAAAACTAAGCCAGCAAGTAGCTCTCTTCATAATTTCCAGCTGTTCATATAAAAAAATAAAAGCCAGTTATCTCTGCCATTCAGATGGCACTGATGCAGCATCAATAAAGATAAAAAATAACCTTGTCTCAGAGTCATACTGAAATCAGATAATATATACACAGTAGACTGAATTTATGAAGAAGCTTTTTTTATCTGCTTTTTGCAAGTATGACGCTATGTAAAAACTTCCTTGAAACAACTGGAACCCTCTGTTTTATAATTGCTGCCCACAAGATCCTCCTGAAATAGAGTTCAGAGCTACCATAACTTTTTTGGCCCTCCCAAATGTTGATAGGACCTGGTGATTAATCTGACTAATATCAATATGTGATGTATTTATTCTTAATTCATTGCCCTGGAGCAAATTGAAATAGACTGCATTAACTACTATTCTATTATTCATTAGAATAAAACGAACAGGAATAAAATTAACCTCAGGTCCTAGTGGTAGTATAATGTTTTGCCTATGACAGATTCCAATTCAGGTTCTGAAATTAATTTACTACTTTGTCATCTGGCAAATGTTGCCAGTGCTGTGAGGTAAGCAGCTTTCAGTAGAAGCCACTGAACATCTGGCCAAGGCCTAGAATTATTTCCTTAGGGGATCTTGAGTAAGTTTTTGATCAGGGAATTCCTTATAGGATATCAGTTCACTATGTGTTTGTTTATTTTGTGCATGGTTGTGAGTCTTTGGAAACAGACTACTGACTGACATGACTAAGGATAATATTTGGGGAGAGAAAGATCTTTTAAGTAGCTTTTTAAATATTTGCTCAAGTACAAATGACTGTAGCATCTAAATTAAGATGGAAACTTTTCATTCCAGCATTATCATCATACAAAAGCATCATTCCAGAAAGAGCCACTGGGGTAGAGCCAAGATGGCGAGGAAAAGGCAGGAACCTGCCTGAGGTCCAAATTCCCCTCCAAACAACTTTAAATAACATTTCAAAATGAACTCTGGAGTAACTGAATCTATAAAAGAATGGGGTGAAACAATTTTCCAGCCCAAGACAACTTAGAAGGTCACCAGGAAAGGTCTCTCACACCAGGGTGAGAGTGGAGTATCCTCCAGTGCAGTCTGTACCATCACAGGCTACAACGCAGCAAGTTAGCAGTAAGCTTTGGGAGTTATTGATTCAGCTGCAACAGGGACAGTTTCTGGACCTGCCCACAGATAGAAAGAGGGTCTGACAACTGGTCGGAAGGAGATTACTGGTGTCTCTTTCCTGGCATTAGGGAAAGGGTTCTGTTACTTTGTCCATATTTAGATGTGGATTACAGTTCTGGGTCACAGTGCCAGGGAGAGGAAGAACAGTAGCACACCAGAGCTTGTAGTTGCAGGGAAGCAAGAATCCTGATCACAGTTCCAGGACAGAAAAGAGTGCTCATGGTCACTCACAGATCAGGAAAATAAATAGTAAACACACCTCACACCTCTCCTTAAATCATGCTATGTTAGAAGATCAGAAAACTTTCATATTCCCCACCCCTCACCCCCGCCCAGAACTAGATCTTAAAACAGTTGCACAAAAAAAAAAAACTAAAGTTTGGGACAATGCCCCCTCCACTCTGGGAGTAGAGCCCAACTTTAATATAAAGTTTAAAGTCAAGAAATAGGCTGGAAAAAAATGAACAAACAACAAGAACAACAAAGGATCCTGCCATAGAAAGTTACCATGGTGACAGAAAGAGCAAAACACAAACTCAGAAGACAACAAAGTCAAAACTGCTACATCCAAAACCTCAAAAATATATGAATTGGTCTCAGGCCCTGGAAAAGCTCAAAAAGAATTTTAAAAGTCAAATAAGAGAGATAGAAGAAAAATTGGAAAAAGAAAGTAGAGTGATATAAAAAAATGTGAAAAAAGAACCAACAGCTTGGTAAAGAAGGTGCAGAAATATACTGAAGAAAATAACACCTTAAAAACAGAATAGGCCAAATGGCAAAAGAAGCACAAAAATCCACCAACATGAAGAAGTCCTTAAATACAGAATTGGCCACATGGAAAAAGATGTATAAAAATTCACTGAAGAAAAGAACTACTTAAAAAGTAGAATTGGCCAAATGTAAAAGAAGGTACAAAAGTTCACCAAAGAAAATAATTCCTTAAAAATTAAAATTGAGCAAATGGAACCTAATTATTTCATAAGAAATAAAAAAAACAAAGTCAAAAGAATGAGAAATAAAGGAAAATGTGAAATACCTCATTGGAAAAATAACTCACCTAAAAGATAAATCCAGGAGAGATCATTTACGAATTATTGGACTCCCTGAAAGCCATGATCAAATAAAAAAAGGGCATAGACATCATCTTTCAAGAAATTATCAAGGAAAATATCCTAGAAGCAGAGGGTCACATAGAAATGGAAAGAATCTACCAATTAACTCCTGGAAAAGATGCCGAAATGATAACTCCCAGTAATATGTAATCAAATACTAGAGCTTCCAGGTCAAAGAGAAAATATTTCAAGCAGCCAGAAAAAAATTAAATATCATGGGGTCACAGTCAAACAAAATTTAGCAGCTTCTACATTAAAGGATCAGAGGGCTTGGGATATGATATTCTAGAAGGCAAAGGAGCTAGGATTATAGGAATCACCTACCCAGCAAAATTGAGTATAATCTTTCAGGGGATAAAATGGGCATTTAATGAAATTGAGGCTTTTCAAGCATTCCTGATGAAAAGAACAGAACTGAATAGAAAATTTGACTTTCAAATACAAGACTCAAGATATGCATAAAGAGATAAACATGAAAGAGAAATCAAAAGGAATTCAATAAGCTTAAACTGTTTACCTTCCTATATTGGAAGATGATACTTGTAACTCCTAAGAACTTTATCATTATTAGAATAGAGGGAGTTTACATAGACAGAGGGCATGAGTCTGAGTTCAATTTGATGTGAAGATATCTAAAAACATTAAGGGGTGAAGAGAGAAAGGAAGAGATAGAATGGGGCAAATAATCTCACATTAATGAGGTGTGGAAGAACTTTTACAGTGAAGGAGAAGATGGGGGAGGGAGGGAGGGAGCATTTGAACCTTACTTTCATCAGAATTGGCTCCAACGGGGAATAACATACACAATAAGTTGGGTATAGAAATCTATCTTACCTGACAGAAAAATAGGAGGTGAAGGGGATGAGAAAAGGGTCGTGGGAGTGATAAAAGGGAGGACAGATTCTGGGAGATGGTAGTCAGAATTAAAAATTTTGAGAAATGGCAGAGTGAAAGGAGAGAGAAAGTAGAATAAATAGAAGGAAAATAGAATGCAGGGAAATACACAATAATCATAACTGAAAAAATGTACAGCAAGTTTCTCTGATAAAGGCCTCATTGCTCAAATATGTAGAGCTGTGTGAAATTTACAAAAATAAGAGCTATTCCCCAATTAATAAATGTTCAAAGGATATGAACAGGCAATTTTCAGATGAATTAATCAAAGCTATCTATAAAAATACAAAAATGCTCTAAATCACTACTGATTAGAGAAGTGCACATTTAAACAACTTTGAGATCCTACCCTACACCTATATTGGCTAATATAACAGAAAAGGAAAATAACAAATGTTGAAGGGGATGTAGGAAAATTGAGACACTATTGGTAGAATTGTGAACTGATTTAACCATTCTGGAGAACAATTTGGAACTATGTTTAAAGGGCTATAAAACCATGTATATCCTTTGATCCAGCAATGCCAGTACTAGGTCTATTTCCCAAAGAGATAAAAAAGGGAAAAGGACTAACTTGTACAACAATATTTATAGCAGCTTTTTGTGGTGGCAAAAAATTAGAAATTTAGGGGATGTCCTTCAATTGGGGAATGGATGAACAAGCTGTGGTATATCATTGTGATGGAATACTATTGTAGTATAACAAATGATGAGCAAGATGCTCTCCAAAAACCTGGAAAGACTTATATGAACGCATGCAAAATGAAATGAGCAGAACCAAGAGAAGATACAGTAACAGCAACATTGTAAAATGATCAATTGTGAATGACTTAGCTATTCTAAGTAATACAATGATCCAAGACAATTCCAAAGGATTTATAATGAAAAATGCTATCCATCTCCAGAGAAATAATGGATGGAGTCAAAATGCAAATGGCAGCATACTTTTTTAAACTTTATTTTTCTTGGATTTTTTTGTCTGTTTTCTTTTATATGCCTAATGAAGACATGTTTTGCATGACTGAATATATATAACATATATCAAATTGTTTGCTTTCTCAAGAAGGTGGGGAAAGAAGTAAGAGAGGAAGAGAATTTGGAACTCAAAAATTTTTAAATGAATGAAAAAAATGTACATGTAATTGAAGAAAAATAAAATATTAAATATTTCAAAAGAGAAAAAAACCAAAATCATCATTCCAGGATGAAAGCAAAACATAGGCCTAAAATCAAATGAATCATGCAAGATGAATTTAGTAAGTTCTTACTGTTTGCAAGGAAGACTAAAAAAGTGAAGTAGCCCCTATGTCAAGAAGCTTGTATGCATACTAAATTGGTAAGAATATGTACAACATGCACTTATATCTATATACCAGATAGACACAAGTTAATTTGGGTGGTAGATACTAGCAATTGACAATAGCAGGAAATGCCTCAAAAGATGTGGCATGTCAGATGAGCTTTAAAGAAAATTTATGATTCTTAGAGGTATCAATAAGGAAGTAGTGTCAAAGGATGGGTTAAATAAAAAAAATTGTTGTTGATGATAATGATGCTGATAATTATACTAGAAATGACATTTTTTTAAATTTGTGAGACTCACACACCTGCTATTTCTATGAACATATTCTTTTCATTGTTGTTATTTTGTTAGAGCACCCTCATATGCCTTCTCATAGTTTAGGTCATAAATATCTAGTGATCCCCTACTATGATTTTTTTAGGCATTTAGGTGATGCCAAGGTATCAGAAGTATAGTCTCTTGCACAAGCTTGTGAGGATCTCAAAACAGACTCAGACCTGAAGACCAGGCTAGCTACACTCAGAAGTGGACTTAGTTAAGGCTAACAACTGGGTAGGATTTTTTTTTTGGTTGGAAGGAAGAACACAGAAACCCGTGAAACTGTCTCTTAAGGCACAGAAGAGTTAAAAATTCTGCCAATAGAAGAAACAATCACATGGATAAAATATTTTATGTCAATTAAAATTATTTTTATTGTGAATTTCATTGTCAAGTACAATATTTCAATATACCAAAAAGAACAAGAAAATTCTCCTTCCCAAAATAGAAACCTTCCCTTCAAATAAACATTCATCATACATCAAAACAAATCAATATCTTGGACATTTCTGAGAATGAATATATCATTCTGTATCAGGAGTCTGTTCCCTTCTGGCATTCTAATCCCAGAATGATATTTCTTCCCATTTTCATCTCTTGAGTACCCACCTATCTTTTAAAGCCGAGTTCCCACCTGCTGTTGGGAATTGACTTCCCCCTTAGATCCCAGCTGGTTTCATATCTCAGAAAATTTTTTTAAAGTATATAGTGCGGGGCAGCTAGATGGTACAGTGGTTAAAGCACCGGCCCTGGATTCAGGAGTACCTGAGTTCAAATCTGGCCTCAGACACTTGACACTTACTAGCTGTGTGACCCTGGGCAAGTCACTTAACCCCCTATTGCCTGCAAAAAAATTGTTTTTTTTTAATTAAAAAAAAAAGTATATAGTGCTGGGCATGAGAGTGTATATGTTATTTGCTGCTAGGACAAGTATGGCAATGTATTATCAAAACTTGGTATCCATATCTGATTGCATGATAAGCCACAGCTTATGAATTAATTTTCTGGGAGTGAACTATATTAGTAAATAGGAAATTATTATTTTAATTTTTCTTTGTCCCTATTTTCTTTTCATTGAAGAGGGAATGAAGACATCAATCTATTTCTCCAGATAGTTATGAGAAAAAAAACCAAGGTGGCAGAGGTGGGGACAGAAGCCAAATGAAAATGCAACAAATGAGAAACTACTTGCTACAAAAACATCAAATTTTTTTTAAATGACCCCAAGTGAAAGAAATTAATTTTTCAGAGTCCCAGACAAGGTAGACTTAAGGGAAATCACTTAATGTTCTGATAAATGTGACAGTAAAACATATATCTGTGGATGAAGAAACCAAAGGCCCAAGTTTAAAATCTCTGGTGACATAGAACCAAGGACTTTCATAAATGAAATGGATCTTATCAGCCATCTAGATCAATCTGTACTAGACCAAGAATCCTTTCCCCACAGTACCTTACAAGTAATCATTCAACTTTGGCTTGAAGACATCCAGTGATGGGTAAACTACTGCCTCCTAAGGCAGCCCATTTGCTTTTACTGAGCTCTACTTGTTGGAAAGCCTTTCCATATGCTTAGTTTAAATGTGTCCTATGCAGTTGCTACCCATTTTCTTTTAGTTCTAGCATCAGATAGAACTAATATAATTCTACGTCCATAGAGGAACCATGAAAATACTTGAAAATGGCTGCTATAATTTCATTTCTCCCTCTATCCAACCCCACTCCATTTAACTCTTCCCTTCTGCCTTCATATGGCATCATCTCCAAGCCTCTCACTATCCTAGTTGCCTACCTTTGGGTATGCTATAATCCAGAGCTTCTTAAACTTTTCCCGCTGGCAACTTCTTTTTGCCCAAGAAATTTTTATGCAACCCTGGGTATATAGGTCTATTAAAATATTTATACATAACCTTTTACTGCTGCCAAATTTTTCATGACCCCTACATTGAGTTACATGACCCTATATGGAGTTGGGACCCACAGTTTAAGAAACTTTGCTATAGTTCGCCAATGTCCTTTCTAAATTGTGGTTCCAGACACAATGCTACAGATGTGTTCAAATGAAATAATAATTGTAAAGTACTGAGCACAGTGGCTAGCACATAGTAGATACTATATAACTGTTAGCTATTGTTGTTGTTGTTTTCATCATCATTATTGTGTGTTCTCACTGGGAGAAATTACAACAGAACTGTCACTCTCTGTTTTTTAGACATCGTGTATCTTTTAATACAACCTGTGACCACATAATGTTTTTTGGTTGCCATATCACAATGTTCTTCATAATGATCTTGTGGTCTAGGAAAATCTCCATTTGGTTGCTCAAAGGAAACAGCCCACTGGGTATGGTGGTATGAAATTTCAGTCACCAAGTATTTCCTGGCTATAGGAAGTAGGAAGGAGCAGGGGGTGGGGGAGAGGGAAGCCCTGGTGACCCATCTTCAAAAGGTCAAGATTCTGATCAACTCATATAATGAAATAGATTGTTGTTGCTGTTGTTTGTTCTTCATTCTCAAAGATGACCATGACAGATGTCATGACTTGCAGTGAATTGGATTTAAGTGAGAAAGGGCTCTGCAAAGTCACCAGCCTCACTTTCTCCTCCAGAGCCATCTGGGTCCAGTGGCAAGATATATTATTAGGACAACTGGAGATAATGAAATATAACCCTAAATAACAAGGAAATGTAGAATAAACATGGGGGGAAGGGAGAGAGCAAAGTCCCAAAATGTCAGATAAGATCAAAGACCGTTGACAAATAAGAAACATCCTCATTCATGTTTTCCTATTTCAATCAAAATACCTTAAGTCTATTTGAATTTGAAAGATCTCAGTTAATGCTACCCTAGAACAGGTAGAGAATCTCTGCTTCTCTGATCAGTTTAGAACAGCCCAATGCCACTTTAAAAACCAAAGCAGGTCCCCAAACCAGCTTTATTCATCTATGATTCGGAGAGAGTCCATCTCATTTCTGAGAAAAAGCTCCAACTCCAAATATTATCCCAATCCAAGTAAACATGACAAGGCCATCAAATTGGCCACTATTTGTCTTCAGTATGTGATAGAACAGAGAATATATAGGGAACCTAAGGAAGAGGCTCAATTTCTAAAATTATCTTAGAAGTCGAAGTGTGGCACCCAGATGAATTCAAAGAATCAGAGCAAATATTTATAATTTCTTTTCAACTAACCAGCTTGTAAATTACCCAACCTTTTATTCTCTTTCCAACTGCCATTAAAGGAAACAAAGCAAGAAGGGATATTTTCATGATTCCAAGTAGGGTTTTAAGACTAATAATACACCTTTTTTCCTATGTCCTCACATCTGGGCCAGGGCAAATCTAATTATTTATTATCACAGGGCGCAGTGTGACATAGTGGATAAAATATGAGACTTTAAAATAGAAGAAATCCAGGATTGAATCTCACACATATTAGCTATATGTCCATGGGCAAGTCACGTAACTAAGTCATCTGGTTATCTATAAAATGGAGATAACTAGTCTTCTCTTCTCACAGTCTGTAAGGATCAACTGAATTGCAAAGTGCTATGTGTTTCATATCTTATTACAATTATTTTGATTAGACAATATAGAAAATGGATTTTGTAACATGTGCAGATTAAAAATACTCCCCTTTATTGCCTTTTAATAATAAAAATGACTTATTTGTGAACAAATAGTTAGGACTTCTGAAGATCTAATATCCCATGTCTCTCCAGAAATCAAACTTTTCATGGATACCTATAAATTCTTTTCCTATTACCTCCTGAAGATGTCTACATCTTGGTTTCGATAAAAACTTTATATCCTCAGTCTCACTTAGGAAGAGAAATTCAACATGGCAATTGACGCAACTATTAGGAAGGAAAAAAAAAGCTCTGGTGTTATAGCCAAATACTCTTACCAAACTGAAAATCCTGACTTTGGAGGAAGAAAGTTCAAAAGAGCCTAGGCCACATAAGAGAATTGAAAAAGAATTATTTACTGGATTCATTCTAAATTATTTGACTTTCTAATTTATTTGCACCATGGAACATGAAAAGGTATGGTACACACTTAGACAATTAAACATAGCCAAGTATTTTGAATAATCCCCTTGACTGTGTGTGTGTGTGTGTGTGTGTGTGTGTGTGTGTGTGTGTATGTGTATGTGTGCGTGTGCGTGTGTGTGTGTGTGTGTGTGTGTGTGTGTGTTTGTTTTTGGTGAGGCAATTGGGGTTAAGTTACTTTCCCAGGGTCACACAGCTAGTAAGTGTCAATCGTCTGAGGCCGGATTTGAACTCAGGTACCTGTGGCACCTGACTCCAGGGCCGGTGCTCTACCCACTGTGCCACCTACTTGCCCCTAACCTCCTTGACTTTTAATGAATGCATTCATGTAGTCATGTTTATGCAACAAGGCTCTGTAGTCACTAGTCATCTTTTGTCACTTTAATATATATGCCTAATTTGATATGCCCTAGAGAGTACAGAAACTCAAAATATTGGTAATTTTTATATGTACATATCCTTTCAATATGAATAGAAAGCCATTACAATTCAGAAACTGAATGGTTTAGATAGCTAGGTAGACATTAAGCTGAATCATTTGATCCTTTGTTCCATCCCTAGGGTTCTGTGGTTTCTGATTCAACTCAACCTCAATAACCTTCTCAAAATGGAAAATTAACATTTTTAGTTTGAGCCAAACATCATGTTGAACTTAGCCAATGAAGCCCATGAAGTGAACCCTGAAAATTAGCCAATCTTCAAGAGAAGTTTCAATCATAGATTTCTAGATTAAAAAAAAATATTCAGAAGAGGCATTGATAGTAAAATGGACAATGGACTTGGAATGAGAAAATCCAGGTCCAAGGTTTGGCTCTATCACGAGTTAGCTGTGTGACTTTGGGTAAATCATGTTAACTCTCTGGGACTCGGTTTTGTCACATGGAAAAAGGATGATGGTAGAACTACACAATTATTTAGTTTCCTTCCAACTCTATTCTGTTCATTCTTCAGGTAGCAATATTATTGATATAAGAACCACATCACTAAATTGCACAAATGACAAAAATAAAAGAGAATTTCAATTCATCATGGGTGCTATTTGTTGTCATCTGGTTCAGTGGATTCATCAGAACAAAGAAGTCCCAGTATGGAAACTTTCTTTCCTACTTCAACTCCTCTGTGATTTACACTATTAAACAGTTATCTGAGGCACTGAGAAGGCCAGTGGACTACTCAAGATCACACAGCTAGTATGCATCAAAATCAGACCTTGAACTCTGAACTTCCTAACTCTAAAGCTGTTTTTCTACTATATCATACGCCTCTCATCCTAGGAATAACTTATAACTTCTTAACGTGATTTCCCCAAGAGTTGTTCTGGATTTATCTCATTTTTTTCCATGATCTAAATTATAATTAAAGCTAGGTAGCATAGCAGATAGAGCTCTGGACTTGGAGTCACTAAGGACTGAGTTCAAATCCTGCAGCAACTCACTCACCCTAGATTTTCTCATCACATATATCATAATAATAAAAACACCTACATCACAGGTTTCATTGGGGCTCAAATAAGATAACATGTAAAGTACCATGAAACCTTAACATTTTGTATAAATGTTAGCAGCAAAAACCCAGCATTTGTATCTATCTATGAATCCACATCCACCTTCAAAACACTTTACATACACTGAGTTCAAGAATCTAACTTATGGGGGAAGCTAGCTGGCGCAGTGGATAAAGCACCAGCCCTGGATTCAGGAGGACCTCAGTTCAAATACGGCCTTAGACACTTGACACTAGCTGTGTGACCCTGGGCAAGTCACTTAACCCTCATTGCCCCACAAAAAAAACAAAAACCAAAACAAAGAATCTAACTTAATATCTACAAAATCTATATAGAAAAATCTACCCCCCCCAATCTACAAAATCCTACATATGAAAATATGTAGAATAATATAACAATATTCTTCAAAAGATATTTAACAATTTAAAAAAAAACAAGAAAAAAATCCAGTTACCCATTTCTGATTTAAGAATGGCACCTCAAAAACTCTGCTAATGTTCTTGGACTAAATTTGATTTTTGATTGATTCTGTCTCCCTAAATACTTGGCAATAGCCACATCACCATCCCAGTGACCTAAAGAGGTCTTGTGTTTTTCAAGCCAACATACACTTGCCCTGACAGGGTGAAAAAGGAGAGATGCAGCTGAAGAAATGTATCAAGAAATGTTATCAATTGGGGGCAGCTAGGTGGCGCAGTGGATAGAGCACCAGCCCTGGAGTCAGGAGTACCTGAGTTCAAATCTGGCCTCAGACAGTTAACACTTACTAGCTGTGTGACCCCAGGCAAGTCACTTAACCCCAATTGTCTCACTTTAAAAAAAAAGAAAGAAAGAAATGGTATCAATCAAGGAGTCTTAAAAATGTGGCCACATATCATTATTACAAACATCACCTATTTCATAGTGTCGTAAAGGAGATGTTGTATAGATTGCACAGTATTTGAATTAAAATCAGCTAACAATAACAATAATAGCTAACTTAGCACAGTACCTGATCTACTGTATCATCTAACTGCCTTTAATATTAATACTAACAGTTAATGTTTAATACTACTACTTTAATACTAAAATAACATTTAATTTATAATTTAATAATAACACATTTATGTAACCACTTTGAAGTTTATAAAGCATTTTCTTCACAATAACCCTTTGAAATAGATGATGCCAGTACTATTATTCCCATTTTGCAGATGAATAAACTAGAGTTTTAAAGTGTGTCTTATTCCACATTGTACAATTACTAAAGGGCAAGGGTTAGACCTCTCACCTAGGTCTTATGACTTGAAAACTGATGCTCTTAAAGGAACAGATAATCTTCTTCAAGTTTATCATAGAAAATCCTAAAATGGAAAGAAGAGGCAGCACAGTATAGTGAATACAACACTGGACTTGAAGTCAGGAAGTTCTGGGTTCAAATTCTGCCTCAGATTCTTATTAGCTATATGACCCTAGGCAAGTCACTAAACCTCTTTATAATGATGGGGTTGGTCACCATGGTCTCTAGGGTTTCTTCCAGAAGTAAATCAAGTGGTCAGAACGGGTCAGGCTCTCACCTGATAGGAGAAAACAAGACATTTAGAATGTGGATACTCAAGGGCTAGAAAAGTATCTTCTATAACAACCAGGACAGTGCTCTGCATATATTTGGTGGTCTATAAATTTCTGTTGAATTAAAACAAAGTATTGAAGTAGAAGAAAAAAACAACATACAGACCTAGATGATTTTCAACTCAGATATTTGACATCATCCTATAGGAGCTGAAATTCCAGTATTTTTCCCAGCATTTCTATAGTCCCAAGAAAAGTGTCAGATGGGTGCATTATCAGTGATTCACTAGGGGAGTGGGGAAAAATTCTTCCTTAGTATGTTGATACTCATGAGACTATTCTAGGGTTCCCTCTGAGACTATCCCAATATTTCAGGTGTGTATGCATGTATGTGTGTGTGTGTGTTTGGTGTGTATACACAGTTATACAGATAGATACATGATGAGACAGACAGATAGATAGATAGATTTCACGTGTGTGTGTGTTGTATGTGTTGCCTCCCGCATTATACTCTGAGCTCCTGAGACATGAACTGTGGGGGAGGGGGTTGCCTTTTTTCCCATCTTTGCTTAGCACTGTGACTGGCATGTAGTAGGAGCTTAATAAATGCTTATAGACTGAATGACTGACTTCCCTTGCCTCCAGTTCCCAAGATAGAGAGGTATTTCCATCCAATTATAGAAATAAATCCACAAATACTGTGCATTGCACCTATATTTAAATTTTTATATATTGAGCAGTTATGTTGATTTCTTGCATGTTGTTTCTTTTTCTTTTTATCTTTAAAAATACTATTTGTTATTTGTGATGGTTCTCTAGGAGGGGGAATGAGGCAGGGACAGAAACTAGGGGAAATTGTGATGATATTAAAAAATAAAGTGTTAAAAATTCATTTAAAACAAAAACAAATAAAAGGAAATAAATCTCCAAAAAGTCCTATTCTTTTGCCTTGTCCAAGCATGGAGGTGACCGCTGCCTCTAGAAGGCTATTTCAAGTTTTATATCAATGGGATGCAATCCTGTTACTAGAAAAAATACACATTTTCCTATGACCTCATCTTCGGGTAGAATTAAGTCAGAGACTAGAGTTATTCTATACCTTTTATTGTTCTCCCTCCCCATTCAAATATCTAGAAGGTAATAAGGCCTCTATCCTCATGGAGCTTCCTTCCTTTTTTTTTTTTTTTTTAGTGAGGCAATTGGGGTTAGGTGACTTGCCCAGGGTCACACAGCTAGTAAGTGTTAAGTGTCTGAGGCCGGATTTGAACTCAGGTACTCCTGACTCCAAGGCCGGTGCTCTATCCACTGTGCCACCTAGCTGCCCCTAGCTTCCTTCCTTTAAAATAAAGATGGAAAGGCTGAGAGATACTGGTCAAGTGTTAAGAAATTATCACTAACTAGAACTTCCTGTATTCCTTTAATTGAACTGTTTCCCTTCAAAGACAATGTTCATCCCACTGCATCAATTGCTATTTCAAAATATAAAGAACAAAGAAAGTTGTTGGAGTGGAGTGACCAGAAGACTAAGTAACTTATAATAACACTTTTTTCAAAACAATTTAATTGTTTATTGTCTATCAAAGCAGATAAATTATTGGAAATTTTATAAACAAGAAGATTATATATATAGATAGGTAGATAGTTGATAGATACATACATACACACATACATTGATAGATATATATAGATTGATGGATAGATAAAAGAGAAATAGATGGATAGACAAACATATGTATAACTACAATGATAATATATAATTATATGTAATCATAAACATAAGTAAACATGTATATATAATTATATAATGCATAATATGTGATTATGCATGATATATAATTTTTAAAAAACCATGAATTCTGGCAGATCCTACCAAATGGAAAGGCTTTTTAATACAGAACTAGCACCATATTATAAATCTTCACCCAAAGACCAGTTTAAATAAGTTTGGAGAGACTTATCACTAGAGTGGGGCACCAAATGATTAATATTTTTAACCACTCCAAGTCATGAAGGTGATCTACTAAGAAACAGAAACATTGTGATCTGTATCAGAAGGAAAACCTACACTAGTGACATCATATATCAGAATTAAAACACAACCACTTTCCCAATATGTTGTCTTAAAATGTATGAAAACAATGGATTTTAGACTTGAGACAGAGGGTTATCTTGAAATTACCAAAGGTATTGATTGGCCTGTGGCATCTACATGAAATATTAATAGGTCCCCAATAAGCAAAAGGATAAAGATCACTAAGTGCAGTATTTGTCAGCCAAGGGAAAATTCCATTTTCTCTGAATGTTAAGGCTGCCTCCTATGATTTCACCAGAAAGCTTTACAAACATTTTTGATAAATTCAACTGCTGTGCATCATGTTCTGAAATACATCATCCAAAAATGATGACTAACTCATAGCAGACCTGTCTCTTCTTGAGTGTTAGTTGAAATTTTGCCATGCTTCTTAACAGTTCTGAATATTTAAGTATTTCAGCCACTAATAATAATTTGTAATTAGGTTTTCTTTATGAAGTTTCATGAAAGTCTTGTGAGATAATGATTGTTTATGAATGGTCCAAAATAATTTGTGAAATCAAGTCATCTTTCCCAAAACAAACTATAATATACTTATAGCAAAATCTGGACCAAGTAGAGAAGTCTCATTTCTGATTCCCTGATCTAAACAGAACAATCACCCTTCTTAACTAACTGTTGGATATGAATATAAAACATATCCTAAGATCTGATAAAGATATTTCTACACATGGTATTTCTAGAAACATTACTAATTCTGTATGTTAAACTATATACAATTTATGATCCAGATTATAATGCTGCTCTGAGTCTTGGGAAATCCAACATACCTCCCACAAGCCAGATGAAGCTTCCAAAACTGGAAAATCACTTGTATATATACAAGATTTTTTCCCAAAGTAACCTCCTTCTCACCTTAACCCAGTGTGACCTTTACTAATGTGAAGAAAATGTTCAATGTTTAAAAACATATTGAATGTCTATTTCTTAGAACTAGAAAATGCTTGGGCATTGAGAGCATCTACTTCATTATATCAATTTATAAGTATAAGGGAGAGATTCTAACACAGAACAGTGTGGTTTAGGGTCTCCCAATTAAACAATCAGTTGCAGAATTAAGACTAAAGGCATGTGGACTCATGCATACACCCTTAGTACACTATTTCATCCCACCAACAACTAAAAATATAGATGTGTGAAAGAAGTGATAGGAGCCCAGTACACTAGGTGATCACAAACATTGCCAAAGGTATTCAGCATGATTCCTGTTTATGATTTCCTGTGTTCTGATAATTGGGATATGCAAACAGAGCTTTCATCCAGTTACCAAAAATACCGCGCCCAGTAGAAAAGGACACAAAACGTCTGGGAGTGAATAAACACTGCTC